>NC_047023.1:9673805-10006077 GCF_902652985.1 Pecten maximus | reverse complement strand
GCCGGACGGACGACGGACGCCGCGCCATGGCATAAGCTCACTTGCCCTTTGGGCAGGTGAGCTAAAAATCAAATCAATAGTTTATAGACATCTATCAAAAAGTTTAGTGAGTAGAAAACGCTGACAATAAATACAAATTCTGTCCAGTATATTGATGTGTGTCCTGCAAATCAACATAAAGTTGAGTATTACTAGGGGAACTGACTGGTCTAGGCTGTTGTTCAAGCCCTTTACCTTTTTATCATCTCGACCAAAATTTGTTGAAAAGAAACATTGAATTATCATTTATTCCAAACCACAGGATTTTGATTGAAAATAAATAATATGAAATTAAAGCAAACTTCCAAAACTTAATTAAGAAATTTCTAAATCATTACATGACATTGTATACTATTTATAGCTTTCAATTAGAAACATGCAGATTCTAACACAAATCTTTGACTTTTTAATGTATTAATGCATTATTAAAAAAATCAACAAAATTTTATCACATATAATTTATATGTATCAGCAGTAAACATTTTGCTTGTTTCAAAGACAATGTTATTTTTTGTCATGTCAACATATAAATTTTTCAGAGGATTTTCCTAAAAACATTATTTCAATTTTTTATGCTTGTTCCATAGAAGGCTTGGTTTTGAAACTGTCCCACAAGCTTATTAGATTTAATAGCATAAACAGAAAGATTTGGTAAGGTAAATGTTATATGTGCTGTCTACTCGGTTAAAGTTACTAGAAATTAAATCTAAAAGCTTTAAGACATTACCAATTTATCAACTGGTATTTATAGACAGTGCCTGGTATATACCAAATTCATATATAAAACTATTTGAACTGTTCATTGGTAGAAGACATAATATTGTTCCAATCTGTGTTTCAAATCTACAAATACATACTGAAGAAATGGTTTCTTTCACAATCCTGGTAATACCACTGCCCATATTTTGGAGCTATATGGTGTTAATTCCATTTTTTACTTATTTGTAAGAAATTTCGAAATCTTGGAGTAAAATATTTAAAAAATAATTATTGAAAAAAAGTTTATATGGCTATCCAGCTTCTAAATTCGAAAGTATTAATGAACTATGTGCCTTAGGTAAATATTTTTTCGAATCGAATAAATTAAAATCATGCACCGCTTGGATAAGTTTTAATTTGATAAAATTGTAATTATATGTTATGAGATTCATTCTCCAAACACTATTTTGCATTGTGTTTGTATTGTATTTTTGCTCTGCTAAACTGATGGGCCGATGGCCTAAGGTTATGAATAAAACTTGAAATCTCTCTGTGAAGACTGAAGTCCTACAAGTCTACAGTTATTGGCTGGTTATCATATATTTGTAGCGACTAATTATCACCTGAAAAAGCAATCAGCGTGCTTCCCCTTCACCACAATATGATCTTGTTGCTAAGGTCTTTTGTGAGTGTTGAATTAATTTGTCATTAAATTCAAATGAAACGTGATGAAAAGACATATATCTATTACTGTATCTTGGGTGATATATCATACATGACACTACATAACAGGTAAACTTGACTAATTTTGATAAAATCACTAGAAGATAAAATAAGATACAAAATATCAAAACAATGACAATTGGAAGCTCTGTAAAATGCAGGGTTCCATGCGGTATGCTGACATGCAAAACATGTAGACATTGACATTCTGGTTACACATGCTTGTTCATGCAGAGTCAAAATATCTACATAATACTGAACTAGGCAAAGACACATCTGTTTATCTGAACCTAGGATCCATTGTTTATCATGCTAAATAGATTATGAGGCAACTACTAACGACCTTTAATCCCAAAATGTAGAATGGTTGATGCATATGCTGTCATCTTGTTACTGGTTTTAATCACAACATGTTAAAAGATGACAATACAGATGGTGAGATAAAACTTCCCACAAATGATGACAACTACCCACATATTGATGACAAGCAAATTAAACTTCCCACAAATGATGACAACTACCCACATATTAATGAAAAGCAAATTAAACTTCCCACAAATGATGACAACTACCCACATATTGATGACAGTCACCCAAATAATAATGACAGAGCAATGTGTGATAAAAAGAGAAATCAACCATGGGTATTTGAAGATGAAAGTTTTTTTTGTAGAATATCTGTACTGCCAACAGAAACCAAACCATACCACATGCCATTCATCTGTATTTTCCCCAAATTCTTTCATTCTCTTCTTTAAAATTAACCCATGTAACAATGCCACCATACCTGTCTCTTCACTAACAAATCATGCATTCCCGCATTACCTATGTACCAATCCCTCTGGGTAAACTTTCACCGTAAACAAAAAACATGAGATGCAGTGAGATTGGACATGGTCATGTGACCAGTGTATACAAGAATACCACCACACAAGCTATGAAACTGAGGACAAAGCTAGCTGTAAGTATAAGTGGACAAGTTACCTGACTTCTGTGCTCCGGACTCTGTCAGAAGGGAGACATGAAGGAACACAGTGGGTTAGTGTGCAAATACAAACCTCCAAACATGGCTGCATTGTAGCTCAAACACACTCACAGCTATATCATGGCAGCAATCATGTATCTAACAGATAGTGTTCTAAGTTTCCTGTGTATGTCCCCGTATGATGTATGGTTACTTTGCAAAAATTGTAGAATTGAAAATATGTGTCCAAATACTGGT
This sequence comes from Pecten maximus, assembly GCF_902652985.1. Lineage (NCBI taxonomy): Eukaryota > Metazoa > Mollusca > Bivalvia > Pectinida > Pectinidae > Pecten > Pecten maximus. Next base: position 10,003,394 of record NC_047023.1, on the reverse strand, counting down.
ATTCTGATGGGTATTTTCGGACAGGTGAGCTTTGTAAACCTTTTTTGTGAAGGATGGGTTCTTTATGTTAAAATGTCAATTCCTCTTTGTAATTCAGGCCTGATTAAAATCACGATGTTACATAAAAACATTTTTTATTCTATCATTATGGTTACATTTAGAGTCTCTCCAAAAAGTTCTAATCACTTAATCAAAAGATGAAAACAATTAATATGCCATATCTTAATAGAGATTCTATGCCAACTAGTAGATATCTTTCATGATTTATCTTGCCATGTACAAACAGTTTCAAGAAATTGACAAAATTCATTCAATACCATACATTGAAATTATCAACAACAAGAGGCCCAGGGGCCTTAACGGTCATCTGACTCTAAATTAAAACCCTTATATTATTGTAGTATGCATTCTCTGTAGCAAGTATATAGTGGCACTGTTGGCCATGGTGGCCATCTTGGATTTCTGAACAACCCAATAAATAACAACACTTGGTGTGGACCATCTCAGGATCATTTCTGGTAAGTTAGAGCTGAATCCCACTGGTGGAATTTGAGAAAAAGTTTGAAATAGGTGTTGTTCAGGAAAACCATGATTGCGCAATCATGTTACAAAATGGCCGCCATTGCTGCCATGTCAAAGTTTTTACGAGGCCAAAAAAATAACAACACTTTGTTGGCCCTGCTTCCTTAACATCTTCACCAATTTCCAGCTCAATGGCACCAGTGGAACTGGAGAAGAAGTATAAAATGTGTTTTTCAAGATGGTGGTTATGGTGGCCATCTTGGATTTTGGACCGACCCGAAAAATAACGAAAAATAACAACACTTGGTCGGGATCATATCAGGATCATCTCAGGCAAGTTTCAGCTCAATAGCACTGATGGAACTTGAGAAGAAGTTTAAAATGTGTTTTTCAAGATGGCGGCTATGGCGGCCATCTTGGATTTCGGACCGACCCGAAAATAACAACACTTGGTCGAGATCATATCAGGATCATTTCAGGCAGGTTTCAGCTCAATAGCACTCGTAGAACTTGAGAAGAAGTTTAAAATGTGTTTTTCAAGATGGCGGCCTCAGCGGCCATCTTTGATTACGGACCGACCCGAAAAATAACAACACTTGGTCGAGATCATATCAGGATCATTTCAGGCAGGTTTCAGCTCAATAGCACTCGTAGAACTTGAGAAGAAGTTTAAAATGTGTTTTTCAAGATGGCGGCTATGGCGGCCATCTTGGATTTCGGACCGACCCGAAAAAGAACAACACTTGGTCGGGATCATATCAGGATCATCTCAGGCAAGTTTCAACTCAAAAGCACTGGTGGAACTTGAGAAGAAGTTTAAAATGTGTTTTTCAAGATGGCGGCTATGGCGGCCATCTTGGATTTCGGACCGACCCGAAAAATAACAACACTTGGTCGGGATCATATCAGGATCATTTCAGGCAAGTTTCAGCTCAATAGCACTGGTGGAAGTTGAGAAGAAGTTTAAAATGTGTTTTTCAAGATGGCGGCTATGGCGGCCATCTTGGATTTCGGACTGATCTAAAAAATAACAACACTTGGTCGGGATCATATCAGGATCATTTCAGGCAAGTTTCAGCTCAATAGCACTGGTGAAACTTGAGAAGAAGTTTTAAATGTGTTTTTCAAGATGGCGGCTATGGCGGCCATCTTGGATTTCGGACCGACCCGAAAAATAACAACACTTCGTCGGGATCATATCAGGATCTCTCAGGCAAGTTTCAACTCAATAGCACTGGTGGAACTTGAGAAGAAGTTTAAAATGTGTTTTTTAAGATGGCGGCTATGGCGGCCATCTTGGATTTCGGACCGACCCGAAATATAACAACACTTGGTCGGGATCATATCAGGATCATCTCAGGCAAGTTTCAACTCAATAGCACTGGTGGAACTTGAGAAGAAGTTTAAAATGTGTTTTTCAAGATGGCGGCTATAGCGGCCATCTTGGATTTCGGACCGACCCGAAATATAACAACACTTGGTCGGGATCATATCAGGATCATTTCAGGCAAGTTTCAGCTCAATAGCACTGGTGAAACTTGAGAAGAAGTTTTAAATGTGTTTTTCAAGATGGCGGCTATGGCGGCCATCTTGGATTTCGGACCGACCCGAAAAATAACAACACTTCGTCGGGATCATATCAGGATCTCTCAGGCAAGTTTCAACTCAATAGCACTGGTGGAACTTGAGAAGAAGTTTAAAATGTGTTTTTTAAGATGGCGGCTATGGCGGCCATCTTGGATTTCGGACCGACCCGAAATATAACAACACTTGGTCGGGATCATATCAGGATCATCTCAGGCAAGTTTCAACTCAATAGCACTGGTGGAACTTGAGAAGAAGTTTAAAATGTGTTTTTCAAGATGGCGGCTATAGCGGCCATCTTGGATTTCGGACCGACCCGAAATATAACAACACTTGGTCGGGATCATATCAGGATCATCTCAGGCAAGTTTCAACTCAATAGCACTGGTGGAACTTGAGAAGAAGTTTAAAATGTGTTTTTCAAGATGGCGGCTATGGCGGCCATCTTGGATTTCGGACCGACCCGAAAAATAACAACACTTGGTCGGGATCATATCAGGATCATTTCAGGCAAGTTTCAGCTCAATAGCACTGGTGAAACTTGAGAAGAAGTTTTAAATGTGTTTTTCAAGATGGCGGCTATGGCGGCCATCTTGGATTTCAGACCGACCCGAAAAATAACAACACTTTGTCGGGATCATCTCAGGATCATTTCTGGCAAGTTTCAGCCCAACAGCAGTGGTGGAACTTGAGAAGAAGTTTAAAATGTGTTTTCAAAATGGCGGCTATGGCGGCCATCTTGGATTTCGGACCAACCCGAAAAATAACAACACTTGGTCAGGACCATCTCAGGATCATTTCTGGCAAGTTTCATGTGAATCCCACTGGTGGAACTTGAGAAGAAGATTGAAATGTGAAAAGTTTACGGACGGCGGACGGCGGACGGCGCACGGCGCACGGCGGACGGCGGACGGCGGACGACGACGGACGAAGCACGATGGCTATAGGTCATCCTGACCCTTCGGGTCAGATGACCTAAAAATGATTGTGAATAGGAAACATCAAATGTAGAAAATGGGGGAAAAGTGCTGCAAAACTTCTACATACATAAATGTGTATATATGTAGAAATGCATGACATGTCTGAATGGCATTGAGTCGGCAGCCTTCCAGTGCACAAAGCATAATACAAGGGTTGTCTCCCTTCACCTGGCTGTATACAGAGGATGGAATTCGGTCGATAACTAAATGGTATACAACACCCAGAAATATTTCTACAAAGAATGTGAAATCTACAAGTTCAGAAAGCATTTTCTAATAAGAGTGAAACTGCAGTCCTGTTTTTTGAAACATAAGAAGTGAAGATATTACATGTTGCGTATATAGGATAAGTAAATCATTTTGCATGTCAAATAATTCTGGTATAATCACCGAGATTTAAATATGATTTAAGATTACTGATACTGTAAAGTCTCAATCCAGTTCTTCTATAACAACAAGACTACCAATGTCACTTTTAAATATCTAAGGTCTTCAAACTTCTCATATGTAACAGAGTATGCACACCATGCATAATTAATGCATAGTAAATCGTTCATTGTTATATCTAAAGGCAAACTGTATTGTATAAAACATAATATACAGTGTACAACATAATCAGATACAAAAATGTTCCATGAAAAAAAATTGTATAAAATTGTACAACTACCTGGTAATGTAAAATTAATGCTAATTAATCAAATACAAAAGGGATGCTGAAATATGAAAAGTATAAAATAAAATAGCATTCTAACTGATTTTTACTATTTATCTATAAAAATGAAAAAAACATCTAGCATAGCAAACAAGCACAACAATACATAGACTGCCGTCCTGGCATTAGTCAGCGAGTAGTGAAAGCAAATATAGACAATACAACACAGGACATATGGACAAGCCTGCTAACTGAAGCTACACTCAAAATCTCTAATTATCAAGCACCGAGGTCAACCACCTGTCTAAACTGACCCTCATAGAAAACTTGTGAATATTAAATATATATAAAATAAACTCTCTAAGCCAATACAAACTAGTAAAAGCATGTGTATATATATCGACCTGTCTAAACTGACCCTCATAGAAACTTGTGAATATTTTAAAATTCTATATTATAACCTCTCCAAGCCGAAACTAACACAAACAAGTAAAAGCATGTGTATGTACACATACATTAACCTGACTAAACTGACCCTCATACAAACTGAAACTTGAGTAACTAAAGGTCTATTCCAAGTGTATATTGTCAGTTATATCAAACACTGTCACAGTTATATCAAACCCAGTACAAACTGAAACTTGAGTAAATAAGAACTATTCCAAGTGTATATTGTCAGTTAGATGTATATCAAACCCAGTACAAACCGAAACTTGTGAAAATAAAGTTCTATTCCAAATGTTTACTGTCACAGTTATCTGATGATGACGTGCCAAAGTGTTGAAACTAGTCAACTACTTGATTAAAGCTGATCCACCCAGCATGATGTTGTTATGGTCACCTTTATCCTTTCACTACTCAACTTTACGGCCGGACTCTTGTATTCCTTGTGAAATCCGTCGGCTGGGTAACACAGAACCACACCAAACTTTGTACACGACCGCTGGATCTCACACCTCCCGTATATGTATTAATAGTTCTCATGTAACACTATATCATGTATATTGGCATTTAATAATCTTACCAAGTAACCAAACTTGCACAAACAGAAACTTGTATACCAACATGAACCTATACTGACTGTGTAGCACCTAACCAGTTTTTACTATCTTTATGTATGATGCTGCATAATGTGATTATCTCCCTTAGATCAAGCCATTAGTGATACAGAATTGTTTTCCTTACACTTCTTATATATTTTTTCCACCCAGAAAAAAAACCAGATTGTGAGTAATGATGAAAGGCACATATCTAGAGTATGAAAGGAGTTCAAACAAAGTAAATCTACACCTATCAAAAACTCATATTTATACAAGATTACACACACCACCAAGAACAATATAGAGATGAAAACAAGACTTAATATTAAACTTGTTAATTACATGAATGTATTACTAATGATCTGACTTTTAAATCAGGTCATCAATATTATGCATGTCAATCAGGCCCGTCTTATCACCCCAAATTTGTGAAACTTAACATATGTGAACATTTTTTTTACTGAGTAACATTCTATTACTATGACTGCTCAGTAATATACTTTAACGGTTCCATACAGGAAAATGTGAATTTTGTAAATTTTGATGATGTTATTTCAATATTTCGTCACAATTTTTAGTAATCAATTATTATAGTAATCCATTAACAGACTTTTACAAAATTCTTGGAGTCCTCTTCAAAAGGATATTGCATTAATTATTTCTCCTTAGAATTTGATAACATATGATATAATGTACATATATATATTGTTCACAGTAGAAAACTACATCCCCAAATTAATTGAAAACAATTGTTAAATGAAGACAATTTTACTATTGTCAGTGACTGGACCATATTGACTGCATGCAGATAAAAATGTGATACTTAGTGAAACTGAGGTCACGACCTTGGGAGATGACCTCAGTGTAGACCGAGCCACTGTACTAACCTCCTGTAGGGATAAAAACACAATAGGTTAGGGGACACCTTCTGAACATCTTACGGAGGCTGAATGTATATTGTAAACATACTTATTTTGGCAAACTCAAATTTTAGGGTATATCTGAATTTCAACAGATTTAGGGCAATGATAAATTGATAGACCAACCCATAGTCCTTGTTTCTTAAAATAAGGTTAACGCCAAAAATATCATACTTTAACTTGTCTTCACTTCATTAATACTAATCAATGAGATGCTGCATCATGTATTGATGACAATAGTTGAGAACAACATTTTTGAAAAGTCATTGACAATAATATGAAATGTTTTCTGATGATGATATGATCGCATTAGATGAGCCGTTGGTCATTATCTACCATATCATTATGAACTGTAATTTTTTTTCTTTATTGAACATGATGGTACTTGTCCAAATTCATTACTTTGTTATAATCTAAATCAAATGAGTACCGGTAACCATTCAGCATATCATAATTCAACAGACCACTTGTCCCATTTCAATATTACATCATAATTAAATGAGCACTGGTCCCCATTAAAAATCAAGTCATAATTCAAGACTACTGGTTACAGAACAATTCAGTAACATGTCATAATTTAATTAGAAATTGGTGGCCATTAATTCCAAAACCAATTAAGTCAGAATTTAACAAATATTTGGTAACCATTCAGTATCGCGTCATAATTTAATAGCCAATGGTAACAATTTAAACATTAAGGTTACGGGTGATCATTCAATCAGTTGTCAATTCTCACAGATGAAGACATTCCTTAATGTGTGATATCATATAAAGTGCAAAATCAGACATGGTTATTTTCCTATATTTGATATTTGAACATTCCTTTGCAGTGAAAATCATAACTATGTACCCTTACTGTCCTACATTTGGTACAATGAAATTTTGTGGAGATAATGTGATTAGATATACCGTACTGGTCTATACAGATATAACATCAACAATGCTATCCATATCACAACTATTCACACATCTAATGTAAACACACACACAGATGATACACATGCTATGCACTATAGTGGCCTTATTACGACAACAAGATTCCTATCTCAGAGAAGAACCACGACCACCATTCTGTGTCACAACCTAACAGTCTATATAGTGTAATACCTTTATCCTTCTTCCTCCTCTTACAGTCAAAGTCCAGTCGTCGCCCAGACAGCTTCTTCCTGTGGTGCTGTAATAGGAAATAAGATGTTTGTTTCCAATGTTTGTACAACATATTATTTATAGATTTCTTGTCACCATTGGTCAAACAGTATATTATTTATAGATTTCAATCTAAATTTCAGGTTGATGAAAAAGAATGTATTACAGTACATTATTTATAAATTTCAATACAAATTTTGTGTGGTTCTTAAAAAAAAAAAAAATCCTTTTAATGATGAAATAAATTTTGTTGAAAAATATAGCACAAATTCACACTTCATGAATTTTTTTTTTACTTATGAATTTTGTTAAAACCAAGAAAATTTGAAATGTTAAAAAAAAAAAAAAAAAATTAATTTGTGAACCATAAGTTATATTCTTTATTTAATTCAGACAAAGGTTTTCCTAATTTTAGCAGTTGGACATGAAAGACAATATTTAAACCAATGTGCTCTATTTTAAAGTGTAGAAGGATGTAGGATTGTCCAGGAGATAATTAATACTCTGATGACTAACATTGACTTCCTTGATGTCTTTAGTCTGCAGCAGGCCAAGAGGTTCCAGGAAGTTCTGTTTCACTGTGTCCTCCATGGAATACTTGAGGTCGGCCAGCTGTTTGAAGCTCTCCCCCGCCTCCACCAGACAGGACCCTAAGAAAAATCAATCGTGGTGATACACACAATGGTATTAACTGTCCTGTGTCCATCACACACAGCAGATATATACAGCTTGAGCTAAATTTTTTCAACTAGCAATATGTACCCAGTACTCAGTAGTCTTCCCTTCTTTTTACATAAACATCAGGCAGATTTTGAATATTCTGATTTACTCTGATTTATAAATATGTAATATTTTTTACCAAATTCACAAATAAAGATTTATTCTGAGAATGTATATTATAAATATGTAAGAGACCTGATTTAAGATTTCTACAAATACATAGGGATCATATCATAGAAAATTAATTCAATCTTAAAACATCAGGAGGGTCTTGTTTCATCAACTTACTGTAACTTAAAATTGTCCATTGTACAGCATTATAGAAATTAAAGAAAGATTCTTATCTAAGGTTTTTTCTTTAAATCCAACAATGCTTTCCTATTTAAAATTTAAGCTTAATGACTTCCTTATTTCTAGGAACTTTGATGAAAACAGGGCCAGTTATATCATAATATATTTCAAAATAAGTAAACATAGCAGTATACAATTATATGTAATCAATATGATCACAAAGACCCACATGTCTTCCTTAAAGATAAAGCCAAGTTTGACTCCAAAATATATGTATTAAAGATTGGATATCACTTTCTAAACACACAATTTCTGTGGGAACTAGTTTCTTCCAATATAGAAACCCCTTACATTTTCCACATGATGATAAGAGTACCACAGCACTGGCATAATATACACCCATCTAATATTCTTATTTCGAAAATCATAAAATATGGAAATATATTGAAGAATTGTTCAAACAAATCACTACTTAAGATTAAAAAGCCGACCAAATTTTAAAGAAACTTGCCAAAAACTAAGAAGATATCGCTGAACAAGTGAAAGATAATGGAATAAACAAAGGGCAACAACTATTTCAAAAACGTGTCAAAATGCTGTCTGGGAAAATATTCTTACATCTCATGGTTATAAATCCTTCCATGTTTTAAAGAGACAAATCACAACACAAACAGACAGGAGATCTATGGACAATATTCTTTAATCAAAGTATTTAATTTCACGTAATGAGCTGTAGACATTTTTTGAGAATTTAGGCTTTCAGGCTTACCATTACATGATTTGTGTTCTCAATTACAGATTTGTTTGAAGTTTTCTGCAAGAAGAACCTCTTAGATATCAAAAGGACCCCATTTATAAACAAGAGGTCCATGAACCTTAACAGTCATCTGACCTTAAAGACCTTAGTACTATTGCCCTGCCAAACAGCTTTGATAGTTCAGTTGGTTAGAGCGTAACCTCAGGTGAAGGTCCGAGGTGCGTGGTTCGATACCCATGTCAATTTGAGTTTCTCAGCAAGCTGAGAAACAGGTCAGTCTGTGCTGTCATGGTTGTGTATTTGGGCAAGATACTTGACCCCTATTGCTCTGGATGGCATGCGACGGGTCTCCCGTATTTGTTCAGTGAGGTGGTCACCAACTACTACAAGGAGACCCTGCCTGTTTACGAGGTGACAGACCTAGCAAAGAAACAAACAAGCCCTGCCTAGTGGAACTGGAGAAGTTTTAAATCGTTTTTCAAGATGTAATAAATTTATAAGTGTTCTATTTCCTGTATCCACTATCAAACTTTAATTGCTTGTTTGATTTTCTGATGCAGGAAATACATTTCCTATATCCAAAGGAAGCAGAATTATATATATATACTTCACAAGATACACATATTTCAATACTACATGGCGTCTTTTACTTAAATATAAATGTAATCAAAAAATTTAGAGCCAACAAATAAACCCCTTTTCACCTAACAATATAACACCTGGTATAATAAATGACGTATACTGGAAATAAAACTTTACTGATTAAAGAAAGGGCAAGAGCACATATTTATAACAAGTAGATCCCGATAACAAACTTGTTTTCACTTTCCTCTTCAATGCTCTCGAGGATTTTGCCCAGAGCGATTTGTATGTAGTGGAAAGATAAGACAACAACAGCATGTGCAGTCTGTATAGGCCAGCTACTACTACATAATGTACCTAGGCCAGGCCCTCCCACTAATGTACAGGTGATCAGAATTACTATGTCGATGACCTCAGTACGATCACCTGACTATACATCAAATACAGTGCTCTACTATAACTCACCATCAGTAAGACTGTGATGTATCAATTTCAATCTGACTAATAGTCAAAATGTCAACAGTGTTCTACTGAACTCTATCCTGGGCTGTACTATAACTAAACTGTGACTGTCTAAAACTTGACACTGTACAACTGTCTGTAACATTTTACACAAATGAACTTTATATAGCATCGCACATCCAACCCTGTATATGTGGACTGTGTTTATAATAATAGTGCACAAACTAAAATGTGTATAACATTGTACAACCTAACCCTGTACAACTGATGTGTGTATAACATTGTACAACTCTGTACAACTGATGTGTGTATAACATTGTACAACTCTGTACAACTGATGTGTGTATAACATTGTACAACTCTGTACAACTGATGTGTGTATAACATTGTACAACTCTATACAACTGATTTGTGTATAACATTGTACAACTGTACAGCTGATTTGTGTATAACATTGTACAGCTCTGTACAACTCATACATGTTTAGATGTACTCACAGAATGCATGTTGTTGTAATCTATATAAATGAACCTGACTCTCTAGCTCCTTATCACCAATACATTTTACACCGTAAATCTGCAAACAGAACATTTTTACTACATTTGGGATATCTGCTATATTTTAACAAATGATTACAAATAGGTTTTATTTCAAAATATTTAACCTATCTTTTCCTTACTGTGTTACAGTACTTTGTGTATATTTTATAAGTAAAACCCAAAAATGCTGTGAAATAGGCACCTGTAAAACTCATCACTGACGTCATACACAACAGGTTTATGTCGATCTATATAGCTATAGGCTACAATTAATGACTTAGTGACAATAAACTTAATGATAACAATAACTTTTGACGTTTTAGATATAAAAAACATTAAGCTCTGACAATGACGAAACATACAACACTAAAATGTTGGTGATCATTTGTTTATATAATACAGGGGTCACATGACACATGGACACATAATTGTAATTACTGACTTTTGTTTAATATGATGATTCAAGATGATTAGAAACGAAAAACAGATACTTTTGAAGTAAAACAATACCCCAGTTTATACGCAGCGGGTCGACAACCATACTGAAAAATCTCACCAGTGTGGCGGTCTACAATCAATGATATATAAAGACAGTATTCTAACCTGAAAGGCTCGTAACTCACAATGCCTATACAAATTCTACCACTGTTTGTGTGTATGTAGATGCTAGACAAATTCAGTGATCACTCTCATTGTCAAATAAGGGCAATAAATATCCAGACATTCACTGTCTGAATAAATTTATACAGTGATATAAAGATGGAACTTAGATGTAAGCCAGCTGCCTTTATTTGATTAAGTTTGACATTTTTCCCCCCATAACATATTGATCTTTTATTTCATTTTATTTTTTATTGATCTTAATAATTGGGAAGGATAATACTTTAGGCTAGAGAAACTTTAACAAAGCTCTACAGGATATAGTTAAGAAACAAAGAACCTGGTCTTAACAGGAAAAAAAGGAAAATTTGTACCACTTTAAACATGACAACAGGATATAAAGACGTTTTTACTGGGTAAGCAAAATCATGCTCCCAGTGCAGTCTGATAATAAATCACAAGGACAGTCATGTTTTGTAAATCAACAGTCACATCATGGCTGCTATGTCTGCAGTCAAGAGCTGTGACATGACTAATTGTCAGTCATATATAACAACTTTTTGTACACAATTCTCAGAAATTTCAATTAATTTCTGTGGGAATTTTATTATCTATTACAGTGTTGTTAAGTTTGCGTTCTAAGAAAGGAATTAAAAACTTGATATATGTTGATGAATGTTAAAGTTTACAATGAGATTTTATATCTTTGTAAATTCCCTGCAACATAACAGTCTTAAGAAAATACCAGTACAAAACCTCACTTTTATTGCAATTTAATTCAAACACTGTTTTTCAAATTATGTGTGTAAAAATGGATAGTATAGGTCATCTTATATAAATTACTAGCTCAGTCTCAGTTTAATTTCCATTAATTACGAGACCTTGGATCATAATTGTGTAGCTGAAAAAAGTTAATCTTTTGTAAAAGACAGACCTTTATATCCTTCTTTAGGATCATTTTTATGTATAGAGTACTTTAAATGTTTAAGACATTGGAGTTATTTAACTTTCAGAGTGACGGTATTGTAATTAAAACATTTGTATTGAATCAGCAGATACCACGAACACGGACTGATTCATGTGTACAAGAGACTACAATATAGGCTTATTATGAATTAAACCCCAGCAAATCTTCAATGTGAACTTGATTTAGTAAACAGGAAAAATGAATTATCACCGGAAATGTATCTTTTAAAATACTCATGCATAAAAAGATAACAACTGCCTTTCAGAAAGGCAATATCCAGATCAAATTCGGGAAAATACAGGCCTCGATCAATTTTAGACTGAGATTTGGCAGACTATCTCGAAACCCCTTGCAATCACTTAAATCAATTTTCACAAAAACATCCCGGAACGGTGGTAATTTTATTGATTATTGGTTAACAGGTCTGTCAACATAAGTTTCTAACTACATACCACACACTTGCGTGCTTTACTTATATCATCTTTAACTGATCGGTTCTCCCCACACAAGTGTTGCCATTGCATGTCATTTCACTATCTATATATTATTGATCAATGAATTGGTAAAATACCTCTCCTTTTACTGTATTCTTGAATCAGGTAGGTTGTATTAGAAACATTCCGTGTCATGTACAACCCCGCCAGGCCTAATTAACCCTACCTAGCCCACTTTAGGACTGAATGTTAAATCGTCTCCCTGTCATGTAATCTATAAAAGCAGATTATGCAGGGAACTTCTTCAGCTTCATTACAATACTTCTCATACATGATCCAGCCTCTTTGATACCATAAGAACATGCTACTTCAGACCGAAATAATTTTTACTCTAACGAGGACTCTCAGGGAAGACACACTTGAATGTTGCCCTGTATGGATTGGAATAGTACCACACACATGGCTACTGAAGCTAGCCACAGATGTCACTGTACAGAAGGGGTCAGAATTTCACAGAGACACAAACTCTGATGAACCCTGACGAGGACCATGTACATGAAACTCGACATATGAGACAAACAGTGAAGGATTTCCTGTTTTTGTAGTGGCCATACTTACAATACTTAACCTCGTGCTACTGCTACACATTCAAATCCACAGCCAAAACTAACAACTAATATATTTTAGAAAAGATATTGGCACAGGATGTACCCTCTCCAACACAAATCATTATTAGACTGTTAGCTTAAATAAGGATTTATGATTAAGATTGTTCTAGCACATCCATGCACTAACCATATACATGTACCAACTGATGATTTTATTAAGCCATTCCCCAGCATCATCAACTATCATCTCTTCAACTTAAAATTTCCCATGAGAAAACACTTTATAGGCTTAAGGAAAGTTCCTGTATAAATCCTTTTCCCCGAAATTCTTTAATGCTTTCCGATGGAAAATTTAAGTAAAAGGAAATTCTAAAAAGTTTTGGAATGTTGATGAAACGAAGACCAGACCCAATAGATTGCCTCACAAAAGAGACAATAGAGAAAGCTGATTACCTTGTGCCGTGTGTACAGACACCTGCCTACCTTGTTGTAGATTAGGAGATAACACTGTATTAAGGTAAACACTCAGGTCTAATCGTTAAATAGCTGATTAGCTCACAACATTAACACATATCATCACATGGAAGCTGTATAGGGTTTAACCCTTTCAACCCTTAGAAGCTTTAGTGGACTCTACCATTCATTCATCATTTGATGTCCAATATGGTTGGAAGGGGTGTAATGGTTTAATCAATTGTAAAGGCAAAAACAGATACTCCTTCACTCTAAAGGTAAAAATCCTCTATAAAACGTCTAATACTAAGTGCAAAATCATTTTCCCAAGTATGTAACCCTAATTTTTGTGTGCCTACCTGGGGCTTAAACTTGTTATTGTAACCTTTAAGGAAGACATGTTAAAACCATGACACCTTCCTATGTAAACTTCTATAAAATCATATCTGAAATAAAATTTTAGCTTTTATTTTGTTCAAACATGTTACAAGAAACTTTTAGCCTAAGAAAATATAAAGTTTATTTACCAAACTCCATCTCTTCTCCCAAGTCCTTGCCATGCTTTATCATGTGCTCTCCCAAAGTTCCCTCCGGCTGGGGATATGACGTATTCTTGGCTTGGCCTCGCATTTTTGAAAACGAATTTGCAGCAAATATCTTTGCTCTGGAAGCTGTCAAATGGAAGAATATTAAAACTTTCAAATATTTTCATAGATTTTAAACAGCACAGCGGAAGCTAAATGTAGAACGATTTTGTTTACACAATTGAGCATAAATTCAACTCAATATTAAGAATGAATAGATCTGTAAATTAATTTCAATACTTCAATCACTTTTAATTTACAGTGATCAATCTATAGTCCTGAGTCGTATACTAACAGAATTTAGGTGGGACTCATTGTTTTTAGCAATACAGTTGAAAAGACCTCATTGAATTGTAGATTGATCATTGCCTTTATTGTATTGTATAGGTGAAAATGAGAGCTTCTACTTAATATTAGTAGTGCAGGTTTATTAAGTATGTCAAGTAGTATTTTTATTCTGATGTTACTTATTACAGTTCTGTTTCATTTACTAAATAAGAAATTCCAAATAAAATCAAATATTATTACGGTATCTTACCTGGGTTTGGTTGAAGAAATTCTTGTGTTTTATTTATCAGGTCAGATACTAATTTTTCCATTACATCAATTCTCTACAAAGGAAACAAACACTCCATCAATGTTTTATTTAGTCTGTCAAAAAGATTGTTGTTCACAACAAATTGGGTCAATAACTATTGCAAGTGAGGGGAGGGGACATGGAGTTTCCGATGAGTCAAAATTTCAAAATTCAATTGTTTTGGTATGTAAATTGTAATGGACCAAGGTATGTACATGCAATCTGATCCATGGAAAGATATTTTTTTTTTGCTATTTTTTTAATGATCCAGTACACCTGATACACATGCTCATACATTATACAAAATGATGAACAGCTGTTACCAGAGTAAGTATGATGTAGTCAATGAGTAACATTTTATGACTGATTATGTCGTGATATACCAACAGTTTTACAGTTTCTCTTAACTCTGCTTTATACATACATAAAAGCATAATAATACAATCAGTTTATGTTGAAGTTGTCCATACAGCTTTAAATGCAGAAAATAATGACCCTGCAATTTTCTGGGGAGACAAGTCCATTAAAACAACAGATGTACCCCTTTCGATATAACATATAACGTACATGTATGCATGCTTGTTACATTTGAATGAAGATCAAACATACAGGTTTACACGTACAGTATGGCTAATTCGTGATTAAGTCCGGGGATTTTTTTTATTGTAAGTGTCCTCTGTCTCATTTTGGGAAGGAAATTGGGTGTATTGGAAAGATTTTTTTCAGAAATAAAATGCAAATTTTGTGAATTTTGCTTAAAAATGAAATAATTTCACTCGAATGGCCTGAAAAAGCCCTCAGGAAAATCCCTAGTTGACTTCAATCAATGATATTTGATTCATCACCAACTCCACATCAATCTAATTCTGAAGGTAATATAACCAAAAGGTTATTGTAGCAAACTTGTTACCAAAGGTAAGTACCACGTACCAATTATGTAAAACTGACCGATGCTAATCTTGGTTAGTTTCACTGATCCTAAACTGAAACCAGCATACTCATGGATATTACTAAAGTAATTAATGATCCGTACTGACCCCTGTTAAATATAGTAACAGTGACCTTGACGAAAATCCGCTAAAACTGTAGATTAAGGTCCTTTATCATTGTGTGAAGGAATGAAACTGCCAGAGCACTGACAGCCTATCGCAGAATGTACCTAAATAACATATTAACTTGTACAAGACAGATGGAGAGAAAACCTAGAGTCCCCCCCCCCCCCCCCTCTTGATTTACCCTAAATGTATCATTAGTAATCCAGCTGTATTGTGGTGATGATGATGATGGGAATTATGTCCAACTGTTTTGTCAAATTTGTAAATGGATGATTTTCATAAGAATTATGTAATTTTATACACATGCATAGATATGATGTGTATTTGTGCTACGAAGTATAAGCTGTTCGACACCGGGACAACCCTAGGGACAAATATTGGCCAGTACGAGGCCCGATTGAGGAAAAGCAGAGATATGGAAACTGACACAAATAATCAATTATACATTTACATAAATAATGTACATATATCCACTACACAAGTATCATCGTCACTTACAGGAAAGACAATTCCCAACATTTCCTTATAACAGATCTACACCCAACCAAACAGTATCATCATCCCTATCTGTATGTGTGTGATCAATATACACCACCATCCAGTTCTACCACTAGGATTGCTCATGTATCAGATGATGAAAGAACTGTCGATCATTCACATTTACTTCGACATGGATCAGTTACTCATCCATTTGATCTCTACACAAGTGTTTAACAAATGTAGATATTACAAACAACTTCCAAAATGTTTACAAATTGTATATTACAAACAACCTCACAAATGTTTACATATTGTATATTACAAACAACCTCACAAATGTTTACATATTGTATATTACAAACAACCTCCAAAATGTTTACAAATTGTATATTACAAACAATTTCACAAATGTTTACAAATTGTATATATATATCACAAACAGCCTAGCTTTGAGGTATACACCTATATCATGTCCCAATTATCATATGTATATACATACCATCAGATAACTGAAAATAAAGCTAAGACCTGTCCTTAAATTATTACAAATACACACTTAATCTGTACATCTCAGCCAAGTTGTTTGAAAGGTGTTTAAACACCTAATTTATCACTTAATAAGTGAAAATCTCATTTCTTTTTTACTTCAAAGCTTGAGTGTGTGTATTCCTTTGAAAACGTAGGTAGGAAGCGACTTCGCAGTGTTACAGTTTCATAAAATGTTATCAAGCTAGTTTTTTTCTAGAAATGATTTTCAAATTGTTGTTAAACTGTGATTAGCCTAATCAGCTTTTGAACAACTGGGCCCTGATAACCCTTCCTATCATTTATTTGTTTTAACAGATTGTGTGTATTCAATGACACTTAGTTATCTGGGTTACTCTGATAACCTATAAGCTTCTATTTACTTGCTATAAATGTAGATGTTGACTAATGAGTACTTTGGAAATCGATGCAATCAATTATTTGTAATGAACTGCACTAGCATGTCGTCGTTACTAGAGTAACATAGGTGTAGTTAAAATGTGTGTGAATGGTATATCAATGACTATTTACTATTGTTCAGAAATTGATTGAACTTAAAGCTTTCAATGAAACAAAGATAGAACAGCTATAACAACAGATCATGACACTGTCTGACATAAGCCAGGACACCAATGATAATAATTTGTGTGATGCCCTAGTACCTGATTTTGATTTTATTTTTTGTTTTTAAAGACTGTATAGTTGGCGTTGGTGTTGAAAACAATGGAAAATCAGGATAATTCTTGATTTTTTTTCTCAGAATTTCCTAGAACTCATATTATATTAATTCAAAATATCTTATCATTACTCAGTAAACAATAGCACCACAAGCAGAGGCATAACCCTAGTATCTGACCCTTTCTAATAATTTTTGTTTGTTTGATATTAATCTATTCTTGTACTTGATTATAACTGTCCCAAAAAATTATAGTCCAAATCTTGGAAAACATTTATTAAAGATAGAAATCATTACAACAAATTAAAACCATATTGTTTTAAACATGTCCAAAATCCACAAAATTAGTACCATAATTATCTTTATGAATTAAATCCATATTTTCCTGGTTTATCCACACTTGGACATCCATGCCAAAAATTAGGACATTAACACATATTCTCACAAAACTATAGGCTGGCAATTGAAGAAAGTAATTGTACCAATACTTAAAGCGGATGGACGGATGGACAGACAGATGCAGATGCTGTATTAGTATCATAATACCCCCATTGAATTTTGATGGGCGTGTAATTAGATTGGTCTGTGATTCTGTAAAAATGGCCCCGATGATTTCGGCAAATAAGGGCATCAACCCTCATAATTAGTCATTCACGATTAATATGTTGCCGAGTGCCATTGTTGCAGTGATATTTTAAACTTAAAAGCATTCTGTTCAGCTTGATAACTTAAAAGCAGTCTTTTCAGTATGATATAGAATGATCAATCAAAATGACATTTTCTATTCTTACTAAAATCCACCAATTCTTCTGTTCAGATCCAAATTAAGTGAATGTACAATGCACCTTTTCTGCTGATACTAAGGTAAACACATTTATAAGACTTACTAAAAGCTACCAGGTAACATAAACAACAACAGAAAACCTTATAACAGCATTGTGAAGTTCATTCTTGTCATCTGGCATAATGTATTGAACATTACGGTATATGACAACGAAAATTATGATATATATTTATATTTTCTTTATATTAAACACAGACACGATATTCTGCTACACCTTGTACTTGTAAAATATTTAAGATTCTGACAAATTAAGAGTTTATCAATATAAAAAGTTCCCTCTATATAATTGATCTAACATTCTAAACAAACCAATCAATTGTAGCCTTATACAGTTTGAATAACCTGTGATGTAAATGTCAGAATTGAAGATGATGTCGAAAGAACAGCAGATTTTGTACAGGGTGCTCTACTCAGTAATTCCCCTATCATGCTACCATAGTACTTACTGCCCATATCACCATAGTACTACTTACTGCCAATATTTGGTTTGGTTTATTTTCTTGAAAGTCTTATTAACAGTCGTTTTCGCTGGTAAGAGTCAAAATTCTTAACTGTGACCCATCCAGCCTACCAATCTGTGGTATGTTTCGTTTTTGCTGGTAAGGGTCAAGGTTCTTAACTGTGACCGTTCCAGACTACCAGTCTGTGGTATGTTACGTTTTCGCTGGTAAGAGTCAACGTTCTTAACTGTGACCCAGCCTACCAATCTGTGGTATGTTTCGTTTTCTCTGGTAAGGGTCAACATTCTTAACTGTGACCCTTCAAGCTTTACAGAAGAACAATATATCATGGTAATTAGTCTGTTTCTGATTGATTACAACATTACCGAACAAAATTGATAATGACCGAGGGATTACATTTTAGGTAGAAGGTTTTCACTGAGA
The DNA here is from genome assembly GCF_902652985.1 of Pecten maximus. Lineage (NCBI taxonomy): Eukaryota > Metazoa > Mollusca > Bivalvia > Pectinida > Pectinidae > Pecten > Pecten maximus. Next base: position 9,984,512 of record NC_047023.1, on the reverse strand, counting down.
GAGAAGTGAGCAGACAGATATTGTATACATGAAATCATGACATCCAATTATTGTTATACATGTATGTATACACAAGTGAGGATTACACAGTAATGATGTACCCCGAGAAGTTACACTATGTCCACCCTGATCAATTTTGTGAGGACTATACCCCAGTATTAGTGAAATGTGCTAATAAAAATTTTCACAAAAAAATTAAGAGTTCTATAGAAAATTTGCAAAAATATTTTGAACATCATTGTTCCAGACTGACAGATTAAGACTTTGTAACAACAAATCAGAAGTTAATGCAACACCCAGTAAGACTTGTTTGTAAATATTGTCAGAATAAATATATACCGGTACGTATCTATATATATATCTATAGTGTAATTAGAAACTCCTTCGGAATCGCTTAGCACAACTTGAAGAACTTCACGCTGTAACTCATACCACAAAAAGTTTCTTGACATAATTAATTCAGAATCTACATGCTTTGTACAAAGAACCCAAATGGTAAAATTTGATTGCTTGGAAAATAAAATGTTTTTCATGAACATATCAATTACTGGAAAATTTCTGTCTCTTTAAAATATTGTCCACATGTTCTATTATCTAGACCTAATAATTGTGTTACTGTTGTCTGTTAGATTATTGGTGTGGTCATCAATAACACATTATTTTAATGGCCTAAATTTTAAAATCAAATGGACTTATTATTTACGGTCCCCAACAATTAATCAAGACATCAGACCAAAAAGTTGGTATCTGGCCAATTGTCAAGCATATAGTAAATACACTAGACCATATAAACCCAAAGAACTTTGTCTCAATAAATAGTCATATCATATAAATGCTATTAAGTATATTGTTTCAAAGAAAATCTCCACAATTTCAGACTTGATGGGCTCAGTGCCTCATGGCTCCCTCCATCAGAATTGAAAGTATTCCTGAATTAATATTCAGTTTGATGTACTCAGTGACGGAAAGAAATGTAGACTTAATCTTACCCTTTCCATTTCCATAAAATCATCATCTAGCTCTGTACCTTTAGCGCCTCCAATTTTCTCACTCATATACTGGAAGAAGAAAACCAAAATAAGAAACATTTTTTTTTGTATCGATTTAGTCAGTAAAAGTGAATGAGTGCACAATCAATCATCAAAGTGGCGCAACAGTTTATAAGGAATAAAAGACAGTTCGTTGACAAACGGTTGAGTAATAATAAAGCTTTTGACAGACACAAATTCTGTGGACTTCTAAACTTCTTAAATTCTATTGTAGTACATATACCCAAACTTTGTTTATGCCAGGGACAGGCAAGAAAAATATGCATATGGCAATAGATTTTATGGATTTGACCTTCAAAGGTCGCTACCTTATTTAGTATTTACCAGGTTTATTCTTATATTTATTGATATACCAATGCAAGTAAGTCATTAATCTGATATTGTTTATGAATGTGTTCACACAAACAGAAAGCTATACAGAGATCCTATCTATTTTTTTCTAAATGACATCCCTGAAATGAATAAGTGATACCAGTAAATGGGAATAAACAGTAAAACAGCACCCCATATATAGAAACAACTATGTGATGTCATTTTAATAAACAGATTTATGTGATAGCTGGTTGGTTGTTTAAGTGTTATCACTTAATTAAATGACTTAGTTTAATATATCGCATTGATAATCACCTTATACCATATTTCTAAGTGACATTTGTTAAGTAACAAATTGACACGTATATAACACGAGCGATAACATACATCCTCAAATAAATATAAGAACTCCCATCCAGATGATTTTCACAGGTGGGTATCTTTGCGTGTCATTTTTATCATGATGATGAATAACTGCTTTGGTTGCAAATGACAAGTACTGCATTATATGTACAAAAAAAATCTATTTGATAGGCCTAATATAGTATAATACAATATTTCATACACACATTGTTGTGAAAAAGAAATTAATACATGCAGGAATTCATCAGAAATATAATAATACAATAATTTACCGCAGATCACAGTTTTTGACACAAACAAAATTTACCCACGAATGTTACAGTAACAAGCCGATGTATCAGCTAGTCTATAATTCCACTAACAACGGCAAAATAAATGCTATGGTTGCGCAAAATTCGAAAAATAACGACAAATATCAAAAGGGGGCCAATATTCAATTTACTAAATGAATAACACTTCATATTTGGTATGAGATATCTATGCATTAAATTACGCTACGGGGTTCGGACAAAAAGGTAAACATGCGATTTCACGTCGTTCATTGACTAACTGTCAAACCACTAGGGTTCGTATACAAATTTTAAAAATTATACGTTACCTGGTTCGCCTTGTTAAACTGTTTTTTAAGACCCGCGAGAGACATTTTGACGGGTTACGGTACCAAAACTGTATATATCAATGAAAAGGTAAAAACAGGTTTTCACTCCTGTGTCTACGTCGTCGGGATCTACTCCCACCGTGACGTTTTTCTGCGCGGCAGCAAATAAATCGTACCGTTCTTAAATAATATCTATTTCCCTTTCAAAAAATGTAGCACACAAACAAAAATCATTGCTATTCTGAAAACATTCTATCATGGTGAATATTGTAATAAAGAATATATATTATTCTTAAAAGCCATGCATTGTCGCGGAAGTCATTCAGCCCGTATCGACGAGCGCCAATATTCGCGCCAACTTCGAAGGAAAGAAACCCGTCAACATTGGGAATGGCACACGTAGATTGTGTGAATAATTTTGAGAATGGTAAGATAAAAGGCTTTAAAAAGAAACAAGGACAATCATAGCGTAACAGTATATCTTAAACTTTGCAAATAACAGTAAAAAATGTTAATCTACTTCTCACGTGAATAATTATTCACCGATGTTTAGTCGCCGTAATTGTCGACAAATGATTTTTTCGGTCATTGTCATCTTGAAACTTATTCTGTAAGCTGGACTTGAGTTGAATTTAAAATATTTATTGGTCGTCCATTTTATGTGATTTCGTGTCAGCTGTTTGTTTGTTTTATTTAACAAAGTCAACAGGCTGCATAGAATATGTAAACAATGGTTTCACTGCAGGTTGGGGAAAACCGCCAACTTGCGTATAATACTTTTTGGTATTAATTTTTGGTAAGACTTCCTTTTTCACCCCTTACATATAAAACTAAGTTGCATAAACATTAAAGAAAATTATTTACCGTGCATTGATGCATTGTATGTATATTTTGAGATATCATTGGAAAGTTTCAAACAATTTGGATCCTGATCATGACCTCATACACTTCCACATATAATTTTCTACTTCATTTTAAAAGGGGGGGGGGGGGGGGGGGTGCAAAAGGAAGTCTTTCCAAATATTTTGTGAGATATCATTTTGGTACCGTTTTATTTGAATTGGACTTCTCAAGAAAACTCTCCCGTTTTCTTAGGTTGCGCTGCCATAAAAACCTAATTCCATTTTCGTTTATTCAGACATCCCAATTGTACATATAATTCGAAACTTATGACAATATCACAGCACTACTGTACATACCACAATCAAGGTCATATTTTTGACATAATTGAAGTTTGCAACCAAATCATAGGCACTGTCAGCATAATGTCAAAAACTGACAAAAGTTTTTGTTCTTCCTGATATTGATAGCAATGGGATTCCTTCAAATGTCAATGGAATATGCCCAATCAGCAAAAAATCTTTAAAATATTGAATTTCAAACATGAACAATCAGTATGATTAAACTGACAATAGACATGTGTAAATGAAACTATGCAATTATATTCCAATCCTGCATATTTTATTTTTCAGACCCAAAAGTCGCTGTGGGATGCAAAGATGAAAATGATGGCGGTCCTCCTTCCAAAAAATTAAGACAAGGTAAGTATCCATGTCTGAACTAAATGCTACTGCATTTTTGTACTAAACACTAACACAATGACGTGTATACTGTCCCTATAGCAACTAGAATCAAAATATAGTCATATCAAAAGTTGTAGCTTATCAATATATTGATGGTTTTTGGTCATTTGCTGGCCATAGGCCATTCTAAGATACAAAAAGAATGAGCAAGGTTAAGAATACTTACAAATTCCTGATAAAATTTACACCAATATCTCCAGCAAGCTTTGGTGTTGCAACTGATTAAACCATGATTGGTTTGATATACAATTATTGGTAAACAAATTGCCATAGGCTAGTCTAAACATTGATCAAATCAGAACAGCTGTTACAGAGAGGTGTGTTAAGTCATGCATATTAGAACTATTAAGTTACTTCTTGAAATAGTAGTTTATTTTGCTTAATTAATTCAGTAAAATTTTTCTCTTTTAGCTCGTTTGCCTTTCAAGCCTTTGGAACAGAAACCCCAAATTGTTTCCCCACAGGGACCAAAAAAGAGAAAGCTTTCTGATGGCGAATCACCAAGTGCCAAACTACACAAGAACCACAAACAGGAGCGCCAGCCATCTGGGGATAGCAAGCCCCTGGCTCCATGCATTGTTGATCATGATCCTGAAGTCAGTTCCAGTTCAGAAGCGGAGAATATTCCAGTAGGATTTCCGAACCGCATCCGTAATACTCTAGAGCGCTTTGTGAGGAAAGGTCCTCAGGAGGAGATCAGCTCTACAAATGATTGTATTGATATTGTAGAAAAGAATGATGAGGATGCTGAGAAACAGGAAAAGACCAGTTGTATTTCAAATGATTTGGATGACTCGGAAAAGAAATTGCCTGATCAAGAAAACACCAAGGGGTCTGATAAGGACTCTTCAAACAAGGAACAAGAGGGGTCTGATAAGGACTCTTCAAACAAGGAACAAGAAATGTCTATTAATGATGTATCCATATCATGTACCCCAGAAATAGAAATGACCAAGGATGAAAGTAAAGTTGAGCCAAAGGAAGATGTATCAGAAGTACAGTCAGAGAGTCAAGAAGTTGTCTCCATTGAAGAAGACGTTTCAAAAAATGATTCAAAAGATATTTTGAGTGAAGATGCATCTACAAAAGAAACCAATGATGTTTCAATGGATGAAGAAGATGTGTCTTCATCTGAAGATGTAAAATTGAACACTCCTGCCAAAACCAATAAGCTTGCTGCTAGTCCATTAAAGACCCCTAAAGCTGAGGTAAACCAGGCCAGTTCAGCTAGCCCAACATCTACACCAGCAGAGAGTCCTGTCTGTCCTCAGACACCTGGTTTAGATAGCCCAGAGAGCGGTAGTGATGGAACAAAGGCTGTTCGGTCAAAGGTATGGGTGTGGAGAGATTAAATTTTCTCAGACCAAAAAGATTTCATTCAGTCCTTTTTCTGAGGGCTTTTTGGGGCCTTTAACCCTTTGCCACATGCAGGTTATAACACTTCAGCACTCTGTGCCAATAGTGCAAAGATACATTGTTGCAATGCAACATTATTGCGCTGACTGAAATATACATACACCATCTCAATAGCAGTTTTTGAGAAATTAAGCTTTGTTTTGATTAATTTTTCTAAACCTAATTTTGAAAGTGAAATAGTTGTTTTAGACATTTTTAGTAAGTTACAATTATGTTCAAAAAATTTTAATTCTGTGCTATTTTCTTTATAAAACCAACAACACATAACCATGAAATCAGCAGTATACAAACAGAACAGACAAATTTCAAAATATTGTGACAATGTAATTTATAATTCATTGAATTCCTGTACATGAAATGATTCAACATTAACTCCCAAATGAAACAAACTGAATTTTCAAAGTTTTCCCAAGAATATTTCAACAGTTCAGGCTTAAGCCTAGAATATTTCATATCCGATGTCGCGACGAAGGAATGTGTATCCGACCATTTTGGGTCAAATCTACCTTCGTTTTTCAAATGCCAGCGAGCGTAGTTATTAGTGTGTCGAGCTATGGTGGAAAACTGATTCTCATTGAAGAAAAGGTAGAAATAATCAATGGGACTTGCAGTATCAATATCAAAAGTTTCTGGAAGTACTGGCCCCGTTTCCCTAACAAAATCATTTACCTAATGGCGGCGGTACAACTAGTCGCCGTTCGTCCTCATTTTCGGACTCGTTATCTGTTGACAGTTCATTTAGAACATCGTTAAGATCAAAATCTGACTCAATGTATTCAGGTCCAAAGCCATCGAACTCTAAATTATCATCATCGTCGCGCAAAATCGTAGCCACAGCCGCCATTACGCCTCGTTGTTGTCACACTTTTCTACACTCATGACTCACACTTTCTAGGTTAATTTATTCAAAAACTTTCGTATGAATGACGTGTACAAATCTGATTGGTTGATGCATTGATATCTTCTTAAAATAGTATCAGGGATTTCCAGATAGGTGTCGCTTTCAATCACAGGATTTTCCATGTCTAAGTTTACCGAACCGGCATGGCGTCGAGAGGCGCTTACATTGAGATAACGTAGAGGCGTCGAGAAGCGCTTACATGGAGATAATGCAGAGGCGTCGAGAAGCGCTTACATGTGGCAAGGGGTAAAGGCGTCCAGAGGCGCTTACATGTGGCAAAGGGTTAATGGGTCCAATTCCCAATTGAAATTATTTCATATTTAAGCCAAATTCCCAAAATTTGCCATTTACACTTGAAAAAATCTTTCCCAAATCATTGATTTTCTTCCCAAAATGAGACAAAAGGGCGCCTTCCCAAACCAGTGAGAAAAAGCCCTGACATAATTAGAGGTTTAGGAAACTGATGCAGAATATTGATGCAGTAATTAAACTTAGGTTTCATTTGGGCTATGCATAAGAAAATATGCAATGAATTTTCCAGTCATTCAATCAACAAACCTTGGGGAGTATTTTTTGTCCTGTATTGATATTGGATGTCATTGCCACTTCAGAGTATAAATATTTATAACTGACGCAAACGTAGAATGATCAATGGTAGTTATATAAAATCAATATTATTCTGCAGTTCGTTAAAATAATTCACCAAGATAAATTCAGAAAAATCAAATTCTATGCTTGGTGGGTACTTGAAAAGTGCAACATGGGTTTTAGAATAAGAGGAACCTTTTTAAATTTTAGAATAGAAATAGTCCTGTTTGTTGTGTTTGTCCTACTCAAGTAAATTGATTTTACTTCATACTTTTACACTTTAAAAAGTTTTCAATGGAGGTATTGACAATGAAGGATTTGTTCTTAAAGCAATTTACATTAAATAATATTCTGTGCTTATCTTTCAGCTTTCTGCAGCAAAAAAGAAAGAAAAGGAAACTCTGCGACAAAAGGTCAAAGAAGAGAGGGAAAAGAAACTTGAAGAAAAGAGACTAAAGAAGGAGGAAGAACGTCTGGAAAGGGAAGAGAAAAAGAAAGAGAGGGATGAAGCCAAAGCTCTCAAAGAAAAACAGAAAGAGGAAGAAAAGGTTTTTGATATGTCTTATTTAGAATAGAATATTGGCCATATAATTTATCTGGTGAAACAATAACTCCAAACAAGCCCTAAAATGTTAGCTGAAAGACCAGGAACAAAATATTAGTACAGAAAAAATGATTTATGAAAAAAAGGGAACTAATTAATTACCTTTATGTTTATATAAATTATACCTCTTTCCATACAGAGCTATGCCATTTATATAGTGATTGAACCGATTTTACATATCTTAATATCTTCCAAGGTGCACTAAAGCGCATCACAGGATATGTCGAAAGCTACTGCTATTGATAGCCACAATGAAATTTTGAAAAAAAATCAATTCATATGAAAACAAAGAACAGTCATTATAAATTTTTTAACCTTTGATAGCCATATACAATCATATGCTGAATTAATGGAACAGCCGGTGACCCTGCCAATCAATGTATACAATCATTGTTTTTGTTTTTTTTTTAACTTTTAAGATTTATTTTATGTGAATAGATGGAAAACACAATTTAAGGAACTGAAACAAGGACTATTTTTCTGACGTATTAATATTTAACTGATGTAATGTGTAGAAGATCAGTATGCGAAACGATGTTTTCATACTGTATTCATAGTGTTTTCATGGTCAAATGTTTGGTGTTTTCACCTGGTATGTTCATATAACGAACAAATAATCAAAATGTAAATTTAAAGAGTAAATAGGCATTAAGGCAGTCAAATGCTTCTTGCATCCCCTCATCTTTTGTGGTCTTGTGTAGATTCTAATTCATTTGATACTTGGATGATAAATTATTAATCATTTTGATAGCAAATGTGGCTACATTTGACCCGAGTGGTTAAGGTGTCCCGACACTTTATCACTAGCCCTCCACCTCTGGGTTGCGAGTTCGAAACCTACGTAGGGCAGTTGCCAGGTACTGACTGTAGGCCGGTGGTTTTTCTCCGGGTACTCCAGTCAATGAACTTAAGATTTTCATCTTCATAGACAATCGGTCTATGGGATTTCAAAATGTCATAGACCTACTAAAAACTTCATAGACCTAGATTTTTTACCAAAATTACATGTTGACAGAATCGATCCGAACACTACTAGAATTTATATGAAAACGTGGAATTATCCGACACCGTTTGGTGTCGCTAAGAATCTGGTGCATATACAATCAATGAAATCGGGCATAACATAACACCTACCTTACATATATGGATAAATGAGATATTTATTTACCCCAGAACACCCATTCAGTCCCACCTAGATGTTTTATTCCGTTCGTATAGACCCTCGCTTTACGCTAGTCAAAATTCCATACTGTCGACCCGCCATTTTGAAAGTGACAGTACGACTAACTACCCGAATCGGAACGCAATGGACCGAAAAGACCATATATCAATAATTGTGTTTTTCTTCTAACATAGTTAAAATTAAGAAAACTAAGCTTATTCTTCCCATAAACTGTTATATTCAATTCAAAATTTTATTATTTATAAACTATAAGCGGTAAAATATATAAAAATAAATGTTGTATTTTTTTCTTTTCGCTCCATCGCGCACTTAGGGTAATTAGTCCGACCACGACCTACACATAGTTAGCAATATGGCGTGGAGTCAAGTATGAGATTTTGACTAGCGTAAAGTGAGGGTCTATACGGACGGTATTAAATATCTAGGTGAGACTAAATGGGTGTTCTGTGTTAAATAAATATCTCATTTATCCATACATGTAAGGTAGGTGTTATGTCACTCCCGATTTTATTGTATACGCACCAGATTCTTGTGCATAGACATTCGGTCTTCAGTGTATTTATTTTCCATAGACCGACAGCAAATCTACTAGACTCGGTCTATCGTTAAGTTCGCACACTGGTACTCCGGCTTTCCTCCACCTCCAAAACCTGGCATGTCCTTAAATGACCCTGGCTGTTAATAGGACGTTAAACAAAAACAAACCAAACAGTTGACTCTGGAGTTCCTATATTGTCATAATGGACTCTTCTTTCTAGTTGGTTTATATAACGCCATTTTTTGATGCACTTGTACATTTTATGTAATGTATATATTGTAGGAAAAAAAGGAGAAGGAAAGACAAGAAAAGCTCTTGATGAAAGAGGAAGAAAAGAAGAAAAAACAGGAACAAAATGAGTAAGGGGAACACTGAATAATTCAACATGAAATATTCATTAATCTACAAAGACAGCAATGACCTCCAAATCTAAGTAGTTTCAAAATGACCATGATTTGGCACTAATAATGTTGGACTGGTCAAGGGCTTTTTCTGGAGGCTTTTTGGGGCCCTTAATGGGCCCAATTTCAAATTGAAATAATTTCATATTCAAACCAAATTCTCAAAATTTGCAATTTACTTCTGAAAACGTCTTTCCCAATTCACCAATTTTCTTCCCAAAATGAGACAAAAAGGCGCTTTCCCAAACTTGTGAGAAAAAACCCTGCTAAGAGTGACTCTATTTAATATTACTAAACTAATAAACATACTGCACTTTTAATCTTCTTCAGAAACAGAAAGCGTTTTAAATGGTAAAGGAAATGTGCACACTTTACGTGAATATTTACAGTAATAGAAAATGTTGACTGCAAAACAGTACTGGGCGAGAGATCTCAAAATAGAAAAAGTTTTTGAAAAGCGAGTGCTATACCATCATCACTGAAATAGCTAAGTGAGTGATGCAGGCCCCATTGGTCTCTTGTTTATAAGACTAAGCAAATAAGATAAAAAAAGAAATGGGCATGTTATCGAAAAGTGGAAATGTGTGAAACTTTTCTATCCCCTATTTTAGAGCAAAGTTGGAGGAGAAAAAGAAGAAAGACGAAGAACTGAAACTCAAGAAAGAAGAAAAACAAAGAGAGGAAGAAGAAAAAGTAAAGTTGTCTTTTATCTTTATTGGTAATGACTACCAGTGAAAGACTAGTCCACTTCTCAGGCTACTCAATATTTTATCACATAATTGCTTTCAGTCATCTTGCATAGAGTAAAATCTTAATTTCAAATTGTTGAAAGTTTTTTTATTAATTTTTGATTTTTTAAACTTTTACTCAAATTCTAGAAGGTGAAATAGTAGTTGGACATGTGTTTGGGGTTCTAAAATAGTTGTTTTTTAACAGGAGAAAAAAGCATCGAAGACGAAGCAAGCTTTCCAGAGCTTCTTCATCAACAAGCAAAGAGTGTCTCCAGTCTCAAAGGTGAGAAAGATGTTATGTAGATATTGAATACCTATCTGTTGATAATAATAGCTAATCATTGTCTACGTTTTTGAAGATTTTCTGTTCTTGATCTTCTATCTATTTTGAAGAATGGGATTCACAGTATTTGTTTTCGCCCAATCTAATTAAAATCTAGATGGTCATTATCACTACGTTACATGAACATCTAACAACATCCCATAAGGGGTCACGTTCTGATTACCTCTGTTAGATGTGTGTATTTCACTTTCAGGGCGAATTGGCATTTTGTCGATGTCATCAAAGCAAAACATTTCGTCACAGCATGCATCTAAAGCAAACCATTTCGGCACAGTATATAGCTATATGCTTTATGGGACGAAATGACTTGAAACAAATTGACATATTATACAAGCTATGCACTCTAGTCATGCTAATTCGGACATATAAAATTCACTTCCAAGATTCTGGAAGTAGTCATTTGATTGGCTAATCCAAAAGGTCACCCCGACGTGACCCCTGGTTGTGTTCTTGGGCAAGAAAGACACTTCACCCTTATTGTTCTTAATGACACGCCTACCGTCGGTTATTCAGTGAGGTAGTCACCAACTACTACAATGAGACCACACCTATGAATGTGTTCTGTTGGTGATTCCCGTTTGACAAACCTGGAGTCCTCCCATTATGTAGAATAATAGAATATAACATGGGTCTGTGCTGTGGACAGTGATATCTCAACCAGAGTGTTAAGAATTTGGCCAGTCAGCACAAGGCTTGCTGAGCGCTGGACAGCCAAACTCTTACACAAGGGTTTAGATATCCTTGTTCACGGAACAGACCCATGTTTGATCATTTTTCTCTCATACTTGCAAGCAAATGTATGTTTTTATGAAAGTTTTTCCTCACTCCATCTGGAATGCTCCTTGAAATGTGCGTCAAAATTAATAATGTCATTATTTACAACAAGGTTACTCCACATAACAGATAACGTTACATTATTGTGAGCAGCATCATATTTCGCATGCCAGCTATCTTTACCCCCTTGTGTGTGATCAATTTATCTTTTCCCTGGCAACCGCAGGATAACCCTGTGAAGTATGCGAGAAATTTTACTGGAATGCCCTTTGTTTGCACTTATAATGATCCCTGTGGAGGCATGGAAAAAGTTTTGAGCCATGTGTTGTGAACTTGTAGGTAAATGAAACAAACAGTTTGTTCATGCCTTTCGAAGTTAAGAAGGACATGAAACTGGCACCGTTCTGTCCCAGGAAACAGTTGGACATTGAGGCAGCAGCAACACTGGATCAGCTCTCTTTCCAACAGGTCAGTAATATTGTCTAAGGTGATGGTTTTAATTTTCAAAATTTGCAACAGTATTGTACCTCTTCCACTTTCAAAAAGTGAACAAGCAGTAAGCAGTTGTGATGGGAATTGGTTTCACTTACTGAATCGATAATTGGAAATATGAACTTTTCTGAATTAAGCACATAATTGCCCTTTTGTAGAAAATTTATGTAGATCTCAAATACATTTATTGCACGTTATCCTTTTGTTATCAATATCTTGAATATTGAACACAAAGCATTTAACAGTTGTTAATATATTTAAATATCCTTAATTGCCTGTGAACAAACAATGAACATATTGCTAAAAAAAACAACTACTACTTGGTTCGGTAACATTGCAAAAATGTGCAAAGGCGAAGATTTACGAACACTTCCAGAACCTTATGATTATTTGCGTTTCCATTGATCAATGATTGGTTTTATTTTATTTTTATTTGATCAGAGAAATTGTGATGAACGAAGATATCTCTATGCAAGAAGCCATCACTTATCTGCTGACTGTCCAATATAATAGTTATCAGTAATTCTGTGCTTTGTGTATATGTAGTAAAACTTGCTGCTATAGGTTTGCAGCAATCTCAAAAATAGTTTTATTCTTAATTACTTCGTATGTTTGGTGTAACTTATGGTTGATTGAAAGGTTTGGAATTAAATGTTTATTTTTGTTTGATTTATAGTCTTCAGACAGTGCCCTATACCTTGATGAGCTCAGAAAAGGGAAGATACGTCCAAAAAAATACACGGCAGTTGACAGGTAATGCTGAAACTAGTGCACAATAATCTTTTGGGGGGGGGGGGGGGGGGGGGGGGTAACACTTCTTACAAGGAAGAATTTTCGACTTTAACTTAGCTAATATAATAATCTTTGCATATACGTCTTGACAAATTTAACTCCTAGATATCTATGCTGTATTTATCTATTTTAGTGATATTGAGCTTTATTGGGTTTTGGATCTAATTCTGATAAGCAAATTTAAAGTAACTGTGAATTAATTTACATTCAGTATCCTTGAAAGCTTTGGCAAAAATTATATTCATTTTTCATGACAACATTGGCCTCATCACAGTGTGACCGGGACCGCGTTACTGTGGGAAGTACTCTCTGCTGTAGGATTTTTAGGTCACCTGAGACGAAGTCTCAAGTGACCTATTCTAATCGCCTTTTGTCCGTCGTCGTCCGTTTTACATTTTCGACTTCTTCTCCAAAACCACTTAACAAAATTCAATGAAATTTGGCAGAAAGTTTCTATGGCTGAAGGTCAACCAAAATTGTGAATTATATGGTCCCCACCCCCCAGGGGCCTGAGGGGTGGGGCCAAAAAGGGTCAAATTGACTAAAACTTCAAAAATCTTCTTCTCTACTCTCAGATATGTTGGAGTCAAACACTCTTTATAGATGAAAGGGTCTTGTGGTGCTTTACCAAAATTGTGAATTGCATGACCCTGGGGTCTCAAGTTTGCCCCTGGGGAGGGGGTAAACTTTACTATAGTTTATATAGGGAAATCACATTTTTGACTATTATTTGTTGGATTTCTATTGGAATTCATTCTAACTTGGTTCAAATTATCAGCATGGGATGACAGTTTAATGGTATGTACATGTTGGCCCTGGTTGACCCCCAGGGGTTGGTGGGCGGGGCCAAAAAGGGTCAAATTGACTGAAATTTCAAAAATCTTCTTCTCTACTCTCAGATATGGTAGAATCAAATACTCTTCATAGATGGAAGGGTCTTAAGGTGCTTTACCAAAATTGTGAATTTCATGACCCTGGGGTCTCACGTTTGCCCCTGGGGAGGGGGTAAACTTTACTATAGTTTATATAGGGAAATCACATTTTTGACTATTATTTGTTGGATTTGTATTGGAATTCATTCTAACTTGGTTCAAATTATCAGCATGGGATGACAGTTTGATGTTATGTACATGTTGGCCATAATTGATCCCGAGGGGCTGGTGGGTGGGGCCAAAAAGGGTCAAATTGACTGAAATTTCAAAAATCTTCTTCCCTACTCTCAGATATGATAGAATCAAATACTCTTCATAGATGGAAGGGTCTTGTGGTGCTTTACCAAAATTGTGAATTGCATGACCCTGGGGTCTCACGTTTGCCCCTGGGGAGGGGGTAAACTTTACTATAGTTTATATAGGGAAATCACATTTTTGACTATTATTTGTTGGATTTCTATTGGAATTCATTCTAACTTGGTTCAAATTATCAGCATGGGATTACAGTTTGATGTTATGTACATGTTGGCCCTGGTTGACCCCCAGGGGCTGGTGGGCAGGGCCAAAAAGGGTCAAATTGACTGAAATTTCCAAAATCGTCTTATCAACTATATGTTAGAATCAAATACTCTTCATAGACTGACCCCATTAGGACTGATGGGTGGGGCCAAATAGGGTCAATTTAGTTGGCCGAAATAATTCAAATCTCAGGTGACCGTTAAGGCCCTTTGGGCCTCTTGTTTCTTCCTCCCATTGTCTTTTAAATAAACAATCTATGTTATATATACATAAATCCAATGTTGTTACAGTCTCCTAAATGTTCAAAACATAAAAAAAATCTCACATAATATAAGTGTCGTAGAAGGAACTACATTTTGATTTTGTTGTTGTTATGACATTTGCTAAAACCATGCCAAGTTAACTGTCTGACACTTTTCCCGCGAAAACGGCTGTTCTCTCTGGCATTACTCCCAGGTAAAAACATGAAAAATTGTTGTTTTTTTTATCATTGGGGCTTAAACAGATGAAATAGAAAATAAGTTATATGAGCTGTGCTTGAGAACTGGCAACTCTGAAGTTAACCTTTAAATTTCCAGGAAAATTGATATGGTTGATGACGACGTGATGCTTGTACATGATGAGGAAGTGGTCAAGAAGGTTACATACCATTGTAAACTTCTACAGTTCCACACAAATTACAGACCACCTTACTACGGAACATGGAGGAAAAACAGCAAATTTGTCAGTCCAAGGAATCCCTGGAAACAGGACAAGGTATTCAGTTACTTCAATGTAAATGTATATGGCTATGTAGTGCGTTTTGGGGGCAGATATTTGTATTTGGCACTATTCTGAAATAACATTTCATCATATTAAAGCTAAAATTTCCAAAATCTGTAGTTCATTTGTTAAAGTTAAAAGTTTCCAATCCAAATGAGTGATGTGCCGTACACTGCCATTGGGTCACTTATAACTAATTTGAGTGAAATATTAAGTACCATATATCCATTAACCACTAGTTATATAACCTCTATTCTATAGCCAGCAATAGTTACCAAATTTTCATGCTTGCACACCCATCCTACTACAAATGCAGCAAATATATTCATATTCATGTCGGCTCATAAGGGGAGACAATTTCTAATTAACCCTTAATTGACCTTGTAAACACAACTCGGAGCTCACAGTGGATTTTTTTAACAGGTGATCTATTTGGCTACCAAGTCATAAAATCTAGACGTCAATTGGAAAAGTTAGTCGCCTGGCCAAATTGTCTTGCATTAAAAAAAATCTTTTACTTCTTAAGTTCAGTGTAACATCTCTGTAACTTTTTTAATTGTGAATGTCATTTTAGTATTGACTGCAACCTTTGAAAGATTAACCAAATCACAAATTTACAGTGGTTTTTTAGTGGCCATGCAGGTGCCTTATAGGTCAATAACTGGTAGCCAATGGTGAATTTAAGGTGCCATGGCCACTAAAATAGGCACCACTTTGAGCCCTACAACTTAATTGAGCATGTTTTGTGATGTTTCAGGATGTGTTTGACTATGAAGTAGAAAGTGATGATGAATGGGAGGAGGAAGAGCCCGGAGAAAGTTTGTCTGGATCAGAGGTATGTTTGTTCTCTAAAATGTATTTACCCAATAAATCAAATGATCAGTATCGCTGGTTAATAGCATATTCAACCTTCAAAAAGCTCTATTGAGACAGCAATTCCTACAGAAATGTGTTTCCTCCCAAAAGTTGTGTCGGACAAAACACAGGGAATTGGCAGGATTTTATATGGACCACAGGCTGGAAATTTGTCCCAGTCAGATAAATGAGTAGCAATGGTAGGGTAGCCAGATTTTAGGGACAAAATCTTACCAATATGTATTGTAACCCCAAACCAGCCTAGGTATAATGGAAAAGTTTATATAAAAGAATGTTATTTTAATACTTTTGGTGCTATACTGTTTACAAGTATTTTTTTTTTCTTCAAATATTGTTTTCTGTGAAGCCAATTCAGCATCAACATACGTTAAAAATTGATAATGATTTAATTGAGATGCTCTAAAATATATCAAAAACAGTAGGTCTTAAGATGCTTTATTTGTAATCTGAGGTAAATAGAAGATATATTTTTTTATCAGGGAGAGGAAGAGGAGGAAGGTGCTGATGGGGAGGAGGAAGATGACTGGATGGTTCCCCATGGATACCTATCTGATGATGAGGGATGTCAGGCTGATGAAGATGTGTGTATTAGTTTCTTGTCTTTCCATATTGCTACAATATTAGATTTCTGAAAAAGACTGCTATATTACTAAAATAAGTTTTATTCTCAAGTATCATTTATGTAAAGGTAATTGTGATAGTGTGTTTGACATAACGATAAAATAACTTGATATGGTGATTACCTTATAAATGGAAGATCTCACATTCGTGGTTATGCCATATGGAATTCATTAAATAAGTTAAATTATTTGGTGTGACACAAGCCTGTATAGGCTTTCTTGAACAAGTTTAATAAATACCATATTTCTCCCAAAATAACATTTCACCTCCTATGTTTTTGAAAAACATTTTATATATGATCTTTCGTATCAAAAGAAATATAAACTGAATGATGGTGCTTACATTTCCACAAACTGATAACTATTGCATGATCATAATGCATTATTGATAGTTGTAAAATTTTCTGAGGCTAATATTCATGGTTGTCCAATCAGAACTAGATCATGAGCATTAAATTTCCAGCAACCGTGCCTGGTAGACATTCCATAGTAAACAATTCTATCCATTTGTGTGTATATGTAATAATTCATCGTTTTTGTAATGACCCTGAATAAAGTTATATTAACCTAGTGATTATAAACAACGACATGCATATGTGGGATACCAACACAATTTTTGAGTTTTAATTTGAAAGGTTTTTTTTGTAATTGTTTTATTTTTCCAATTTTCATAGATATGTAATATACACAAAACATAGACAACACTAAACATAGCTTTCATTCTTCATACACACTCATTCATTCATATCTATCACCTTCTTTCAACATGCCTTCAAACAAATTCCAATCATCAACACTTATCGCCATCCTCAAAATAATCATGATCATCATCAAAATAATTCTAATCATCATCATCCTCATCATCAATAGTCATCATCATCATTACAATCATCATCGTCATCATCATCACCATTAACATAGTCATCAACAACATCATCATTTATATAGTTTAATTTGAAAGTTAATATTTGTATTATAATGATTCTTTATCAGGTAAGTCCAGAGATGATGAAGGCAGCACGTCAGGCCAAGCTTGAATCCTGGGAAAGTGAATTGAAGCGCCAGACCAAAGCTGCGTTGCCTATCATAGTTGGCTGTGTTTGGCAACAGGCTGTTCATAGTCTACAGAAACAAGTCCAAGAAACCATTAACAGTTACCAGGTAAAACTAGGCCCAAATGATTGATACTAGCGTTATATTGATATAGGATTAATGTATATCATAAACATTCTACATGTCTCATTGGATTTTAAAATAGTTAACCGACCATAAAAAAATAAACTTCATTCATTTGTCATGATAAGCCACTTATTTTGCCAAGATGTAGGTTCTTGTGACAGGAGACAAGTATTGTCAAATATGTTGCCCAGTATCTTTTTGTAAATGTTCAATGCATTGTGCAATCCAACCTCCTTCCTTAATGGGGAACCACCATTCTGTATGACAGATTATAATCGTCTGTCCAATATATAATATTTTTCTTTGGTCCATCCAAGATTGACATTTTTTTCTGAAAATAGGACAATAAAACAGTTGCTGTATATACAGTAAAACACGGTTATAACGAATTCAAGGGGACCAACTGAATCAGTTCGTTATATTGATAGTTCGTATTACGTGTATTACGAATTTTATTGTTTTTTCCTAAAAACTTCGCTATATGAAAATAAAATTACAAACATGTACAAATTAAAAGCGATTCAATTATTTTAAGTCAGTTATAATTTTCTGCCGAAACTTTTCGTGTGAGGCAAGTGTGTACAAAGTACTAAAAACATCTGACATATCATTTTGGGACTCCAAAAAATGTATATCTCGTGTAAATAATAATCACTCGCCGTAGCACAACTGATTACGGAATGTTCCTCCTCTGTCTCTATTTTCTCCTCGTCGTCATTCTCCAAAACGTTCATAACGTCTTTTACAACATCTGCATCAATACAGACGAAATCGGTCGCGGTGACCTTTACCCCGGAAGTCTCGTTTTCACTAGCTCTCAATCGCTTGATGATAAAGCCATTGCGAAACATACATGTACCGTGTACACACTAATAAGACATCTAAGAATGGATTAACAATTTGACATAAACATCGACAAAACAACTCACTATATTCAGAGGTCATCGAAAACATAACTCACCGATTCAATAGCCGAACAAATATATACCCTGAAACGTGCCCTCGGGTGCCTATCGAAAACACCGTCGTGATCACCAGGGCATGACTCCGACTTCGGAGATGGGTTCGTACTATAGTGTTAAAATAACATAAAATTTCAGCCGACGGGACCACTAAATTGGTTCGTTATAGACAATATTTCGCTATGTGAAATTCGCAATATAAATACAGAATTACATAGAAGTAAGAGGGAGAAAAGCTGGGGAATCAGGATCAGTTCGCAATATCCATAAAATCGCTATAAGCGTGTTCGTACTAAACGTGTTTTACTGTACTTGTAAACCATTCCAATATTGGGGGGGGGGGGGGGGGGGGGGATCTTGACATTTTACTCAAATTTTTAATGTATATTATCATTGTTATTATCAAAACTTGAATATATTGTGTTATTCCAAAACTCGGTCCTACAAATAGAAAAGTTTTATGTAATATTCTGTTTGGAGATAAAATTTTGTCCAGATACAAATACAGATGTAAATTTCCAAGGTTTGAAAGTTTGAATTTGATCACTCTGACCAGGAAATTATTAAATTTTCTAGTTGTACCGTGTTGTTGGCCTCGGACTGAACTCCACATCTTTCTAACTTTCAGGCTGTGTGTTTGAGTACCGACCCTATACCAACCACATTCAGTGGAGGTATTTACAGTAAGCTGGACGGTTCACCCTCCGACAAGAACTGTGCTACACCCAAAAATGGCATGAGAAAACCTGTTCCCGAGGAAGGTGAGAGATTTTAAACACATAGTTTTTAATTTCAATTTAAAGGTAGTTATATGATGAGACTAAGAGAGTTTTACAATGCAACCATGGGCTGGCTCAGTTACTTGGGATACTTAACCTACAATTTCTATATTTTGTATGAGAGCTTTTCCAGTAAAACATCTACCCCACCACAGGACTCCAGGTTTGGTTAAGGGGTACCACCTATGGAATTTATATGATAAATAGTGAATAGAAGTGATTTAATGTGGAGTCCTGGGGTCGGGTAGATATTTTATTGGAATAGCCCTGGGATTGATTTTTGATATTTGAAAAACTGCCAATAGTGCAAGTCTTACCCAGCTACAGGGGCATTGCTTCCAGAGTTATGGAAAGTTCTCTCTCTATATTAAACCATATATAATTAATTCAGCCCAATTAGCCATTAAATGTCACTTGTTCCTATCAAAGTTGTTTCTAAAGATGAGGTTTATAGACAATTTAAGGTGTTGTACAGAAGTCTTAACTTAAATTGCTGTTAAATGTTAAGTTTTTCCTTACATATTTAATGAAATGAAGTGATTTTCCAATATAATGATAAAATTATTCTCAGCATGTGATGTCTGTTGAATAGGCCTTAGGCTTTCCATTTCTCGGGGGGGGGGGTCCTTAAAAAACTAATTATCACACTATGGAATATTGACAATATCTCTTCTTGCTGTTTCTGGTTAAAACAAAAACAAGAATGTTTTATAGAAAGATTTAATAATTCTGTTTTATTTCACAGCAATGCCAGATTTGATTCGTTTGGTCCATGGAAACTTGGCAGGAATCAAGAAACTGATTAAAAAGTTCCGTGTATTTTGGGGACAAAAGATTTCTGGTGAACCAACCCCATCAACACCTACAGAGTCAAAGATGGAAGTTGATACTAATGAAGTGAAAGATGAGGAAACACACAATGAAAAAACTGCCATGGATACCTCGGAGATCATCGAGGATGTCAACACATACTGTATATCTAAACGACAACTGGAACTTAAAATATCAGCCATAGCTGTAGCGTGAGAAGCGTGCAACATACAAGAAAGTTTGTTGGTATGTGCACGAAAACTTTCTGGAACAGTACAAATTGACTGATCTGCCTGTGCCTAATTTACAAGACACTGACATCGAGGCTCCAAAGCCTAAATCTGAGGAACAAACTACGCCCACTCCCTTACTTAAAACACCAAAAGTGTCCATTACACAGTTTGCAAGACCGATGTCTCCATCCGAGATTGCAGCCCAGCATGCCGCTGTGGCAGCCAAACAGGCCGCTGAGGCATCTGCCAGATTAGCAGCATTAGAAGCTGCATCTAAACAGGCTGCAATCGAGGCAGCCGCAAAACAGCAAGCTATGGAAGCAGCCATGCGCCAGGCAGCGGCAGTCAATGCCACTCAACTTGGCAATATGACAGTTATCCCTGGAGCTTCATTTACATCTCCGCAGCACAGACCTAATGTCAACTTCTTATCGCCCTCGCATCCTAACTTTGGTAAAGTCACATCACCAAAGGTTGTACTCCCTGGAGGATCTCTTACACCGAAATCGTCCATGGAGAATCAGAGGAAAAGAATCACTCCAACTATGTTATCTCCACTACTTCAGAAATCTTTACAAAGTTCCCCAATGGGAAAAAATGAATCTCCCATCAGGAGAGTTCCCGCTATGGTTTCACCAAGTAATTCTCAAAAGAAGGTGACTCCATCAAAGATTTCGAGTGATAATCAACAGAAAAGGATAGTCCCTACTACAGTATCACCCCTGCAGACAAAGGCTGTTCCAAAAACTGACTCACCGTTCAACATTGTCAGTGTGAAACCTATAAACAAGCCAAATGTTAAACCTCAGGGCCATTCAGAGCCAGTCAAGTCACCTTCCTCATTACAAAGCCCTGTTAGACAACCAGTGAAAATAGGCCCTGTTAAACCAATAAATCAGGTGATGAAAATTGTAGGGGAAGGTCATGATTTAGAGAATGCCATTGTCATAGATTAACATACTTTCTCATAATTTAAACAAAAATTAAAATATATAAACAGATAGTAATTTAAGAAGAAGAAAAAACTCATCCTTATCGCCATTATAAACCAGTAAGTTGGTGTGGTATCTGAACAGCGGGAAGATTAACTGTTCGTGTATTGAAATGCGATGTTTAATGAAATAGCATCTTTATGTTCAATTTAAATTTGAAGTGATGAAAAGCTCACCAAGTGCAATATAAAGGGATCGTAGCCACCAGTTAATGTGCATTTGATATTCGTATAATGGTGGACTTTGACCTATGCCAACTTTTAGATCAACCTTAACTTAATTCATGATGACAGTGTTCATGTGCTCATAAGATCATAGGATGATTTCTTATTGTTTACAGTAAGGATTTGGCACAAAAAGTCCTTAGGGCTATTCCAGTAAAATATCTACCCCACCCCAGGACTCCAGTTTTTGTTTGATAATAAAATAGAATTGCTGTGGATGATTTCCTTTATTTGTAAAAGAACTAAGAGGTAGGAAACCCAACCATGGACAGAAGTGATTCATTTTGGAGTCCTGGGATCAGGTAGATGTTTTAATGGAATGGCCCTTAAATTCTATTTAATAACATAAAATCAACCTACCAGTAATGGAAGCACTTCAAAATTGATACAGTTGTATACAAGAAAAAATATCTATTATTTTGTATTTGACATCAATTGAAATACAAGCATGCTTTCATTTTCTCAACATAAGAGAATGTTTGAAACATGCCGATTATAAATTATAATTGACAAAAAAGATGGTACAATCATAAATCAACACCATTTAACTTTTGTTTTGTTAAAACGCTAATGAGAGTAACCATACCTGATCAAAGATTGTTCCCCCTGATAACAACCTATCTATTATAGTAGCTTTTGAGGGGACACCATGATTCTTTTTTTCTCTCTCTTTTATTTTCTTTTTCTGGAAAGCAGGTGCAACTTGCTAAATGCTTTCCATATATATTTTGGAACACCTGGCCCCAGTCAGCTTCATCAAAATTCCTTAACTTAAATTTTTCTATAGGAAAGCATTAAAGATTTTAAGGAAGTCTCCTCTAAGATTCTTATCCTTAAATTCTGTTACAGTATTATGCTTTCCTTAGGAAAATTTTCAAGTTCAGGAACATTGATCCATGAAACTGGGGTCTGGATAGATAACATAGGCACAGATTATTGTTTGTACACCAACAAGTTTACATTGGCAAATGAAACTCTGACAGTGCATCCTTACACTTTTAAGTTCTTTATTCCATTGCTGGCAAGTCTGATGTTAGAGTCGCTTATAAGCAGAATAAGTTTCATTTTCTATGCAATAAACATTTAAAGGCACAAGAACTATCCTGACAGTCTACCTTATTGATAATGTGTAAGGGGAAAAAAACAGAAGTTTCTTTTACCTTATTATGCAAGAAATGTGAATTTTGTGTGTTGAAGTGTTAAGGAAATTATCAGTACATGTACAATAATAATGAGTTAGCGGAAAAGAATCATAAATATCTCTTTAAATATGTTTATGAGAGTGAAAACAAAACATTGTCAGGGTATTTTTTAATTCATTTATTCCACTTGAGAGATGTTTCCCTAATAACTGGTCATGTTTTTCACATGATTATTGTAGGACCATCTGGCCTGTTTTTGCTACAATTCATTGCCATTTTCCACCCATTTATATTTTGTATTTATTTTTGTATAATCACCATTGAGATGGAAGATTTATTTTTATAAGTCACAGTATTTTTAATTTAAATGAAAGGACACATTGACGTTGCTAGTCCAACACTTGGTGATACGTTTATGAGTAGGTATATGTAGAAAAAAAATGTTTAAAAAACTAAGTGGATCAAATATGAACAATAGGGGAAGAAAAGTGATATTTTTTTTTTTTTTTTTTTTCCAGGTCAAACAATATATGTAAATCCAATTCACTTGATAGAAAGATATTCATTTTAGAATATCAACATTTTTACATTGTGTCACTGGAGCAGATTCTGATTTTAGTAATTTCTGTCTAAAATTGGTCAAAAACTATTTTTAATAATGGGATAGCTTAGGTAACTATTGACAAGAATATTTAGCCTTGGTTGCAAATGGAATCTGAATATAGTGTACATCTATTGTGTTAGTGCTAGGTCATTAATTTGTATGTATTATGTACGTATAAACATGCTTCATGGTATAAATTTATCAATATGTCGTGTATAGAACTGTCTATATTACTTTTATATCGATAAAAAGTGTTTTCAAGATATTTATGAATTCTTAAACAGTGAATCACAATAAATTTACTCTTAAATATTGTTTAATATATGATCTGTTTGTATTCCTTTGCCTGTATCGGTTCAAATTGGAATCATTTAAAGATCGGTTTCTGTAGTTTATTACTGTTTTTTTATGCCAATTCAATTCAAATATTCTTTGTTTTTGAGGGTTTTTTCTTGTGGAAACAGTATATATATCTATGATGAAATTTGCCTCGTATATAGTGTAGTTGAAATTTCTGTGTGTCCTCAATATTATGATATTGATAAGACATTAAACAGTTACAACTAACATCTAATTGTCATTGCAAGATCTAGCCATTTCAATAATATTTAATTCTTTTTATAGAATTGCAGAAACCCTTTAACTGCAGACTATCTCAATTCTTCATCTCCTTCTTTTTCATTCTGATTTTGTTTGTAATATATGACGGATATATGAATGGGATATTTTCCCTGAAAATAAAATAGCATGCAGATTTGCATATAATGTTTTTATTTGTTGTTATAAACAGGACAAATTGGCGAATTACAGTCCCTCACCAATGCAGGAACTACGGTAATTCTACTGAATGTTTGACTGACCCAGTGTATTCAATAATTAACAAATTCAGGCCTGTACAATTTCCGTCTTACTGGGTAGCTCAAAAAGTTTGAAGTCAAACTTTAACCCAACTTGGTTTATTGTATGGACATCTGAACACAATACAGATTACATGAATTTTAATTCGGCTGTGTTTTTTGGGTTAAAAACATGAAATGCATATACAGTCAAACTTGTAATAGCGGGCATCTGTCCATAACAGACAGTTACAGGAATCCCCAATGAAAATCACTATATAAATAGCTTGTATATAGCGGACACCTTCCTAATGCGGACACTTATTTTTGTCCGTAAAGTTGTTAAAAATTCCGTATAACGGACACGTGAAACCATAGCTGTTGTTATTTGTAAGAGAAAAATAATCATTCACCCCTTTTTGGGGTGAGATAGGGGGATCTCAACCCGAGGGGAGAAATTGTTAAATTCCCAAACACGAGGCTTGCCGAGTGTTTGGGAACTTAAAAATATCTCATCTCAAAAAGGGGTGAGTAATTATTTTTCTCCTACCCTGTTTTCCAATCGAAGTGTGAACCAAATCCAAACGTATGTAAACAACAAGTGTACGGCAGATGACAGTTGTGATGAGACTGCAGCAGACACCTTATGATGTTGATTTCATACGAAATATAGTTCTGATTAGCTTGTCAAAAAGAACACAAAACACTCGGTTAACTCTGATTATTATCCCCTCGCGACGAAAGTCGGGGAGGGGGATATAGCATTCCGTTCGTAAGTAACTACATACGTACATATGTTCACTTTTTGTCGGCGCTCTTGCGACTTCATTTTTGAACAGATTCTGACCAAACTTCATATATGGGTCCAGCATGGGAATACCTCGAATGAGTTCGTGTTTCAAGGTCAGCGTTACTATTTATAGAAAATCTTTGTCAGCGCTCTTGCGACTTCATTTTTGAACGGATCCTGACCAAACTTCATATGGGTCCAGCATGGGAATACCTCGAACGAGTTCGTGTTTTAGGGCGCCAAGGTCAAGGCCAATGTCACTGTTACTATTTATAGAAAATCTTTGTCAGCGCTGTAATGCGACTTCATTTTTGAACGGATCCTGACCAAACTTCATATATGGGTCAATTAAACCTTCTGAACAAAGGAAAATGCTTATATATGCATTTAGATACACACATAATTATAATAACTATCGGGAAATGAAGTTGCTAGTGTGATGCGTAACCAGATACTGTTGAATGCATAACAATATATACCATATTTATCTGGCAATGAGCCCATGCCTGATAATAAGCCCATCCATGTCTATTGCAGTTCAGTGCAAATGACAACTGATGTTATTTCAATGTACTGCAATAACCCCATCCCCCATTTTGCGCCAGAGTTTATGTGTTAGTACGCGAGGGGATTTGTATCGTTTGCGATGCCTTGTTAATACTTATTTAAATTTCGTTTGTGAATAATATTGATATTTAGCATTCAAACGTTCCGGGTCAGGTCATAGTGACGTCACCCTATCGAGAACAAGAGCACATGTAGCTTGTCTTCCCTATGGTGAGGTAAGAAAATCTCACCCCGGTAAAACTGCAGATATCCCTGTCCAGGGTGAGAGAATAGTACATCTAATAAGAGAATACTTAAGTGATTAAAATAAAGTGATTAAAATTCCACTTCAATATTATGCATCAAAAAAGACCAACAATAAAGGTTGTAAAATATTTATTGCAACAAAATATTCTGCTAGCTTCATAACACAGAAGAAATTTGTGATTGTCAACTGTTACATTTGATAAATATTTTGCCCACTAGGGCAATATTCACCTGCCATATAGTATACATTTATATACTTGGAATCAATTTTGGACAAATTAAGCATAAAGTAATTCCACTTAGTTTCTGTTTATTGTACCTGCTTACCAAGTAACAAAAACTGAGAGCTATACTTGAGACCAACAAATGCACAAAGCAGAATATTTTGTAAAATACTTGAATGACTAGTACTTTGGGACGATTTTGCCGGATAACAGGCACCTGTTCCGGACCCCTTGATATCACCTTCAGCTCTCTGGTGTGGGCTACACAGAGATGACACAAAAGAATTGTATGTGGTACAAAAATATTAGCTTCAGATTAATGACAACCAACAAGTATTCTTTTGAAGCAGTGGACCCTGATGTGTTGTTGCTCCAATATTGGAAGGAAGCTTTAGCTGGTTGGCTTCAAAGTCCTTGAATACCTTCAAGAATTGCATATTGGCCTGCATGTATTTCATACCCAGGGAGATTAGTCCTGTATTCTCATAACACTGCTTGTTTATCAAAGTACTTGTAAGCCTTGAAGTTGCCAATTTTTTTACCGTCTTTATCGTAGTGAAGGGCCCTGAAGCATTGGTCACAGAAGAAGGAAGGGTCATCAGGTGCGTGCTTGCTGTTATAGGTCAGCCACCTGTAAAAGGTAGAGATATAAATTCCTGTAATTAGGACTCATTATACATGTACACACTTCAATAATGATATGTTTATAGAAGGTAGCTCAAATAGTTACAAAAAACTTTCTCCCTCGCGGCATTCAACAAACTGCAACAATATGCAGATACATTTATATTACAATTGATAAGAAACCTTAATACAAAATACAAAAAGAAACAATTATAAAATAAATATAAGAGATCAAGTAATCAAAAATACATGTATATCAACATGTCAGGGGCCGAAAAAATGAATTCAATACATGTACACTGCTAAGATATTTTTTTTCTCCTTTCATGTCATGCAGGCCCAATACAGTGTCTCAAAATCTGAACAGTTTGGTTTATTTTGTTCAACGTCCTATTAACAGCCAGGGTCATTTAAGGACGTGCCAGGTTTTGGAGGGGGAGGAAAGCTGGAGTACCTGACGAAAAACCACCAGCCTACTGTCAGTTCCTGGCAACTGCCCCACGTAGGTTTTGAACCCAGAGGTGGAGGGCTAGTGATAAAGTGTCGGAACAGGCATATTACGAAAGAGAGTAAATTTTCATAGTTGCCTCCTTTCATACTTATTAATTCACACTCTTACACAGTGGAGCTTGCCCAGCTCGTACCTGCTAACACTAGTACCCAGAATATAGTACTAATCTCCTCGAGAGAGGCCTAATTATTAGGCCTCCCTGATAACATTCATTCTCTCGAAAGTATTTTAGGTACAAAATGAGCAGATTCGACATGTGGTGAGTATATAAGTCGCAATCTTACTGTGCTTATATGAAGGCAAGTAAATGTCATATGATGCAAAAGTATCATAAGCTATCATGAGCACAAAGAGGCATCGTTTGGGACATCTGTCCCCATATGACTTGAAGATGATGACCATAGCTGTGATAACTCTTTAACCCAAATATAAGCTAGCTAGAAGTAAATGTACTGAATAAAGAAGAACTTATATGATGCTTTAAGTCTTTTTTTGTAAACTATGACGCATCAGTGATGCGAAGGGCCTAAAGTGATGATGCGTTGGCAGCAACCAGGAAAACAAAATATAAAACAACAACAAAAAACAAAATATCAAAATCTGGTGATATTCAGTCCTAAATCAGGTTTCAAGAATGTACAATCTAAGCAACAGATGTAATTTGTGTCTGGTCCAATTAAATTACTTACTAATTTTGTTTGGACACATGCAAAGGATGCAGTCAAAATGTGTATATTTGTGATCTATTGGATAACTAAGATGACTGATGGCCAGATGTAAACATTCCATTTTTGGGTCCAATAGCTCAGTCGCTCAATGTGCTGGCCGCATAACCTCAGGTGAATGTCTGAGGTATGTGGTTCCAAACTCCCTACCCATGTCCGTTTGCGTTTCTCAGGAGGCTGAGAAACGAACCGGTCTGTGCTATCGTGGTTGTTTCCTTGGGCAAGACACTTTACCTTAATTGCACTGGATGGCAGGCAACAGGCCTCCTGTATGTTGTTCCGTGAGATGGTCACCAGCTACTACAAGGAGATCCCTGCCTCAAAATGACCCTGGCTGATCACAAGACAATAAACCCAGCAAACAAACAAATAAATATTCCAGCAGACTGTGAACTTACCGAGAGGAATGTATCTCGCACACACGGCATATTGAACGTTTGTAAGTCCTCTTGTACGTCAGTTTTGGGTACTCTCTGCGGTCCTGGAGATCATCATTGTGGAAAAGACTGCCAGACAACAACGAAGATATTTAAGGATACATTCTTACATTTCAAATAATGATTATGAATGGTATTGTATATTATAGCAAGTTACAAAGTTTCTATCTTTCGAAAAAATATGACTTTACATTGAGATAAACTAAGTTTGGCACAGCTGTAAAGATAGTAAAGAAATCCATTATAACAATCTGTCTGATGAAAATTCAATAATATTTCCTCAAATTGACCAATTAAGAAATGTCTTAATTCTTATCACAATATTTTTTTCAGATTGACATATTGAGAAATGTCTTATTTCCTCCCAAAATATTTCTTTTTCAGATTACAATTTGTACCTATTGAGAAATGTCTTAATTCGTCGAACATTTTTTTTTTTATGATTGATCTATTAAGAAATGTCTTAATTCCTCCAACATTTTTTTTCCCACTGAGCTTTTGAGAAATGTCTTAATTCCTCCAGCTATATCTTCAGTAATGATAGAAAGCCTGATTGTACCGTATGTCGTTGAAGATGATGATATGCTCGCAGTTTCCCTGGTGCATGTACAGGTATGGCTGCCCGAGCCGAACTTTGAGGTCCATGAAAAATGCATCATCCATGTTCTGAGTCGTCATTTGTCCTATACCTCGGCCTTCCTCAGCTGCCCACTTTCTAATCACCCTGAAAAAGTTTGTAAGACGTGACCAACTGAGTACATTACATCTCGATACACAAGTCTGTGACCACCGGTTTAAAACCACTGCCGGTTCGGTGTTCTTAATAACCAAATTAAAAGTAAACAACTTATGACTAAAAATACTCTAAAAGAATAGATCATTGTGATATTGTGTATAACAAACTCTTGACTAGTTTTAATGTCTTCATGCATATGCAAACATTATAAAATCTACGAAAAATCTCCACGTAAACTTTCCTACTCAAGACTATTCTCCATTACTCTGAAATCATTGTAAAACACTCCCTCAATGTATACTTACCTACTGTAATCACGACTATCCACTTCTCTCAAATCGTTGTAAAACACTCCCTCAATGTATATTTACCTACTGTAATCACGACTATCCACTTCTCTCAAATCGTTGTAAAACACTCCCTCAATGTATACTTACCTACTGTAATCACGACTATCCACTTCTCTCAAATCGTTGTAAAACACTCCCTCAATATATACTTACCTACTGTAATCACGACTATCCACTTCTCTCAAATCGTTGTAAAACACTCCCTCAATGTATACTTACCTACTGTAATCACGACTATCCACTTCTCTCAAATCGTTGTAAAACACTCCCTCAATGTATACTTACCTACTGTAATCACGACTATCAACTTCTCTCAAATCGCTGTAAAACACTCCCTCAATGTATACTTACCTACTGTAATCACGACTATCCACTTCTCTCAAATCATTGTAAAACACTCCCTCAATATATACTTACCTACTGTAATCACGACTATCCACTTCTCTCAAATCGTTGTAAAACACTCCCTCAATGTATATT
The DNA here is from genome assembly GCF_902652985.1 of Pecten maximus. Lineage (NCBI taxonomy): Eukaryota > Metazoa > Mollusca > Bivalvia > Pectinida > Pectinidae > Pecten > Pecten maximus. The sequence goes on along the minus strand of NC_047023.1, from coordinate 9,954,684 downwards.
TACCTACTGTAATCACGACTATCCACTTCTCTCAAATCGTTGTAAAACACTCCCTCAATGTATACTTACCTACTGTAATCACGACTATCCACTTCTCTCAAATCGCTGTAAAACACTCCCTCAATATATACTTTTGCTGTAAAACACTCCCTCAATGTATACTTACCTACTGTAATCACGACTATCCACTTCTCTCAAATCATTGTAAAACACTCCCTCAATATATACTTACCTACTGTAATCACGACTATCCACTTCTCTCAAATCGTTGTAAAACACTCCCTCAATGTATACTTACCTACTGTAATCACGACTATCCACTTCTCTCAAATCGCTGTAAAACACTCCCTCAATATATACTTACCTACTGTAATCACGACTATCAACTTCTCTCAAATCGTTGTAAAACACTCCCTCAATGTAGAAAAAGCCTGATCTGTATACATCCTAGAAATATATATATTTGCTATTGATGAAAATCTCAGCTGTGGCTAAGTTTCATAATGTCATAATGGGGTCCATTACAAGGCCAGACAAACCGTTTATACAAAATTTGTTCTCCTTCACCAAAGGATGCTTCAGACCAAATTTTGTTTGAAATCTGCTCTACGGTTCATGATAAGAAGAGTAAAGTTGATAGACAAGAGAAAAGGGATGCTGTGCCATGGCATCATAAACTCTATGGTTCTTCGAACCAAGTGAGCTAAACAGAACATTATGTCACAAACAATGAAATATAACATTACCATCAGCTTCTGACACCATGGTAGTCAAAACATGAAAATCAATAAAGAATTTTTAACATGTTGTACTAATAATGGGACGCAATGAGAATCACCAATGCTGAAGTTATACAACAGAAGTCCTAATTCTTGGGGTCATATTCTAGTATGTTTAATGCTAAGACTTCATTACAAAGAATATCACCCCTCAGCACAGAAACTTAGCAGAATGTCCCAACTCACAGTCCATATACTGGTATAATATCATATGTATCATGTTATGCATATAAATGGAATACAGTTCGAAGACATGCGCCAAGTCCCTGTGCCCCCCAGTTAACATTTCTGTATTACCTTGATATCAGGGAAATATGTATTTAACAAGAGGCCCAGAGGGCCTGTATCGCTCACCTGGATTTCATGAGATATGAAGCAAGAATGATGATTAAGCATATTTGTCACTGGTATTGCTATGTCAATATATCATAGGCATTTTATATGGGTATGTGAGGTTTTAATGCCAAAAAATACATTAATCCACGTAATGAAATTGACTTTTGGCGCGACCCCATGCTACCACACAAATGTGAGTGATATCCATTGTTAAGTTTCAGAAAAGAAGTTGTTTAAACCAATTGACCCCTTTTGACCCCGCCCTCTGAACCCCGGGGGGGTCAATTCATTCCTTTATGAAATTTTGAATCCTTACCCAAAGAAGTTGTTCATATCCGTTTAGCCAAATTGACTCCTTTTGCCCCCCCCCCCCCCCCCCCCCTTCAGCTCCCTGGTGGGGTCAACCCTAATCCCCTTTCCATGACCATGCTACCATACAAATGTGAGTGATATCCATTGCTTAGTTTCAGAGAAGAAGTTGTTTATATCAATTTAACCAAAATGACCCCTTTTGGCCCCGCCTCTCAGCCCCAGGGGAAGTCAGCCCCACTATTTTTACAATTTTGAATCCCGACCCCAAAGGGATGCTCACAGTAAAATATGAGCAATATCTATAGCTTGGTTTCTGAGGAAAAGTTGTTCATATCAATTTAGCCAAATTGACCCCTCTTGGCCCCGCCCCTCAGGCCCCCGTGGGGAAAGCCTCACCATTTCTACAATTTTGAATCCCCACCCCATAGTGATGCTACCAGGCAAATATGAGCTATATCCATTGCTCTGTTTCAGAGAAGAAGTCGTTTATATCAATATAGCCCAATTGACCACATTTGGCCCCGCCCCTCAGGCCCCTGGGGGGTCAGCCCCTTCATTTGTACAATTTTGAATCCCCACCCTATAGTGATGCTACCAGGCAAATGTGAGCAATATCCATTGTTTTGTTTCAGAGAAGAAGTCGTTTAGATCAATATAGCCCAAATGACCACATTTGGCCCCGCCCCTCAGGCCCCTGGGGGGGTCAGCCCCTTCATTTGTACAATTTTGAATCCCCATCCCATATTGAAGCTACCAGGCAAATATAAGCAATATCCTTCGCTCAGTTTCAGAGAAGAAGTCGTTAATATTTATAGAGCCAAATTGACCCCTTTTGGCCCCGCCCTGCAGACCCCTGGGGGGTCAGCCCCACCATTTGTACAATTTTGAGTCCCCACCCCACAGGGATGCTTCTGACCAAATTTGGTCAAATTCTGATCACTGGTTATGAAGAAGAAGTCAATTGTTGACGGACGGACGGACGACAGACGCCACGGTATGGCATAAGCTCACCTTGGTCCTTCGGACCAGGTGAGCTAATAATCAGTGCACTGTGGTAGTACCAATTATTTCTTATAATCATACCTTTGCATAAAAGCCGGAGTTGTCGTCGGGGTTCTCACTGAAGTCCCCAGCTATCGCCAGGTCATTCACACAGCTGATCTTGTCACGCAGATCTGACAGACGCTGACTTCCAAGGACCTGGAACTTCTGGTCAAGTCCCAGCTGTAACATAAATTGGAAAAAAACCGGAGTGCCATTTTAAGCTCATCTTCTTGAAAAATAGGCAGGCTAGAGGAATCACAGTAACATCAGTGTTGCTGAGTTTTTCAGAAAGTACTGCTAATGAAATGCTCTATAACAGTGGTACATAATTAAATGCATATTAGAATGCTATTACATTGTATTTGGTATCTGGGTAGGTTTGGTTTGTGGGATTCATTTACAGTATAGCGGGAAATTTTAGTGGTCATAAAATTTGGCTGTTGATCATGAAAACTGAAAGTTAAATTTTGGCGGGTTAAAATTTCGCGATTTCCCTTAAGTCTAGGGTTTTAATTTGGCGTTCAGCATATGTATTACCTACCGGTATATATAGATAATTACCGTATTTGACCTAATAAGGGCGCAGGGCGCGGGTAATTGACAGTGGGGGGCGCCCTTATTAAGATTAGTTATTCTGAAGTTTTATGAAACAGACTATACCTTATAGCAGAATACCCAAGGTTGTAGAAACGGTAAAATATTCAGTCATAAAAATATTCCAGATGAAGATATCTATTCATTATCATATATTAAGCTTAAACATCACTTGAATACTCCTGTAAACTTGTAAACCATGCCAGCTGATCTTTAGACCAGAGAACGTGTGTTCCACCATTTATGTTCAAATGGAACTCTTTTGTGTTCTATTTATAGAAACAGGTGATTTCCCAGATCATATTAGACATCGTTTTCTTTGACCTAATAATTGATTTACAATGTCTTTTACTAGCTTTCTGTTCTGAACAAAAGTTATTTATCAACAAGAATGAAGTCTTTACTTTATCATCAAATAAAGATGGTAAGTTATTATTTGTATGTGTGTTTAGTTTTGGGTGCTCTTTGCACTGACACGTCATCTGTAGCCTGTAGGAATACACAAAATGTGGCGAAAACATGTATTCCAGTTACTTAATTTGCTGAAGAAAATTGAACACATAAAGTAGCAAAATATTTCACATGAATTATTACTTTTGAACACCATTTTGACACTCAGTCAAAGATTTATTTCCTTGAAAAAAGGTAGGGGCGCCCTTATTAGGGCAGGCGCCCTTATTAGGTCAAATACGGTATGTTATGTCCATACATCCTATCTATGTTGATTCAGTGTGTTGTGTATTATCGATCCTCTTTCTCGAAACGGAAACTATCACCAAAAATCGTCAGACGGATACATACATGTAGATTTGCTAAATTAGTGTTTATATGAGTAATGTTTAAAGCAACAGACAAAGAGAATTTAATCAACCGTATGATATCGCCGTGGTTATCTATTTATGATGTGTATACGTACAGGTAAGTTAAACAATGAGTCTCCAGGTAAAGTGTTAACATCAGTTCATTGAATGGTATGGGTAGATGGCTTTATTTTCACACAAAAAATAGTTATAATGCGGTATATGTCGTACTTGTATTGCTATACATGTATCGTGAGTAGTTGTTCACTAGCTATTCGTATGTACCTATCAGCATTTTGGCCAAGACTTGCCAGGCAACAACCAACGTTACGCACCATTCACAGGAGTTATCAAAGGTAAATGACGGTCAGAACGGAAACTATTGGCGAAATTGAAATTTTCGCGTCTTTTAAATTGGCGGTGTTAAAATTTGATAGCTTAAATTTTGGCGATCTATAGACGGACCCGCCAAATCGTGTAAAGCCCGCTAAAATTTCCCGCTATACGGTATCATAGTGAATTAGACATACTTCGGAACAAGCTCTCTAGTAACATATGTTTACTAAAAACTCTAGTAAATAATTGAACATGTTTACTAAGAGCTCAAGCATCTATAATTAGATACATTTGTATGTTTACTAAGTGCTCTAGCATAGATAATTAGATAATAATAGTGTTTTTTAAGATGCTGGTACATGTATTTAGTATGAGGGTAGATTTCGAGTGTGATTCATTCGGATGTGAAAAATGGGAGATTCATTTTCCTTTTACCTAATTGGAATATCGCAACATCACCTGGACTTCAACATCACCTGGACTTTTTTGCTTAAGTCCAGCATTGAAGTATTCAATTTTTTCATTTTTTTCCCAATGCCAAATCGTCAATGTCAAAAGGCTAATAATTATTACATAATTAAAGCACTTACTTTGATTCTTCTCCAATATGTCAAGTTAAATTTTCCATATTTATGTGGCTCAAATGGGGTTACCCGGTAATCAAACTTTGTTAATATTCCTGTTACCTTGAAGTTTTTGAGCAAGTTTATCTAATGCAGTAATATGAATCCCTATTATAGATTCAAATTTTGATATGTGGAGTATTAATATGCTGAACCATCTTGTTCATATTAGGGCAATAAGGCTCAAAAAGGGGTGAATTGGATAGTTTTTCCAAAAAGCGTTAGTGTTAAATCAATTGCATTTAAGTTTTCTATTATGAAGGCGAATCATTTGTATGTAGTGATGGAGTTAATACGTACCTCACAATATTTTAGAAATTTTTTGGGGGGACTTTTTAAATCTTTTTTAACTTCATTGGACTAAAGTTAAGTGGTGTGAATCTTTGAATATCAATAAGTATTCATAAAAAAGTTATCAGACAATAGCGAGCTATGCTATTCTCAAACATTTGTTGTTTAAGTTTGAATGATTCATTGATGTCACCAGCATACTTTGATGTATACAGTGTATAATGTTACCTTTGGTTGGATATTTTGACTGGCTCCCATACACATGGCAGTGTGTATACTTAGCTCCAGCAAAGCATCATGTCCAATCTTATATTCACTTGGAATATTTGGCTTTGAATCATTACTGGGATGAGTGTTACCAAAGTTCTAGAACAAAGAAAACTTTAAACTAAAAAGAAAGTAAATTCCGGCAGTACATTGTAGTTAAATCAGACAAGAGGCCCAATGGGCCTGTGTTGCTCACCAGACTCTACAGCAACTTTTGAAGTTGATCTAGGTCATTTCTGCAGAAACTATGCTGATTAACATTTTACCAAATATCAGATCTAGAGTATGCTTACAATAAATTTTCTACTAGTCCTTCATTTCAGCATACTACTGGCCTAATATCAGGTCTTGGAATCTCTTGGCTATAAAATAAATCATTGTTTAAGTCAAGGTCATTCATTTGAACAAACTTGTTAGCCCTTCACCCCCAGAATGCTACAGGCCCAATATAAGTCTCTGCGCCTCTTGGTTATTGAGAAGTTGTTTAAAAGAGATCCCAGAGGGATCTTGGCGCCCACCATTGAATGATCTTTATAGGTTCCATGTCAGATTGATCTTCTCTCTATTTTTCCCTTCCTCTTACTTATCTGTGTAAATTGAGAAACATCCCTCTAGTACTTTTCAAACAAGGGGAACCTATATTTGAAATTTGAGATTAAGCGATAATGGCTGTCTGTCAGTCATGTTGTTTTCAGATTGGTCCCAAAATGCAATACTAGGGACCAATGGAAACCTACATATAAAATTTCAGAATGATCCCTTCAGTATACGTACCTTCTGAGAAATGGCAATTACAAACTTCAATTGTCAAAATCCAAGATGGCTGCCTGTCGGCCATATTGTTTTCCGATTGGTCCCAAAATGAAATATGCATAACTAGAGACCAAGGGGACCCTACATATGAAATTTCAGAATGATCCCTCCTGTACTTTCTGTGAAATAGCGATAACAAACTTCAATTGTCGAAATCCAAGATGGCTGCCTGTCGGCCATGTTGTTTTCTAACTGGTCCCAAAATGAAATATGCATAACTAAGGGGAACCTACATATGAAATTTGAGAAAGATCCCTTTAGTTCTTTCCGAGAAATAGTGATAACAAACTTCAATTGTTAAAATCCTAGATGACAGCCTGTCGGCCATGTTGTTTTCCGATTGGTCCCAAAATGCATTATGCATAACTAGGGACCAAGGGGACCCTACATTTCAGAATGATCCCTCCTGTACTTTCTGAGAAATAGCGATAACAAGAATTGTTTACGGATGGACGGACGGAGGGACGGACGGACCACGGACCATGGATGCAGGGCGATTTGAATAGCCCACCATCATCAACAGCCCACCATCTGATGATGGTTGGCTAAAAAGTTGATGCTGGACAGACGGATGGCCAACAGACGCCGCACCGTGGCATAAGCTCACTTGCCCTTCGGGCAGGTGAGCTAACAACACGAGACTCACAGAGTTTCTCCTGTATATATAACTATACTCACAGAGAGTTTCTCATGTATATATAGCTACACTCACAGAGAATATCTCCTGTATATATAACTATACTCACAGAGAGTTTCTCATGTATATATAACTATACTCACAGAGAGTTTCTCATGTATATATAGCTATACTCACAGAGAGTTTCTCATGTATATATAACTATACTCACAGAGAATATCTCCTGTATATATAACTATACTCACAGAGAGTTTCTCATGTATATATAACTATACTCACAGAGAGTTTCTCATGTATATATTGCTATACTCACAGAGAGTTTCTCATGTATATATAACTACACTCACAGAGAGTTTCTCATGTATATATCGCTATACTCACAGAGAGTTTCTCCTGCACAGTCTTGTATTTCAGTTTTTTCATGACGAACTGTTTATACTTGCTGCTAGTGTTTCTTTTCATTATTTCGTTTTTTTGCATCCTAAACAAAAATCAAAACAATAACTACAGAGAATATTAATGTAATGAAAAAAAAAGGGAATTTTAACCCAACATCACTAAAAAGAGGGGGGAAATAAGAAAAAGAAAATATAGATTGATATGGAGATCCTTGAAAAATTACAAGGAGAATAAGATAAGTTTTTCTGAAAGGGTAATATCGTCTGCTTTATTGACAAGTTCAGCCATACAAATCTAGATCAAATCAAGATTAGGATTATGAGGCATATCAACAAACATCACACAAGTCTCATTTATATTGCACGAGGAAATGGAATTTTTCAAATGAGATCATTGACCATAAAACTTTCTCGGTCTTTGTCAATCTGCCTCCCTCAGAACCTTGTGTTAGTACTAGTGTTGTTGATGTTTTCATTGGTAATCTATATATCTTTCATAGAAATCAAGAGAACAAGTAATGGGAACAAGTCTTGGAATCACCTGGAACATGTAAACACTGAAGGTATGGGAAGCAGGTAAGTTACTAGCTAGAAATGGAAAATTAACAATTGGGAAACTGAAATTTACAACTTTGTTGTAATATAAGCAGTCAATGCTAGAAACAGCTGATGTTGAATAGTCTGTACTTTGTAGTGTCCTTGATTTCAAGTACATGTACATGTATATCCAACTGACATGGTCAATAAAGTTGCAATAAAGTTTTGTAATCTTAGGTAACACATCGTCAATATATCGTCAGGTGAAATTGAAAGACTTGCCAATGTCTTTGTTATATGTGTTCTCATTAGCTCTTCCATCTAAATGAAATCATTCTTTTGTTCACTTTACATGGTAGAACCCCTATGTTACTATTTCAAACTAATTTAAACTGCACTTTCTAGATTTGGCCAATCAGGAAACGGATGCATGAGTCAAACAATATCACCCTTTACAAGGTAGCATTTGGTCTAAAAGTTGTTTTAATTTATATAATTACATTTACTTTAATTTCAATCAATACATTTTTCATTAATTAATACATTTTATATACCACTTCTAAAACAAGAGTCCAGTGTGCCTGCTCACTCAGCAGAATTTTACAGCAATTACTCATGTCCATAGGAAGTATAGGAGGTGCTAGGTGAGTGGGTAAGAATAAGTTATGCTTATTATGTTATTTATTTTAATATGAATTGAATAAAAAGAACAAATGATTATTTATCACTCATACCTGGGCACAGCATTAAGTTTGATAAGCCTTTGTCAGTCTTCCCTAAATACACAAGTTCTGCCAATTTGGCAAATGAAGCATGGAATAATGATAACAAAACAGTCTACAGCCAGACAAGGTCGTAACCAAATACGTCCCATCACAGAACCAGGGTTTATGAAAATACAGCACTTAATAAATACGTGGAAAAATACGTGTGTACTTACTTAACAGTCATGAGATCAATATCATCTGGGAAAGTCTTGAGCAATGTCATATCTGGGAGTTCATCACCATTCTTCAGGGTATCCACTCTGCAATATTACATCAAGCTGTAGTTGTTTTTTAAATGGTTTATTTTTCAATTAGATAAGGCAAATGTTGGATATAAGTAAATTCCAAAAATATTACCAATACTGTTGTGAAATCGAGTGGTGTAACATGGCAGGATTTAGTTATCGTATCTGTATGACGATATTGTCAGACAGAACAGCAACGACAGGAATAAACGTCTGTATTGCTCCGAGGTCTAACCGATAACTGAGAGCTAAAACATAGGTAATATAAAGGTACGAGGCCTTCCGGAGTATAACTACCCGGAATCCTCGGAACCGTACGTAAAATACAATGCTGTTTCACAACATTCCTCCCTGTTTACTAAGAGTGTGATACGTTATAAAAGACAAAATCAAGGCTGCTATGAGATACTCTGATAGTCTCTGTACAACTGTCTTTCACTATTAGTAAACTAACATAAGGTTAGTTGTAAGTACCAATCTGCAGTAAAACAGTATGTAGAATGTTACAATACAGCCATTCATTTTCAATCCTGCATACTGAAAAAATCACTTGAAATTAATTAAGTAGGCAAAAATTATCAATTTTACCGACATACCTGATCATGATGTGTCATGTTTTTGTTCTGCATGAAGAAAATAAATTACCTCACCTGTTTGTTTACATTTTTCCTATATAAGTACCAATGTTAACATTAATGCATGGTCAGATTTTATTATCTGTTGGTGCTCATTGCAGGCTGGGGAAATTCACCGAAGATACATTAAGTTTTTAAGTAGCCAATCATTTCAGTAAACATATTTTAGTAAAAACTCACATTAATTTACAACAAAGTAAAATAACACAAGTTTAGCAATTAAGCAAAGGGCTTTCCCTGACTTTTTCAAGAAACTATACCGACCCACTGGATGAATAACTGGATCAAATTTTAAGTTGACTTATTTCCAGTATCCCTATATTTAATAATCCTTTTCACTGGACTCGAAATCATACAATACACATACAGTACATAATATATGAAAATATGAAATTATTCAAGCTGTACATTGTACATTCGTTGAACTTGAATAAAGAATCGTTTCTTATTTCACAGATATTTTAGTTTCAGATCAAATATTTATCCGATTAAACTGTCTAAATTGTTTGCATGGCAAAAATAAAAGCAGCATGTAAACGTGTTGAGAAGTGAAACTGGAACTCTGTAAAGTGAAAGTAGACAATATATGATCATACCCACAAACCGAGTTCAGTTCCATAACCGTATCGATAGAAACGCCCATATCTTTTGCAATAGCATCACTTTCTGGATCCTGCGATGAATAGTCCATTCCAAGACATGGTAACACAGAAGAATCCCATTTTTCAAAGAATTCCCTCACATCTATCACTTCGGAAGCTCCCTTCAGCAAACGGATATTCTCCATTTTTGATTTTTGTATAAACCTTTTCTAATATTACGAAACGAAAGGTGTAAATAATTTGAAATAAATATCAATGTTTTGAATTTAAGATGAGAAGCTGATTTACATACAGAAAAAAAGTGTATTTCTTTTCGGGTTTTACTTTCACATTTAATTTTCTTAACATTCTAAAATGATTTTTTTTTTCGTTATATAGAAAATACCTGTTACGAAAAATGTATTACCACTTTATATTGGCGGGAAAGAGTGGAGAAGGTTTATTTGTAAACAAAAGGCGACTTTAGACTGAACACGAACAGCCTAGGCTTATAAATTATATTTGAAAGTCATTGAAGCGGAAAGGGTAAGTTAAGTAGGCCTTACTGAAACATTACAGTTACCCGATGCTCTGACGAGTCTTTAATACCACGTTTGAAATATTAAAAAAAGGCTTGTGTACAAGATATCCCTTGAACTCCTTTTTTTAGTTCACAAAGTTAATATCACAGATGAGATGTTTTGTTTTGGTTGTGACATCAGATAGTGTATCCTAAATAATTTTGTTAATGGTTACTAGTTGTTAGATAAGGTTGTAAAATAAAGTATTGTGAAGAAATTATATAGTCTATATCGTGAAAATATTGTATAATTTAATTTCAACTTTTTAAGATATGCATGATTTCAAGGAATGCAACCTGTACCTGCGCTGAATGTCCTAGATAGTGACCTTGTCCTATCTATAAACTGTGTCTTCACAATGCGCCATATATATTATAATGTCAAATGTATATAAACAAATGAGACAGACGAAGCATGAAATCAAATATCATCATGTGATATATTGCGATATCGCTGTATTTTACAATTTTTACATAGAGTATGTCAGGTTGTAATAATATCGCAATGGCATTTTGGGGAAGACTATTGAACATGGGAATTTAAAATCTATAGTGGTAGACAGTCACACAATATGAAAACCTGTGTGTTGATTATTTTGACACGTCTCTGCACATGTGACCCTGGCTTGCCTGTCACTGGCCTTTTGGGGGGTGGGGCTGTCAGTTCTACCTGTAGGTATTATAATTGATATATGATAACCTGACCTGCCTCGAACGGGACTATAGTGTTCAAAGTCAAACTCAGCTTTTTTAAATTTTCAATTTTCACTCCACAAACGGAGTAAATCCTCCATTCATTCTTGTTGATTAGTCCATATAACAGTCAAGTCAAGAGTCTCTGGTGAAAGGAAACCAGCTGATTTAGAGTACATTTGTACCAAGAAAATTATCACTACACAGGGTTCACCCTGGACCCAAAATCATGGGCCATTTTGACAAGATTTCAGAAATCATATGGGCCAAAACATAGAAAATTGAAGAATTTTTTTAGTTTTTGTGGGCCATTTTGGAAAATATGGGGCAAATAATGGCCCCATGGCCCCCTCCAGAGTTATCCCTGCTACATAAACAAAGTGTATGTGTAAAACTTTTCTTTTTTTTTTTTTTTTTTTTTTAACAGTGAAAATGGTTTGGGGAGCTGTCGCATCAGTTGGATTGAGTATGGTGCTTGGATTTCTCTGGTACTCACCATTTTCCCTGGGCAAGCTGTGGATGAAAGCCACCTTCCCCGGACAGACCTACACGGAGATTAGAGAAGGCGGTAATCCTGCTGCGTGGCCTCTCACCATGTGCTCCTGTTCGATTCTGGTGTCCGTTCTACACTACTTTGTGGGGTAAATTAAACATAACGGGAATAAAATCAGTTGTCAACAGTTAAAAATCATGGAGTACCTATAAATCATAGATTAATCCTAATAGACTTGCTATAAAGCACCTTAGTAAGTAAGTAGAGGACATCCATGCAAGGCTTCTAGTAGACCGTTGATAGCAGGTTTAAGTGCTGGTTAACTATAAGGCCAAGGTGCAGTGTCTGTCTTCCAATAACTTTTTCTCATAATCACTACTAGTCATCAACGGCTGAATGGATTTTGACCAAATTTAATAAGAATTAATTCATCCATGGTGAAGGGGCAGATAACAATGACTCTGGTTACCATGGGGCAGGAGAGTGACGGGGCCCAAGTAGGGGTCATAAAGTTCAAGTCCAGAACACTTTTCCCAATACTGTAAATCACTTATATTTCGCTTGGGATTTATTTTCGCGTTAATTTGCGAGGAGAGTCTAACGCGAATTCAAATCCCTTGTGAATATTTGTATAAGATTGACAGGAATAAGTGACGTCCATTTTGAATCTAACATAATCTTTAGTTGGTGAACAGACATCGTTGTTATAGTAATAATAGAATGATAAATAAATAATCATATCAGAATGTAATTCTATATCACAAAACAACAAAATTTCACACAAAAAATCTCGCTGAACACTAATATTGTAGTTGAACTTGGACTTAATTACCTTCTAGACGACGTTTTGGTTAATTCAAGTGCAGTAGTTACTGTCCCAAGGATCCCTTAAAGGATAAAGCAAACAGAAAATTTGAGTAAGTGAGCAAAGTCACAGGGAAAGCGAGAGTCCAGGTCTCAAATATGTGAATTTGAAAATACCATACCATTAAAAAGTCATCCTTTAGTGTATTAGCTTTATTTCATACCAGGTTATTACATTTTTAATGTTTTGCAGACCCTACCTGGGAGTGACTAGTGTTCCTGCAGCCTTGAAGGTCGGACTGGCTTTGTCTGTTACAGACTTCCTGGCCAACTTTCCACATCAGTTGTATAATAGAGCTTCGTTGGTAACCTACCTCATCGACCACTCCTACAATGCTGCAGTCTTTACATCATCCTGTCTGTGCCTGGTCTACTTCAGCTAAGCCTTAAAGCGGATGCTGGATTTCTTCACAATCATTTTTCATATCATCTACAGTAGTATTCACTTTCAGTGTAGTTTTTATAAGAAATCACTATTTTAAAAATTTTCCACTGAACTCGGGGGGGGGGGGGGGGGGGGGGGGATTCTTGTTATGCATAGATCATTGAGTTACCACCTCACATAATCAAAGTTGTAAGGAAAACACAGTTGTGTATATGTTATCATTATATTTGCTTTAAAATTATACAATGAGTCGATGCTTCTCCATTGTTTATGAAAATTTATTTTGGAAACCTGTCAGTTTTTGTAGTCATTACATTTTAAGTTGTTTCACGAAACTTTGTTCATTTCAGTGGTGAACTCTTAAGATTTTTCTGTTCATGGCATACCAAGTTGAAGCTATGGTGTCTTTTGCTTGTTTTGTTTAAAGAAAAGTACATTTCATAAATATCTTATATATACATTTGTATATATATAATCATAGATAGCTTAGATATACATGTATATTAGTTGGTTGTCAAATATATCATTTCAATAGTCTGCTGAAGGCCGTTACTATTAGCAATAGCATTGCTTACTTGTATGGTCAAAATATGATCTATCATGCGATTCTACTTTTATAAATCTTGCCTTTTGGCTTTTTCTTATTTAAATTTTCAAGTAACTACATAATTTATGCAAAAAAATATATTTATATAAATATTTGTTATCTCAAACAAGCAAATCATGTTTTGTACAAAATTTGGTCAAGATATAGTTTGCTTTTTTTTGACATTTGTAGTCCTTGATTCACCATCTGTGCCATTTTGATTTTTTTTTCAAAGTTTTAAGTCAGCATTCGGTGTTTTACATGTTTTGATAAATGCTTGTTTTATTTGTTATATCTGCATTTTAGTAGCTTTTACTCTGAAAGTACCGCTCTTTGTTCAAAACCAATAAACATATATGTAATCGAATGTTTTGTTGCTACCTATCTCGATTATTAGTATTATTAATTTTTGTCTTGACAGCAAAATACATCTTCAGATACAAATATATTCACTTTGCTCACCATAACCAGCTAATAATTAGAAAAAAATTGACCTTGTCCTTAGGTCATATGACCTTGACCTTGGCTCAGTTGACTTCCAGATCAATTCCTTAAAACATGGGTTTTTTTGTCCTAAAAAATGTGTAGATAAGATGACTTTTGATTGACTATGTCTTCAACTTCTAATTAGACTATAACGAAATTCATCATGAAATTTGCTAATTATGCCATAACAATGTGCATTAGTCGGATACAAAATACTTGACATTTGACCTCTGGGATTTGACCCTGTGACTTTCAGCTGGTCCTGTAACATTGAGTTTGACTATGATCAAGATTTTCATCATGGTATTGTGTCTTTACAAATGCTTAAAATTTGATTGACAGTTGACTTGATATTTGCCTCTGAGACAATAGGTCAGTTTTACGCCCAATCTGATGTTATGGTGTACCAAAGAATATATCTATTCATGAAACCTTGATCGGGTTAATAAGATTCTGCTAAAACAGGATTTGGGGCCGACTGGATGAATACACCATATTAAACAAGAGGCCCATTGGGCCTGTATTGCTCACCTGGTTGGATTTGACCAATCGTCAAAGTAATGTTCACAATTAGACCAACATATATAGTTGAGTTTCACAAAAGACCAAAGCTTTGTAAATTAAACTGGAAGATTTCAACCTTATACAGCACACGTAAACTCGTCCCCAAACTGACTGGATCATTGTTCCATGAATTTCTTTAAGCTGGGATATCGGCAATTATTAGACACCAAGTGTGAATATTTTACAATGGCAAAGTGTTGGAACAAAATCAGGAATTCCATTTCAGGAAAATGATCTGTTTTACCCATTGGTCCATTGTCCGTAGGCAAACAATCTTTGTTATTGATATTTCTGAAGTACTGGAAAGTTAGTTCTCAAATTTCACGCGAAAAAATTAGGATATTCAGTAATTTTGAAACTGGACCTGTATATGCCAAACAGGTGACGCTACCTAGGGTAACAACAAACCTTGGAGAATTGATTGCCTCCCCGCATAATTTACCACTGTTACCCAATGTTATACGCTTGCAAACAAGATTCTAAAGTGAAGAAGAAGAAAAACTTTTAAATATTGGTTTAGTAACAAGTATAGATGTTACAGCTGATTTTAGTCGGATTAGATCGAAACCCATCTGATGTGAAATTCTTAAATCTACCATTTAGTGTTCTCTGTTCTATGGATTCAATTAATTGAACCTATCTTCAAATAATTGAAGATGGGTTTAATTCAATTAGAGATAGGTTCAATTCGCCTATCTTTAAATACTTGAAGATAGGTACAAATAATTGGACCTATCTTCAATTGAATTGAACCTATATCCAAATAATTGAAGATAGGTAAACGTACTTATTTTAGCGCAATCAAATGATGAATTAGCGCATCCACAGAACTTTCTATAGAAATAGAATGTACAAAAAGTAATTAGCGCAATCATAATTAAGCACCAGGCTTCCAGCGCGAAAAGCGCTAAAATAAAATTACCGCTAAAATATGTACGTTTACAGTATGTTAATTTGGCGTTCCATACCGTTCTAAAACATGTTGCAGCTGTCTTGGCTTCATCTCTTTGCCGTATGACGTTTGCGGCAGTCTCGTATGCATCTTTGGTCCAAGATCTGGGGTGACGTCTTTCTAGGTGCGCTAAACCCAATTCTTAGTCTGAGCGGAAACAGTTGCCTTACTTTGAACAGGTGAAAGGGTACAAACACATTTTAATTCGCATCGAGTTATGTACAGAGTTTTCCGTATACTGATGATGAAGAGCTGCACGTAGGGCCGTATCCGACTTGTAACAGCCGGGGAAACTGTGACTCCACCTGGCAGACTGTTCTAGCTCCATAGCTAGACTATGCTGACCCTTATGAAAAAGTTACGATAACCCTTTCTTTAAGCTATAAGTGAAAAGAAGATTCTAATATTTACCACTAGCGAATCCAGGGGGTTGGGGTCAGGACCCCCCCTTTTCGGATGAGGAAAAAAAAGGGGGGGGGGGGGGGGGGTGAAGAACTTCACCCCCCACCCCTCTGGATCCGCGCCTGTTTACTGTGTATTGTAGATGACCAAGCGAAATATAATTAAAAATAACTTCCTGATATATTATCACACCATTCTCATTTTGTTCAATCCTTGTCACAACTATTTCTTGGGAGATGTTGGAAGGTATTTCTCAAACTTCACACGTAAGGTGGTCGGGTTTCCTCCCACAGTAAGACCCCTCCCGCGCTTACATCCGGGCCAACAAGCGTGGTCAATATTTATAAGTTGATTTTTAACTCGTTTCGTAATTGCTGTAAAATAAATAAAGTTTACATTTTTAAACTTCACTAAATTTCACATGTAGGTTCCCCTATGTAGCGTAGTTATTAAATAAATTCGATTATTTACTAATGAGTTAATTATGAGGTCTGTCCTGCAACTAATCGAGTGTACACTTTTAAAACGTGTACATAGGTAACTTTGAAAGGTTTACCAGAGACATATATAGATATATAGATATATGTCTCTGGGTTTACATATCGTCTTTCACTTCAAATCTAAAATCGGGCATATCGTCGGAAGTTGTAATCGTCCGACATTGAATCAATATGTCTGATATCGTGTTTAAGTCTGAATTTTAACTAACACCTTTTCCACCATAAGAGATTTTATGAAAGGAGTGTAAAATTTTGATTATTTTTTTTTTTGTAAGCCGAAATCGGGAGCAAAAATAAAACCTTCGAGAAGAGTTTCCTAAAATCTCATATAAATAAAAACAAATTAACATACTTTGTATCACATAACTCAGAAAAATCTACGTTATGACAGGTTTTAAGTTACAATATGGAGGATTTTATAAAACACAGGCAGCCATTTTGTTGCATCATTCACAATTTATGACGTCACGTCATTGTTCATGTCATGATGTCGCAACCAATTCTGATTGGCGTAGCCGATAAAAAAAACGCTCCAGTGTGAGCAAAAATAGTACACGGACGAATTCACTGGATAACAGAACGATTGTGCTATATGTATCTACTGCTGAATTCCTAAAGTGCTTTTCACGTGTGTCTTGTTTAATCCTTCATAAGAACCTGGCACAATACTTACAGCCTCAAGTTCACCAAAAATCTTAAAGAAATTCCATAAAGTCTACATATAAGGACTGTTCCTTTGGCTATAATGACGCTGCCCTATGTAACATTTTAAAATAAAGATTTTCTTCATTTTAAGGATTTCTTATGAACCGTCTTAATAAATCAAAGTCTTATCAGTTTTTTAAGCTAGTGTATTTTACAGTTCAGTTATCATTTAGAGTTAGAACAAAAAGCTGACGTACCTAAAATTAGGAAATTCCTTAAAATTTCCCGGCGAAAGTATTACAGAATTTAAGGACAAAAAAAAACGTTATATAAAGAACAATTTTTAACATTTCTAAAGAAAATTGTTATTTTAAGGAGTTTTCGTTAAGAAATATTGATGAAACTGGCCCAGGTAACTTGTCATTCACAATATATCAAAGCGTCGACTTATTTCATCATCCAAATATTGTTATCAAACTGACTTGTCACGAGTTCAATATCCTAGATAGGCTGATTCTTGTCACGTGTGTTGGATCTTAAATATTATCTAATTCAAATGAAGTACTTAAGATTACACTTGTTGTTCAACGGCATGTTATTTGATGATGTATTTTGAGATATCAAGTGGTGTCATATTTGATAAATGTCCATGTTTCTTTCAACATATATCGCGCCATGGGCGATATCACGATGCCATTATGTTGCATAAAAAATAAATTAAAAAAAGAAAGAAAGAAAAAAATACGTGTAATTATTTCTGAGGTTGAATATTCCGATTGAAAAAAATGTCTTCTTATATTACTGCCTCGTCGTTTAAATTGGGTACATTTCCACCTTGTACATAATTAGTGTTGTGCTGAGGAGCAGATTCACAACTTGTCGTCAGGAGCCACGGTTAAAACAAACAGACAGTAGATAACAGGACGGGATGTGTATCAGGCGAATCAGATAAATAAAGGTGATAGAACAGAGATAATAGGGACGAAGAGGCATAACATCAACAGCATACGTGATTACAGGAATGAATGGACCAGGAATCTCGGAAAGTTCACAAAACATTTGGTTAACACAGGACTTCCTGTTCTACAGAGATGCTTCTCATTGGGAAAATATAAGTGCATTCTAAGTTTGTTAATTCTTGAATATCATGATTTTTAAAATGACTAACCTGTGTATAAATACGTTACTAACTTTTAGTGCATGTGTACTCTGAAGCGAGTCCAACATAGACATCGAGAGTTCAGCTTATTGTGTGAGTATAACTTTATATTTATGTTTGAGGTCGATACATGAAAAGTTTCTTCAAAATTTTCTTTTGATGAAAAATTTCAATATTTGTAGCAAAATTATTTATTAAGTAATAATACAAAGGTGTTCCGAATGACGTGACTGACTCAAGTCACATGAAACAAACATGCGATATAGCTTTAACCTCAACAAGAAGATTGCTTGCAGCTATTCATATATATTGACACTTTATTGTATTCTAATAACATCATTATAAAGGGTTTTTTCTGTTTGTCAAATTGACACCTGTTGATACGGAATACACAACAGGTAGATGCGTCAACTCGGAACAATAATACACTTCGCCCCATCAATGTATACTGTACACGGCGTGGGCGATATTGTACACTCATGATCTGACATTCAACGCCTATTTTACTACAAAGAAACTGATTTAATGAGATTTCCACAAGTATGAACTGTATGTCCTTCTTCAGTTACGAGTAACTATCTTGAGTTCGTCAATAAATTTTACAATCCATCGACTTCTAACGTCATAATTTCTATAAAAGTTATCTTCAATAAGTCACGTTCATGAATTGAAGAAAAAAAAACAATTATATCAAAAACAGATATATGTGAATGAATTATGTTTACGTTCTTAAAAGAATTATTTTTCAAATTTACATTCACTTTCGCTCTCAGCAGAAAGCGAAAATGAAAGTAATCCATGTAGAATTTTTATCATAATTTATTTCAACCTTATAATATTCGTGATACATGTAACCAAAGACGATTTTTTTTCTAAAGAGGACATTGATGATTCCATGCATACGCTAATAACTGTAATATCTCCTAGAGTCTGATCTTATTTCTTATAAAACCATATTATACCAGGAATGCGAATGTTTTTAAGCTAGTACAACTACTGACAACGGGCAATAAAAGAGAAATAGCAAACCTAGGGAAATATATATGTCTAGCGATGAAGAAAAGAGAAATTACTTTAGATAATATGTAGATATGCTGTCTACACAGGGGATTGAATATCGAGTGTGTATGTGTTGTGCTGTTTTAAACCGATAAGTCGTTTGACTCAAGGTAATAAAGAACTTGATCTTTCTGCCGTCGCTATTGCTTCCACGTCAATCATAACCATATCACAATTTTCAATAACTTTTCTTTCTTAACATATCATATGTAGATATGTATACATATTCCATAAAGAACAATTTCTCAAAATCGTCCCATTGGATTTTTACAACTTTAGATAAAAATGGATTCAGAAGAGGAGCCCGTTGCTAGTAAAGACTCCGAATGAACCGAATAATCGTGAAGACGGTGAAAAGAAATATCAAAATGGTGACTTAAAAGCTAAGAAGTACGATCCTGTGAATTTCGCCGAAGCTAGTATAGAGACCACCATTGACCAAAACGAAGAACTAGAGACAGATTTTGCATTCTTTCAAGCACCAAGATCAAAGAAAATTCTTTTGCTTTCGTTGGGAATGGTGAATTTTTGTGCTATGGCATGCTTTTCACTTCTTTCACCTTTCTACCCTAAAGAGGTAAGATTATATAATAAGTATTATACATATGAGTTTGGCGTTTTATCCAAAATTTTGAAATTTTATTGATTTGTGGTGCAACTTGTATTGAAAGGTGCTAATATTTTGTACGTCTTTTGTTCAAGTTTGATATTGTTTCAATATATCATTGAACACAAGTATCAACAAATGAAGATAGCATTGTATGTCGTTTATCCATTTAGATAAAATTGTTCCAAATATGTCTTTTTTTTCTATCTGCAATATAATGAAATCGTCTTAATAAGGATTTTGTTATGGAATATATTCATTTACAACGCTAATCGTTAACCTAAATACATTCTTAGTAAGATGAAAAAGCCATGAATATGAGCCAGACATATGACTATATGAGTGAATTGTTGAAGGCGATCTTGTTATTCAGCCGAGTGGCACCGTGTCCTCAGGTAACTACAACAACAAAGACAACCTTTATGAACGCGTCATCATTTCTATAGCAAATTTCTTCCACAGTTGTTGCATTTTAACTTTCCAAGTGAAAACCGATATCAAGCACGCACCACAAAGAAAAGACAAAAGAAAAGACGGGAAAGCTTTTTGAAGTTTTATTCTCCTTTTCTAGGCCGCAAATAAGGGTGTGACACAGACTGTGACTGGCTTAGTGTTCGGCTCGTTTGAGTTTACGATCTTCCTTACATCACCGATCTACGGAAATTTCGTATGTATACTAAGCATACTTATTATCGAATGTTAGGTTTGGAAGACCCCTCATAACGCATTAAAGTTTTTATCAATAAATTGATGGTTTCTAAATCGAGGTCAATAACTTAAATAATACAAATCATTATGTTTATTAATTAAGATGTATGATAATGGTTTTGTTGGTGTTATCACCCACAGGGACTCGACACGAACTCTTAACCCACGGTCCATATAATATGTACTATAGATACTATAATTTATTACATTTTTACCAGTGAAATATCAAAAATTATTCATTCTATAAAAGTGATATTTATCAAGTGAAAAATATCACTTTTGCTGATTTGACCAATCAAATTGATTATTAGAAAATACCAAAATAATTGACCAATCAGAAAGCCCGACATATATGTCAGCCCCTGGACAGGGGGAACTACTTTTTTGTATGCAAACTTTCGTTGTAGACCTAGTTAGCATACGGGGTAGGTTTTTCGTTGATAAAAAATGTAATAAACAGAATATCTAACAGTGTCTTCAGTAATACCAAATATATTTCACTCGTGTGGCTAATATTTTGGTATTTTTCACTCGTGCTGCGCACTCGTGAAAAATATAAAAATATTAGCCCCACTCGTGAAATATATTTGGTATTACTGAAGACACTGTTAGATATCCTCTATATATATATACCTAGAGAATTCGTGAAGTTCCTGTGTGAGCAACAAGAGAAGTGCTGCGAATCCATCATATCGCAGTCTCTCTATTTTACCGGAGAAACATGGTAGACTAGTTTGACATTTGAACTCTATAAGGGAAAATGCCAATAACTAATAATAGTTTAATGGGTTTTCCTTCTTACAGATAACGAAGATTGGCTCCAAATTTATGTTCATCTCTGGTATAGGTGTTTGTGGCGTATGTACAATTCTGTTCGGGTGAGTATCGGAAACTCGTGTTAATATATATAAACGGATAGATATGATTATAGAAATGTTCAAAAAGGTCAAATAATTTTTCTTATATATACATAAAATATTTCAATATTGATATGTGACATTGATATTTAAAGAACACATAGACAAAACAAGAATTTTCAATAGATATATACTAATTACGAAATAAAAAAAATCAATGAAAAAAGTAGAAAGCAAAAAAAAAAAAAAAAAAAAAAACAAAAGTACAGGGCGTTTAAAAATTTGATGTCTCCATGTTTGGAACTCGCCATTTTTTTTTTAAATTTATATATAATTTATTTATAATGCCAATCAGTATCACTGCATCACTGATGATTATATTTATCATTTTAGATTTTTGGATACTGTCCCTGACGAGACAACCTTCGTGGTGTTGTGTTTCCTGACTCGCGGTATCGAGGCCCTGGGAGCGTCCGCTTACATCACAGCAAGCTTCGCTATCATATCTCATGCGTACCCAAAGCACGTGTCCACTGTCATAGTATGTATACATATATATCGTATCCGTTACTCATAGTACCTGTTTAGTTGTTAAAACAGACTTCCCATTGAGAAAAACCCATTGACATACCTTTGGTGTTCTGGATTTTGCATTAGTAAACAAACTTTTCCTTACGAACCCATATGACCTTGGCTGTTGCGTGGACGTTAAACCCCTGAAAACAAAATCCCGGTCCTCGTTTTGAGAACTGATGTTATTTAGATTTTACTTAGAAATACTTGGTTTGGGAGTTCGAGATTTTGGTCGATTAAGCAAGATACGCTTTGTATTCCGTAATGCCTGGTCTCATCATCACTTTATTCTTTTTAAATGATCTCAGTGTTAATGTTTGCTTTGTTAGCAATTTGATTTTGGTTGGAATGTTCTCTAATATTTAAGTCTAAACTCAGTGCATGAGAAAATATGTGTCATACATAACGCTACCTTTCCACGCTATTTCTTAGTTATGTATGCATCATGTATAACTATACAAGTTTCAATGGATCCGCTTTCAATATTTTTACTATAACCTGTTAAGAGCTTTGATGTCATGCCTTGGTGTATGTGCCACTTTGTGATAAAGTAATCATTAATTCTGCTTCTGATTTCTTTACACGCCAGAAATTGGTTGGTTCTTGGAGTGTAACGCTATGTATATTAGAAACATTGGCTAGCGAAGATGCATCGTCCGATACGCAAGTGTACCCGACAATGGCGAAGATGTTCATAACCGGCGACACGACCCTTTAGTTTGAACAGCCATTTTGACACCACAACGAATTCGAAATTAATCACACTACCTTCTTATTAGTTGCTGTAGCTAAATATGAATCGATCATTTTTTTCATTAGCTTCTTCTCCTGCTGCCTCGTCAGAAAATTGTTATGGACTACACTCGTGATTTGAAAGATATTTCGTAATATTATCTGATTTTTACTACTTTTCTGTAGGGTATTTTGGAGACATTTAGTGGAGTAGGTATGATGGTTGGTCCCGCCATAGGCAGTGCTTTATACGTGGTTTGTATTCTATTTTCATTATTACCTATTTCACACGATAAACTTTAATACTTTTTATTACGATAACTGTTATCAAACAAAATAACTTTATCTGCAAGTTCTTGCACCCAATCCATTATTGATAGTGTGTTCCAATGAATACGTGTTGTAGGCAGGCGGTTTTGGTATGCCGTTTTATGTTCTTGGTGGAGTTTTGATCGCGTGTGGAATGCTATGCCCACTTGTGATGCCTAAGATTGAAGGTAAGAAATAAAAGTTTGTTTACAAACACATATTTGCTCACATCACCAATCTTTCAAATACATAGCTTGGGCTCCGCCCACATATCCTTGTTTGGTATTGCATACAGGTCAGCGGTTAAAGGTCGAACCTGATTGGTCATTACTTAGTGCTCGCATCTGATTGGTCATTACTTAGTGCTCGCATCTTCATCAGAAATAAAATTAATACTGGAGGCCACCCACAGTGGTGAGCCCAAATATTTTAGCCATTATTCTGTGTCATTGTTATCTGTATATAAAGCAAACAAAACTAGCAGCATTTATGGTATTTCTATATTATATGAAAAAGGAGTGGAGTAAGTTTTTCCTTGCCAATACGATATTCCAATACTTCGTTTGAACAGGAACTTTGTGCTAATATTGTGGATGGGAATGGCCTACGTGTAATTTGTCATTGTATTTGCCGGTTTGGCTCAAAATAAGGTTGTCTTCCATTGAGCATATACCAATGCTATACACAACATCGTGTTTACTACATTTTTCAGACAAAAAACAGACACTATCTAAGTCTATATTCTATCTGCTGAGGAGTCCCTTGTGTGTCGTCATCTGCTTCATCACAGTCTGTGGGACGTTTGGTTTGGGGTTCTTGGAACCTGTACTAGCTGATCGACTGGAGGAGGTCAGAACAGACTCTTGTTTTATTTTTTTAATCGCTACACGAATTTGTAAAAAAAATCAGTTTAAATTGAAATTGTGTTGTTATCTTGAATGCATGGGATTCCAATAACGACATACAAAAACGTACTTGTATATTTTCGCGATATTACTCGATCCTCAAAACAGTGAAACACTGGAATCCCTAAAGGATTAAGCCTTTCCCCTATTTCCAATGTTGCATGTGTCATATCTTTGATCATATGATCCGAAAATAAGAGAAATGAGAAAAATACCCGTTTTGGAAACAACACGAATACCTTCCATATGCTATCTTCAGGGGCATTATATCCACAGAAAGTTTGCCTCTTTCTTCTCTTCCCTGTATTATGAGATAATTTAGTTCTACCATTTACACCACTGATTTGTGGAATTCCTCATTAGAATTCACACAATGTACCTCAAATATTTTCTTTTGTTTAACGTAAAGGGTAAAGAAATAAGCAAGAATCCATTGTATGAAATGATGATAATTTGTAGCTTAACCTGTCGACGATTCTGATAGGAATCATGTTCCTGATCAACTCCGCCACTTACGCCCTTGGGGCCCCGATCTGGGGCTGGATCGGTGACACAAAGGTCAGTCTCCAATTTAGTAGTGAATGATATCTACGAAGGATCTCGAATCCGATCAAAAGTGGTATGTTTACGAAATTAGAAAAATATCCCGATTAACGACATTAGCTGCTCGTGAAAAGGCGCCAATATATATATTATATATATTTTAATAAATGTTAACTTTCATAACATCCAACAATTGATGCTATGTGTACCATATGGCAGTTACGGATCTCCTGCGAATTATCTTTAACTTTTCAATTAAATTTCTCACTATTGATAGCTTCAAAACAGCTAAACAGATTCTGGATATGCTTTTCATAGCATACACATCTCAAACTAAAGTTTTCGATGGGATATTCTGTGGACCCTGATAATGACATGTGTATTTATAAAAAAGAGTAATAATAAAATAGTCACCTGTTTCTTTGGTCATTTTCAGGGAATCTTAAAAAGTCTTATCATTTTCGGAAACATATCAACTGGGTTTGGCTACATGTTGCTGGGACCTGCGCCATTCCTGACCTTTTACCCATTGTGAGTATATTAGTACCGTTTAGCATTGACTACACAACGAGTGGTTATTGGATATGGAATTCATTTTACACTCGTAAGTTGTTTTTTAAAAGATACAAAATACTCTGGAGCTTTAGCGAGTGTCTTTTGTAACTTTTAAAAAATAACTAACGAGTATAAAATAAATTCGATATCCCAAAATCACGAGTCGTGTGACCTGTTTCTACTACAATAATAGTTTTTTTTAATTTCATCCAAATGCAAAACAAACATATTTGGAACAGTACAAACATTTTCGTACATGTAATTATCATGACATAGACAAGCATAAGATGGCGGAGGACAATATTACCATCAATACTAATGAGATGTACAAGACATGTTGTAACTACATTGTGTTATCAATAACATGGTAAACTCACCAGTTTCAACTTATTGAATTATATGACAAAACCGTGACGTCATACATATTAATGATACGTCATAACGGATGACGTCATACTATATAAAAAGCTGCAGAAGCAACAGTGACACTGATGAAAAATGATGAATTAATAATAGCAACAAACTCAGATCAATTTAATTACTTGCAAGCAGGGCTTTTCTTTTCGCTGTAGCACGAAACACATACTTACCCAACATATTCAAAATTTTAAGACTTTTACTCGAGAATAATTCAATATACTTATACACACTTGGTCGACAATAAAAAAGGAAACGTGTAAAAGTATAATTTCGCGTATGCAAATGCAACTTTTAAAAAATGACTTACGAGTGTCAAAGTAATTCCATATCCAACAATCACTCGTTGTGTAACATCTATTTATCCAACAGTCGGCACATTTATACAATGACTTGAGAGTGGAATAACCCAGGGTGTTGTGATCGAAAATCAATTACACGACTAAATTTCATATTATCAAGATAAAGGATTGTATTGCAAGACTATTGAGTTTATCCTCTTGATGGCACGTTAAAATGAATTAATAATCCTGCTACATTTTCAAAGTGCAATGCTGCAATAAAACATTTAAATCACCGAGAGTGATTATAATATTTTCATTGAATGTGTAGCACTACTGTTAGCACAGGTCATGGGTTGGTCATTTCACGGTGATCGACTGGCGTAGTGGGTAGTGCGCTCACCATTCATCAAGACGGCCTAGGTTCTATCCAGGTCATAATGAGTAGATATTGTGTTTCGTTCTTTGTGTTCTAATGGTGGTGACAAGTATATATTTGTTTGTTTATGATTATGAATTAGCATGCCAAATTTGAAATTTACGTATTCCAATCTATTATTGTACAAACCCAAATCTGACAAAGATGAAAGGTTAAGTGTGCTCTCAAATGTTAGTAGGTTTATTGGAAGACATGACATTTTTTTTAAAGTGGACGAGATTTGTTAAGTTCCGCCATTTGTAAAATTTGCTTTTTGTGTGACCTCTTGCATGTGTGTCTGGGTGAACAATGAAAATTTGAAATCTGTATTTATATTAATGTTTGTGTTACAGCGAAGTGTGGTCCCAGATACTGGCTCTAGTTCTCTTGGGCGTTTTGTGTGGAGCCGCTATCATCCCAACCTACAATGCTTTGTTTGAGGGAGCCGTCAAGTAAATCATCACTACACCTAAAATCTTACACGTGGATTTAGTCAAATATTGATTGTATTTGTGTGATTATAAATAACACATATATTAATGAAAGAATAATATTTCCTGTCATTAAAATGAAATACTGGTGCTTCTGATTTGTAGAAACATCCATATTTATTATAATGATATTATAAGTATATCGACTTTTTTTTTTTTTCCAAATGACATCTGGCACTATGCTTAAATTTGAAACAAAATGATTGAATTTTGATATTCGTTAGCTGGTGCCATTGAAAATTCATTTTTTAAGATGTAAATGTCAAGAGTACTATGTGGTTATCGGAGGACAATGGGCATCTCCAGATGAAAAAGTTATGTGTAATTGTTTGAGGGATAAATTTCAGTCTATTTAATGACTTATAAATACATACACCAAAACTAATGATATAATCTTCGGAGAAATGTCTTCAACTCGGTATGTTTTATGTACGTGTTGATATCACGTTTCAGACAACTTGGAATGGATGATGATTTTGAAACTCACGGACTTATTTCTGGCCTCTACAATTCATGTTGGTCTCTCGGGTAACGTAACAATTATATCTCTTACTTGAAGAAATCATTAAAATCAAACTAACATAGTAGGTATATGAAAATGAAACACCACTTAATCAGAAAAGACATTTGTCACTCTCTATATATGGTGGCCTGTGAGGAAGACTAGTTAATTATAAAGCTTGGTCTGTAGGTTGGTAAGTGACTTTGTTTATCACAATCAGTGTATGGTTGAATTGATTACAATTTCGTTCACAGTATGTGTATATTGCAGCTGCTCTGGTCTTTTGTCTGATGAGACCGACATAGTGTTGTTGCCGAAACGTTCAAATCATACACTGGTTGTGATGTGCCAGGTCTATTCACAGACATGTATTTATATCACTAATGCATTTTAGTTCTTTTTTTCATTAACAAAAAATTAATACATTCGGAATGAGATTCATCTGGTTTTTGATATCATTTCTCATCTGGTTTTTGATATCATTTCTAGGAGCAAAGAGTGCAAAGAGCACGTTGTTTCACTATTTGCTTGACAAGGGAAAATGTTGTTTTCGGCAGCTTGCAACAGTTTTCAATTGCTGTTTGTGTTAGAGATAATAATCTTTCAATGTATACGCAGATTTACTCGTTCCTGAAACTTTCATTGTTATTGCTGTGGATAAATATTAATCTACATTTCAGTTATATTCACCTATACCCATCACAATCGTGTTCGTTTCGTATTTCCAGAGCTTTTATCGGACCGATGGCTGCCGGTGCCTTGGTCCAGGAGTTCGAGTTCGCTTGGTCATGTACTGCATGTGGTGGACTGTTCATATTTGCTGTAAGTAAAGAGTTTATGGTGTTATCTCTTATGCTTTTGTTTGTTATGCTCCTGTTGTCAGTTCTGTTGCCCAGGGGTTCCTACGGATTCTCTGGTTCTTGGCACTTCCTTGGCCATTGCGTCTTACATTCCTGTATCTCCCTCGCTGATTCCTCATGAGTTTAAATTTCATATTTTATATTTATCTCGATTCAAGTCCTTTAGGATTTATTCTGTTCTCTTAGTCTCTGTGTTCTGTGGCATTTTGTATAACAGTTTGTCTTAGGCCAGGATAACCTTCAGCACTTTCACCAAGTTACTTATCAAAATTAATTAATGAAGATGTAAATTTTACCATACTGGTTTCCCTGACCTCTGTAATTATCAATGTCTTTATTTGGACCGGGATCGCCTTTTTTTGTTTACATATTCTACGGTTTATTGCTATTTAGACTGTATGTATTATTAATTAATATTTCTATAATTTTATATTTTCTGACTACGGGTTACCTATCGGTTTATTTTGTGTATATGTTCCAATGTTTTAAAACAGGGTCTTGTGGTGTTAGTATATGCTATCCTGGAGAGATACACGCTTCTTTGTCCAATCAAACCTCAAAAGACAGGCTACGAAAAGATTATTGACGAAACTCTTTGTGAAAGTGCTCAAGTGTGAATTTCCATACAGTGTAACTCGGACGACGGCTTTTCCACAGAGACGATGTTGTGTCAAATTGGAGATGGGATGGAGACAGACACTTATAATCTTGTCGAGATAAAAATCCAGCAATACTGAACGTAGCTTTCTCAACTACCTCATTGAGATTATATTTTCTATGATTTCGTTTCATTTAGTTGTACAGAAATAATGTATGTAATACACAATTGTCATAGATCCTCATGTTAGTGTTCACCGTTATGTTATTTACCACCATTACCCCAGACTCATTCGGCTAACTTCGGCTAATTCCGGCACTTGTCATCACAATCGCACCATCTCGGTTTCCCCCAAGATGTTGCGATGGTACGGAATCTACCGAGGTGTGACGAGTTGCCTAGTCTAGGTTAGGCAACGGGATATTACGCTAGCTGTTTTAAAGACGCCTCCATCAAACGAAGCAAAGAGTTCAGTAACACTTGAATACACACAGCCAAAAACTACATCGTTTCATATTGGAATACCATTTAAAATGACAAAACATTCCCCAACAGACAGTTGTGTATGACTGTTTGTACAAAATATTTCAGCTTTACTATATCGAGGTTTTGCCATTTAAAGATAATCATTAAACGTCCATTACGGAACCATCAGAGATGACAACTAAGAGATGGCTTTAGGAATCAGTTTAACATCTGTTATATGGATAAAGGTTTCCATGTTAATATTCAAACATAACTTTAAACAGGAGAATAGAAGACATAAATTTTCTGCGGAGATAAAACTTTTCTTTATAATTGATCAAAAATATATAAATATTGGAATACAAGAATCTTCTAAGGGATGATAAAATAACTAACAGCGACAGGCTATGGCCCTTCAATTACAACGAATAGTCAAGGTACTGTTTCAAATATTTTAATAATATTAACTCAAAAGCAAAACGACCCGTAAATTAATTATCTCAATTATAAAAACAATTCTGTAGCTATTGTTCTTATTATTGTTACACAAACGAGATCCGAACAAGGCGCACACATGTCATGTGTACTGATCTGAATGATTACATCACAATGTAACAAATGATATTTAACGTTATGTGCAATATGTATGTGCATATTTTACGTTATTTATTTGATAAAACTGTGCAATACCTGGATGTGTTTTCATTTTTAATTGCCGACTAATTGGTATAAGGCTTGCATACCCTTTCCCTCTATTATCGTCGGAAACTCGTGCGACTCTGCACCGGATGTAGATAAGGGTTATCTGCCATGCGCAGTACGTTCTAAAGGGAGGTCGATTTATCGTTACCGTGAAAGGTTTTGTTGACTTCATCGACAGTAGAAAGTCGCATGCGTTTCCGAAGGTGTCCCTCTATGGTAAGGGACCAGTGGTGTAGCTGGACTAAATTTTAGGTGTAAGCACTGCATGGCAACTAGACCATGCCAGCGCAGTCATTCTTCTAGGAGGTTCTGGCGGCACCCGCTCCATAACAATATTGATATTTGAATGGTGGCATTTGATCATATTTTGAGCATACAAATACCAGATAAGACAAAAATATCCGAATAATTCAACGTTTACGCATACATGTAGCACTTGAAACATATTGGTCAATAAGTTAGACGGCACAAAAGTCTTAAAGAATTCATAACAAACGTCGAATGTTGACTTAAATACGCCTTGTATAAGAGCAGTTAAAGGAGCATTCCTTCGCTTGAATAAAGTTTCGGTCGTCAAAATTAAACTTATTGGAAAACATGTATTTTTCCCAAGTATTTAAGGTTCTAATCTTTACATTAATAAGGCAGTTTTAATCTCAAGATAAACAAAAGTTCTTTAAGTCCTGAAAATTCTTAACTCTACCCTTAATATCACTAATTTCCCCAAAGACATACCGGTACGGTATTTGTATACGATGCAACTTGTTCCTGTACATTTCGGCGTTAATTTCATTACTTGTAGGCACAAACACTCATATAATCATCGTTCGGACATAGATTTAAACAATAGAAATTATACACGTTGCTGATGTCCGAACGAAGGAATGCTCCTTTAAAGGCTTTCTGATAGATGCATTGATGATTTCTATGGTTATTACATAATATGATATATTTTGTGTGAAAAAGATGTAACTAAGAATTTGAAAGAAAATAGGTTTATGTCGGTATTCTCTATTTGTTATTGTCATATGGGAGATTGGCCGTCGCAGAACATACAGAATAGAGATAAACGAATACTGCACACAAAATGTGTTTATAACTACATTGTATTATTTAATCTTGTTTGTAAAAAGCGTTGGCTTATTAATATGTTAGCAGTCCATCACGCAAAATATTGATGATATTTGAAACCTCTCTTTTGATTGGCTGATGCAGCGGCGTAATAATAAAAGAAAAGAGTCCATAATTAAAAAGGATTTCCACAGGGATTGTGTACAGTAAATAAAACTGATTGATTTGAATATATATTTATTTATGTAATAGATCTGTTGCACAAAAAACGAAGTTTGCTCATTATAAACCGCGAAGAGAGTGCATTCCGTTTTTGTGTTACATCTCAATAACAAAAATGTTTATGTTAATGCTGAGTTAATTATTAAAAACAAAACAACAGAGGATACCGACATAAAAACCAAACCGTAGAATCAAGTCTGATCTTAATTCTTTTTGTGATTTTCCAAGTGCATATCTATTTGTTCGTATTTTGCACTTATTTGATAGATTTTGAGAATGAAGGTTTTTGCTAGTTAGTCGGTATTCTGTGTTGTTTTTGCGGTTATGTTATAAGTTAATTAAGCGGCTGATGAAGTGTCTGTAGTGTCACTGATTTCGAGTTCTACAGGGTATTTTCAGTTTATATAAGGTGTGGTTATTTTGGTCCATATATCTTGAGATGAAACTCAGGAAGGTCTCTGTTAGATGTTCTGATAAACTCAGAGGGGGCATTGAATGAAATTAAAATTTCTAATTTAAAAATTAAATTTCGAAGGATGACGAAAACATAACCAGAATATAAGTATAACGATATATAACAGGTACATCACGAATGATAACGAATCATACTGTTGTTGTTTTTTGTCTTTAAGCAAATACACGTATTAAAATGGACATTTTATCACTATTTTGAAGACGCAGTGTGTCATTTAGCACAGTTTTAGAACACCCCGCACTGTGATAAAAAGTGTTTAAAGGGTAAAGAAGCCATTTATATTTTGATTGAAAATAGGACGACAATCGCTAATAAAACAGTACATCCCCGGCGGGATTCGAACCCGCGACCTCTGGATTAGAAGTCCAGCGCGCTATCCGCTGCGCTACGGGGACTGTACTTAACTAATATTTAACAATTAAACATAATTATTTTGATCAATGAGATTATTATCAAAACTATATTGTATTATAAAAAGGTATATTGAATAATATAAAGGGATCATCACCACTGATAAATTTCAATAGATTTTTCATTTGAAGCATTTTGTTACATTTTAGCTATGTGCTATCATTTCATATTTCAGATCACCTGAGACGAAGTCTCAAGTAACCTATTTCAATCACCCCATGTCCGTCGTTGTGTGTCATTTGAACATTAGGTCCAGGGTTATGATATTGGGCAAGTAGCATGCTTGGATGAAGAGTTTATTTAAATGAATGGCCTTGATCTACTTTCAAGGTAAAAGGGGGTTACATGTGTTAAATCTTTAAACAACTTCTTTTCAATAGACAAGATGCCCGGTATCATGATATTTGGGCACCAGCATGAAGGTTGGATGAAAGGCTATCAAATTTGTTCAAGGTCACACGGATCAAATGTATTACAATCTTTAAACAATTTCCTTTTAATAACCAGGGCCATTATACTTGTTCAATTCACAAAAATACATGGTGAGGTAAAAAATCAAAGGTAAAATACAAGGTCAAATTAGCCTATACATCAAGGTCAAATTTTACATCTTGTCACTGATAAACATTTTGTAATGACATGATGAAGCAAAGTTGGTCGGAATTAACAAAAGAGCAAATTGAACTCAGATCAAGGTCACTGGTCAAAGAGGTCAAGGACACTGTGTCAAGGGTAAGAGAATATATTTAGCTCTATAAATGTCAAAAGGTCAAAGAACAAGGTCAAGGTTTGTATTAACTGATGAACAATATGTTATGACATTTTAAAACAATTTTTTTGTCAAAATTGAAGGTAGTCAACTGACCATAGGCCAAGGTTACTGGGTCGAAGTTTAAGGCCAAATTTGTACCTTTTACATTTACATTTGGTCATGTCATTAAGGAGTAAAGTTTTGGTATAACATTGAAAGAAAAGATAGTCGGAATTAAACAAATAATCAAGTTACTAAAGGTCAAGGTCACACGGTTCAAGGTCAATTTCAACTTTTGTATATGTTTACTGATGAAAATTTCAACGACGTTATGAAGCAAATTTGGTCTGAATTAAACAAGGAAAAAAGTCATAGTTCAAGGTTACTGTGTCAAGTTATGTATCTTTTCACTGCTGAAAATGTTGTCATGACTTTATGAAGCAAAGTTGATCGCAATATAAAAAGTAGTCATCTGACCAAAGATCTAGGTCGCTGGCTGAAAGACCAAGGTGTTTTGGGTCTCTTTAGGAGCTCAATGGAAAATTAGGGCTGTATTTGGAGTGTGTGTGGTTTTATTTTTCAAATTGAAACTAACAAATGAGTATTATACTGGTACATTTCTGCTATAGCCAATCATTGTACATTCATAATTCATATTTGTCTTGCGCAGCAATTTGAATAATTAACCTGTTGATAATTAAAGAGATATATAGCAACACGATAAGGACCATGCAAACCTGTCGGTGTTCTAGTTGTTCAAATTGTTCAAATGAATACACATCGCGATCTGTTTTCAAGGTCACAGGAGTAACATATGTTAAATGTTATTTTAAAAACAAGGCATCATCAATCAATATACATATCAGAACTCAGGTGACCAATAAGGCCAATGGGCCTTTTGTGTGATATTGAAATCAGTTTTCAGTGAAACAAAACATTATCAAGGAAGTTGTTACAGGTAAACTTGAAAAAAAAAACATTGAACGACATCGCTGGAGTATGTCGGTGCGTTATTGCAGAAAAGAGGCAAGAAAAACAAATACCGACCACGGTGGGGCTTCTAACCTTAGAACATCAGATTAAAACTATGGTGTTGAAACAAAGGTGACAGTATATCCAGGATACAAACACAATGGTATTGAGATAAGTATAAAGCATTAGTATGCATCATGGTGGTCCATTTATGTTTGTCTGAGGAATTTTCAGCTTTTTTATCTTTCAGCACGGAACCTGTTTAATTTACACTACCATTTATGACACATGATGATGATAAAACAACAAGATATCTTACAAGGATATGCTGTCCTAAAGAGATACTGAAAAGTGTTGGTCAAATAATGATGTACATCCCCGGCGGAATTCGAAACCGTCGCCTCTACATTAGTTAGAAGTTTAGGTAATAACTGGAATATTTGAAGTTCAACACATGTCTAGATTTACAGAAGTTACATACTGAGTTTTTTTTATGGGTTTAATAGCATACTTCAGTGTCACAGCCTCTACAGAAGTTGACAATTTGCATGTGAAACTACTTAGTTTGTTTTGAGCTTGAAATGGAAATGGCGGTTTTGAATAATATATCTTGGTTTTAGTTTGCATCTGTCAATAGTAAATGAGACATTCATTAATATCAAAACCAAGTAATGTTTCATTAACCTTAATACTTAACATACGTAACATTATAGTTCTGTATAGTACATATTATTGTGAATATTTGCACAATGACAACTTGTAATATTGTCACATACTGAACCAAAAAATGTGAAAAATAGACGGGAGAATTATATAAGAAAGCATGCTGCAGCAGATATGTTATCAACAGTATGACAAATAGAATTTATCAATCGATTACTGTGGATTTCATCATGTATGAAGCCCGTGTAGCTCAGTCGGTAGAGCATCAGACTTTTAATCTGAGGGTCTAGGGTTCGAGTCCCTACATGGGCGTTCACATTTTGACTTTTTTTAAACTAGTCCAACATGTCAGTCAACCGACGTGGGAATAGAAATCTTCATAATATCATGAGCCTGTTTCATTTCTAAATATGATCTTTTGGAAAATGCCTAATTTCATCAATATCGTTGTTACAATAATTGTTGAATGGATAACTAATCTTATCAGAAAATTTTGACTTTGTATTCATGTCATTTGCCACTATGATGAAGGCAAGAAAGATTCAATATAGTACATATATTGAACATTAATACATAAATGAACAATTCGATAATACAGCGAATATCAGTAAAACACATTGGGTTCTTGTTCCACTGAGACTTGAAATCGGATCCTGAGTGCTAACCATTACTCCATAGAACCGCTAATCATTTTCACGTGTCATAAGCACCGTTGGAATGAAAAAATGCTTATCTGTCGAAAGTTGATAAACGATATATTAACATATTTTAAAAGGAAATACATATTGTATGTATAGTTAGATTATCTAGTATTGATATGATGGTAAGAATCCCATCATGGTCGATGACCTTTTGTCTTTCGGCACGGAACATGTTTTACACTTCTATTTATGATTACGATGATAACAAAACAACAAGACATATGCCGTCCATCTTGACAAAAGAATACATCCCCGGCGGGATTCGAACCCGCGGCCTCTGGATTAGAAGTCCAGCGCGCTATCCGCTGCGCTACGGGGACTGCCTGATTAATAAAAGACGTGTCCAGTATGTGGTATCAAATTGATAGGTTGTAAAGATGTTGAATGAGATATATGAATCCTATTTTATTATTAACAAATAACACAGAATTAAATACATTAACTGATAAAGAGGTAAGAATCAACTCCGGTGAAATATTTCATTAAAAAACAAGGAAGCAAAAAACAAACAAAAGATATAAAAAAAAAAAAAAAAAAAAAACAACCTTTGCAGCACATTTTATAGCATGTAGTATCTTTTTAAAAATATTTTGAAATACATAATCCAGTTAAGATCAAATACTTGATAAAATGCCAATTTAGACAAATAAAACATGAAACATTTTATGAAGGAATAGTTTCACATTGTTTTTGATATCATTCTTATTAGTAAACTGCTCCTATCCATTATTGGGAGGGATGTCGATCTGTATTGAAATTTATCGTTAATTCAGCTTAAACCAAACATTTCTTGATTCTAGCTCCCAGCATTAAAATTTTTTATGGCTTTTGTTGCTACCATTTCTTGCTCCACAAATTGTCCTACATATAAATGTATGGTAGCAACAGATGACTGAGGAGGCTTTACTGTTGAAACTGGCTGCCCTTCTGCAGACTCCACATGGCTCTACTGCGGATCTTTCTTTTTCCTGGCAACACCCTTTTCTTTCAAACTTGCCCTCCATTCATCAAAGGAACTTGTCCCGGTCTTCCCACAGTATCTGAAGCCCATGTATTGTTGGTGAGTGGGAGGTGTTCTCTCTTCTCCACACTTAGGGCACTTGACAGTTGCGGTCTTTCTTTTCTTGGCCATCCCTGCATCCACAGCTTTCCTCTTCTGTCCTGGCTGTACAGTTGGTACCATTGATGTGGGCAGTGGTGGTGTCACTATCACTTGGAACTGTACAGGTGCAGAGGCAGGTGAAGAAGGCATAGGGAGGATTGGCCGTAGCAAAGCTGGTGTTAATGGCGCTTTTACAATCCTTTTCTTTATCTTGGCCATGCCAGCAGTATCAGGTGGACACTGAAACTGGAAGGGAGGAGTCTGTCCAGACTGCAAAGACACTGGCTTCGGTTTTGGTGCTGGTGCTCCTTGTCCAGTCATAGAAGCTGATGGAAGAGCAATGCCTTGCATTAGGATCTTGAGATCCCTCTCCTTCCCCTTTTTGTTGTACCTAAAACAAAGAATTAGTTGTAAATGATTTTTGTTTAAATCAAATAAAGTGTTCAACATAAATGTGAGAATTTTCTCAATTTTGTTAGCTCACCTGCCCGAAGGCCTATTAATGGCCCCCAAAAGCCCTAAGAAAAAGCCCTTTAAACAGCCAAGAGTCGCAGAGAACCAGTATTAGGCCTGCAGCATGCTGGGAGGAAGGGCTGAGAATGTTGTCCAAGTTAATTACCTTGGCATTATTCAAGGTCACAGGGGTCAAGTATATTTAAACCTATTAATGACTTCTGATGAATAACAGAAAGCCCCAGAGACCTGATATTTGGCCTGTGTTATACTGGGAAGAAGAGCTACCAAGTTAGGTCAATGAATAATCATGACCTACATAAAGGTCACAGTTAAAATAGGCTGAAACCATTCTTGTTAGAACTTATTATACCATGATGATTTCTTTAGAATAGCCATGAGATTCTACTTCAATCCATTCAAGTAAAACATCTACCCCAAGTTTAATATAGAGGTACCAACTATAACATTTCTTTGATTGGTTACATAGAAGTAATAGGATGGAGATCCAACAATAGATGGAAATTATTGATTTTGGAGTTCTGAGGTCAAGAAGATAAATTTAATGGAAAAGACAATACCACAGACTGTGTATATGGTAGTATGCCCACAGTTGACAAAGAACGTTTTCTATGCAATACAAAAGTTGTCTCAATCATACATTTCATGCAATGGGTCATTAAACTTACCACTGTTGAATAGTCTTCTGGTTGAGACTCGGAAGCTGAATATCAGTGCTATCCAGGACCCTTCTGCTGGATGTAATCAGGAACTGGATCCTGGAATAGCCTTCCTTGATTAGTGTCCATCGTGACATGAATGGAGCATTCTTGATACGCCTGTCACTTGGGTAGCAGAGCAACAACTTCTCCACAGTAGCCTCCACATACCTGTTGCAATCTGGCCAGTTTGCTCTGGTAGAGTTTGGCCCAAGGACAGCTCTACAAATAAACAAAGTAAATGCACATGACCAGCTATAATCAATTTTAATTTTCAAAAATAACAAAACGAATATGTCTAGAATGTAAATATAATCATTAAACTGTCTTATTTTGGTGTCTTTGGTCGATATAGATGCCAGAGCTTTGCAAACAAACATGCTAGCGCACAACATGAAAATGACATTTGTTTGCAAAGCTCTGGCATCAATATCGACCATAGACACCAAAAAAAGACAGTTTAATTTATTTTTCAAGAATATTTCGGTAACACAAGAATAAAGAAAAATTGTGTCTCGTCCTTCCCCCTTTGTTGATAACGTCCTCCAAATTACACTTGAGAGTTCAGTATGATAGTATCTGTAACCTCACCAAGTAACAATTCATTTGGATAGCAATAACAGTGTAAAGAGTAAATTTTAAATGCAAATGTTTTTAAAATTATTTTTAAGGAGGCATAACCATTTTGATTATTGACTGAAAGGGCATGAATTAACTCTACTATGGTCCCTCAAAGAACTGTTAGAAGTATTATAATTACCTTTCTATACTGGTCACTCCTAGCGCCACATTTTTCTTCGGGCTTTTGAAGCGTCCTGACCCAGCTGACGAGAACCTTTGGGGAAACCGTGTCCTGGTTTTGTCAAAGTCTGACAAAGAATCCCACAGCCTGATGACATTGAGTGCCTGGTTTGTACTGAGGCCAGTGGCCTGCTCTCTCAGGGTCACCAGGAAACTGGCCAGGTTGCAGACATGGGAGTAGCCAGGCACGTTATCAGGATCAAGGTCATTCTGAAATAAAAATAATTTAATAGTTTATTGCTTTAATACTACTCTACTCTGCTCTACTACTCTCTTCCCTAATACTCTCTACTCTACCATACTACGCGGGACGCGACGCGACGTCGAAGACGCGCGGCGCGACGGCGACGCGGCGCGACGCGACGAGACGCGACCCGACGCGACGCGACCCGACGCGACGCCACGGGACGCGACGCGACCCGACCCGACGCTACGCGACGAGACGCGACGACGCGACGTCGAAGGGACGCGACCCGACCCACCCGACCCGACGCGACCCGACCCGACCCGGACCCGACGCGACGCGACGCGACGGGACGCGACGCGACCCGACGCGACGAGACGCGACGACACGCGACACGACCCGACGCGAATGCGACGCGAGGCGCGACCGGACCCGACCCGACGCGACCCGACCCGACCCCGACCCGACCCGACCCGACGCGACGAACGCGCGATCGACGCGCTACCCGACTGTCGGACCCGACCCGACCCGACCCGACGCGACGCGACGCGACGGGACGCGACGCGACGCGACCCGACGCGACGAGACGCGACGACGCGCGACGCGAAGGGACGCGACCCGACCCGACCCGGCGCGACGCGAGTGCGACCCCGACCGACGACCCGACGGACGCCACGCGACGCGACGGGACGCGACGCGACCAGACGCGACGAGACGCGACGACACGCGACACGACCGACCCGACCCGACGCGACGCGACGGTACCCGACCCGACGCGACCCTACCCGACGCGACCCGACCCGACGCGACCCGACCCGACCCGACCCGACCCGACGCGACGCGAAGGGATCCCGACCCGACGCGACCCGACCCGACGCGACCCGACCCGACCCGACCGACCCGACCCGACCCGACCCGACGCGACGCGACGACGCGCGACGACGCGCGACCCGACGCGACCCGACCCGACCCGACGAGACGCGACCCGACGCGAAGCGACGCGACGCGAGGGGACGGACCCGACCGACCCGACGCCGACCGACACCCGACCCGACGCGACGACGCGCGACGCGACGCGAAGGGACGCGCGCGCCCGCGACCCGACCCGACGCGACGCGACCCGACCCGACGCTGACGCGACGACGCGCGACGACGCGCGACCGACGCGACCCGACCCGACGCGACCCGACCCGACCCGACGCGACGCGACGCGACGCGACGCGACCCGACCCGACGCGACCCGACCCGACGCGACCCGACCCGACCCGACGCGACCCGACCCGACCCGACGCGACCCGGACCCGACCCGACGCGACGCGACGCGACGCGACCCGACCCGACGCGACCCGACCCGACCCGACGCGACGCGACCCGACCCGACCCGACGCGACCCGACCCGACGCGACGCGACGCGACCCGACGCGACCCGACGCGACGCGACCCGACGCGACCCGACCCGACGCGACCCGACCCGACCCGACGCGACCCGACCCGACGCGACGCGACCCGACGCGACCCGACGCGACGCGAAGGGACGCGACCCGACCCGACGGACGCGACGCGACGCGACGCGACCCGACCCGACCCGACCCGACCCGACGCGACGCCACGCGACGACACGCGACGACACGCGACCACGACCCGACGCGAAGCGACGCGAGGCGCGACCCGACCCGACCCGACCCGACGCGACGCGACGCGACGCGAAGGGACGCGACCCGACCCGACGCGACGGGACGCGACGC
The DNA here is from genome assembly GCF_902652985.1 of Pecten maximus. Lineage (NCBI taxonomy): Eukaryota > Metazoa > Mollusca > Bivalvia > Pectinida > Pectinidae > Pecten > Pecten maximus. Next base: position 9,914,528 of record NC_047023.1, on the reverse strand, counting down.
GACGCGACGCGACCCGACCCGACCCGACCCGACGCGACGACACGCGACGACACGCGACACGACCCGACGCGAAGCGACGCGAGGCGCGACCCGACCCGACCCGACGCGACGCGAAGGGACCCGACGCGACGCGACCCGACCCGACGCGACCCGACCCGACCCCGACGCGACGCGACGCGACCCGACGCGACGCGACGACGCGCGACGCGACGCGAAGGGACGCGACCCGACCCGACCCGACGCGACGCGAAGGACCCGACCCGACGCGACCGGACCCGACCCGACGCGACGCGACGGGACGCGACCCGACGCGACCCGACCCGACGCGACGCGACGACGCGCGACGCGACGCGAAGGGACGCGACCCGACCCACGTACTCACGGACGCGCCCTACTCTACCCTACCCTACCCTACCCTACCCTACCCTACCCTACCCTACTCTACTCTACTCTACTCTACTCTACTCTACTCTACTCTACTACTCTCTACTCTACTCTAATTTACTCTACCCTACCCTACCCTACCCTACTCTACTCTACCCTACTCTACTCTACTCTACTCTACTCTACTACTCTCTACTCTAATTTACTCTACCCTACCCTATCCTATCCTACCCTACTCTACTCTACCCTACCCTACTCTACTCTACACGGGCTTCATACATGGTAAAATCCACAGTAATCGATTGATATACAGTATTCGATTTGTCATACTATTGATAACATATCTGCTGCAACATGCTTTCGTATATAATTCTCCCGTCTATCTTTCGCATTTTTGGGTTCAGAATGTGACATTATTACAAGTTGATATTGTGTAAATATTACTACATATACTACACAAACCCTTAAACAATAAGTATATAAGGCGTTCGTTTAATAACGATTAATGAAACATTAATCGGTTCTGATATTAATGAATACCTCATTGACTATTGTCAGATACAAACTAGAACCACGATATGTCATTCACAGCCGCCATTTGCATTTCCAGGTCAAAACAAAATTAGTGTTTTTACGTACATAAAGTCAATTCCGGTCAAACAAATCCGTATATCGTGTGCTATATAGACAAACATGTGCAAAGCAGCGCGGTTATTCTACATGTTTGATTATTTGTGTACTTACCACAAAGTACAGAAGAGGCTGTTTGCATTAACAACAAATTGATGGTGATTTAAAGGGTAATCTATATAGCCAAATAATGTCAAATTTTAAAAAACAAGCATCAAAATATTTGGACAAAACTTTGTCATGTAACATACCAAAATGTTTGTCGTCTTGACATGTAGTTTCTCAATATATTCAATAGATTGCTGTAGATAGTGACAGTTTCTTCTCTGGAGTTACTTTGTGATAAGAAGTAGCAGGGATTAATTTTAAGTCACAAAATAATTATAATAATAAGGCACACACATAAATCATAGATAATTTTCAAGAGAATAAAATCACTACATCATATGATGAATTTCTGACGTGTTTATGAGCTTATTCTCAGGCCAGGAAGTCATTTCATTAGTTGGTAAGGAGAAGAACTCGCACATATTTTAGTGGAATACTTTAATCGGAATTGTATGGAAGCCCTATATAACTATGATTTATCATAAGGGACATAAAATCAGATACTGAGGGTTAATTGTTTGAGTAACAATAGTGAAACGTCATACATGGTCTTTGATTGTTAACATCCATACCACCACAAAACTTTAATTTTTTTTAACTGTACAATTCCAAAAATTGGTCCTGAAATAGGATATTACCGCTCAAAGTGATAAAGCATTAAATCAGCATTTCATTACTGCTATAGTTCAACAGAGTATCTGTAAAAATTAGATACCCTCTTGAACTTATATCAAAACACCCAAATACTATCAAATTTCAACAATACCCCTTCCTAACCTCATACAAGACTTCAAATTGACTTCAATTGTAGCATTAGTTTGTTCAACTTCAACCGATATCGGGTAAAGCAGCATGCCCTTGACTTAAGTAGTACATGTATAGGGCCAATAGTATAATATATCAATATAAATATCTTACTGACAGAAAACTTACCTCTTGATGGGCATGCTTCTTCAAAAGTATTTTTTGTTTTCATATATTACACTCTAAAATCTACCCGCATGATTTATATCAGTTCTAACCGTATATTTCAATATATTTCATATGTAGCTATTCTGCTTAAGGGTGCAATTCATTTGAATAAAGAATGGCAATTTGTTCACCTGCGTAATTATATTTTTTGCATGTTTGTAACTTCAATATATCAGTTAAACAGTTTTTGGGTATTTCCGTAAGTTACATGGTGTAAAATGAAGACTTTTATCTGTCTATCTGACCAGATTACTAGTATAATTGTTTACCTTAGTACCTACCTGTATAACTGAACGAGTTGACATGTTTAGCAGCCTTCTTCACCACCTCCATCATATCCTTCGCCACTGTAATAGTACATTTTACATAACAATTTTTTGATCACACAAATCTCAAAAGCTGCCATTTTATAATGTATAAACAATGATACCAACAAGATAAGCTATTATAAATTTCAACAGAATAGACGTTTTAAAGTTTTTTTTATCAGTTTAGAGAAATAACATTAACTTCCATGAGGTCATATTTACTATGAAGGAATTATTCCTAAACATAAAACTGACATGTTTTTACCTTGATGTCTGGGGTTATTTACACAACCTGATCAGCCAGCTCAGCCTGGTCTGTGTTACTTCATTTAAAAGTTAATCCAGCTTCTCGTCCTCCTCTATAAGCAGAATATCTCCTTCTCGATCTACTTTGCAAGGTCATAAGACAACCGTAGGAAAAAAGGGCGAGATAAACGGATACCGACCAGAGTAGGGACTCTAACCTTGAACCATGGCTTTGAAGCGAGGATGACCTTATAAGCAAGATACAAGCACAATGGTATTGAGATAAGTATGTTTAAAGCATGCCGATGAATCTTGACGGTTCATTTACATGTGTTGGTCTGAGGAGGTTTCAGCTTTTATCTTTTCGCACGGAACCTGTTTTACACTTCCAATGATGATATTGACGAGGATTGATAAAAGAATACATCCCCGGCGGGATTCGAACCCGCGGCCTCTGGATTAGAAGTCCAGCGCGCTATCCGCTGCGTACGGGGACCGCCTGATTAATTAAGATGTGCCAAGCATCGAATATCAAATTAATTTATTGTAAAGATATTGAATGAGATAGATGAACTGTATTTTAGTATGAACAAATACCACAGAATTAAATACATTAACTGATAAAGAGGTCAGAATCATCATCGGTGCAATATTTGATTTAAAAAAAAAAAAGAAAAAAACAAAACAAACAACAAACAAACACAGCAAAAACAAAATACAAAAAGAAAACAAAAACAACCTTTAAAGCACATTTTATAGCTATTTATATCTATTTAATATTTTGTAATACATAATCCAGTTAAGATCAAATATTTGATAAAATGTCAATTTAGACAAATAAAACATGAAACATTTTATGAAGGAATAGTTTCACATTGTTTTTGATATCATTCTTATTAGTAAACTGCTCCTATTCATTAATGGGAGGGATTTCGATCTGTATTGAAATTTATCGTTAATTCAGCTTAAATCAAACATTTCTTGAGTCTAGCTCCCCACAAATTTAACCAATCTCTCCAACTCTGAATTGTTATATGCTTTCTCCCGTTAGGTATGTATTATAAATCAGGGCCGTTTATGGTTTTTGGTCGAGAGAGAATCTAACGATACATAGTGTTTATAGAATTATCTTTAAGGAAATTATTGTACTGTATTGTTGATCGTGTGGTGAATTTCGACAGGTTTCCCCTTATTTTACAAAGTGCTTCTGATCGGAGTAAGAGGTTCTATGGTGTAATGGTTAGCACTCAGGACTCTGAATCCTGCGATCCGAGTTCAAGTCTCGGTAGAACCTGAACAGGATATTTATTTTTACTGAATTTTCGCTTCATCATCAATTCGTCCATTTCATTAAAGCATTCTTTAAACTTTGCCGCCTCTAGCATCATGACAAACTACTTGAATACAACAAGGTCGATATTTTCGAATATGATTAATTCCAATCTTTCCTCTATACTTACTCTAAACATAAGTAACAAAATAATTGAATTTTACACTTTCAAACCCATCATTTATTGACAACGATATTGATATAACTGGGTATTCCCTAAAAGATGTTTCTTCAAGATTGCTATTTCCGTTCCGGTTGACTGGCAACATGTTAGGCGAATCAAAAGTTTCAAAATGTGAACGCCCATGTAGGGACTCGAACCCTAGACCCTCAGATTAAAAGTCTGATGCTCTACCGACTGAGCTACACGGGCTTCATACATGGTAAAATCCACAGTAATCGATTGATATACAGTATTCGATTTGTCATACTATTGATAACATATCTGCTGCAACATGCTTTCGTATATAATTCTCCCGTCTATCTTTCGCATTTTTGGGTTCAGAATGTGACATTATTACAAATTATTTGAGTAACAATACTGAAACATCATACATGGTCCTTGATTATTAACATCCATACCAAAAATATTATCAAATTTCAACAATATCCCTTCCTAACCTCATACAAGACTTCAAATTGACTTCAATTGTAGAATTAGTTTGTTCAACTTCAACCGATATCGGGTAAAGCAGCATGCCCTTGACTTAAGTAGTACATGTATAGGGCCAATAGTATAATATATCAATATAAATACCAGTTATCTTACTGACAGAAAACTTACCTCTTGATGGGCATGCTTCTTGAAAAGTATTTTTTGTTTTTATATATTACACTCTAAAATCTACCCGCATGATTTATATCAGTTTTAACCGTTTAATTTACAATATACTTCATATGTAGCTATTTAGCTTCATGGTGCAATTCATTTGAATAAAGAATGGCAATATCTTCACCTGTGTAATTATATTTTTTGCATGTTTGTAACTTCAATATTTCAGTTAAACGGTTTTTTGCATATCTCTGTAAGTTACATGATGTAAAATGAAGACTTTTATCTATGTGACCAGATTACTAGTATAAGTGTTTACCTTAGTACCTACCTGTATAACTGAACGAGTTGACATGTTTAGCAGCCTTCTTCACCACCTCCATCATGTCCTTCGTCACTGTAATAGTACATTTTACGTAACAATTTTTTGATCACACAAATCTCAAAAGCTGCCATTTTATAATGTATAAACAATGATACCAACAAGATAAGATATTATAAATTTCAACAGAATAGACGTTTTAAAGTTGTTTTTTTTATCAGTTTAGAGAAAAAACATTAACTTCCATGAGGTCATATTACTATGAAGGAATTATTTCCTAAACATAAAACTGACATGTTTTTACCTTGATGTCTGGTGTTATTTACACAACCTGATCAGCCAGCTCAGCCTGGTCTGTGATACTTCATTTAAAAGTTAATCCAGCTTCTCGTCCTCCTCTATAAGCAGAATATCTCCTTCTCGATCTACTTTGCAAGGTCAAATATTAGTTTAAAAACAAGACATCATCTATTGAATTTATGTAACTGGTAAGGCCCATGGGCCTTTTGTGTGATATTTCAATCAGTTTTCAGTCAAATAAAACATTAGCAAGGAAATTGTTACAGGGAAAATTGGGAAAAAATATTGAACGACATCTATGGAGTAGATCGGTGCGATGTGTTGTTTGTCGTCTCATGGGAGATTGGCAACCGTAGGATGCCGGATACCGACCACAGTAGGGACTCTAACCTTGAACCATGGCTTTGAAGCGAGGATGATCTTATAAGCAAGATACAAGCACAATGGTATTGAGATAAGTATGTTTAAAGCATGCCGATGAATCTTGACGGTTCACTTACATGTGTTGGTCTGAGGAGGTTTCAGCCTTTATCTTTTGGCACGGAAATTGGTTTACACTTCCAATGATGATATTGACGAGGAATGATAAAAGAATACATCCCCGGCGGGATTCCAACCCGCGGCCTCTGGATTAGAAGTCCAGCGCGCTATCCGCTGCGCTACGGGGACCGCCTGATTAATTAAGATGTGCCCAGCATCGAATATCAAATTAATTTATTGTAAAGATGTTGAATGAGATAGATGAACTGTATTTTAGTATTAACAAATACCACAGAATTAAATACATTAACTGATAAAGAGGTAAGAATCATCATCGGTGCAATATTTTATTTAAAAAAGAAAAGAAAAAAAAACAACAAACAAACAACAAACAAACACAACAAAAACAAAATACAAAAAGAAAACAAAAACAACCTTTAAAGCACATTTTATAGCTATTTATATCTATTTAATATTTTGTAATACATAATCCAGTTAAGATCAAATATTTGATAAAATGTCAATTTAGACAAATAAAACATGAAACATTTGATGAAGGAATAGTTCCACATTGTTTTTGATATCATTCTTATTAGTAAACTGCTCCTATCCATTATTGGGAGGGATTTCGATCTGTATTGAAATTTATCGTTAATTCAGCTTAAATCAAACATTTCTTGATTCTAGCTCCCCACAAATTTAACTAATCTCTCCAACTCTGAATTGTTATATGCTTTCTCCAGTTAGGTATGTATTATAAATCAGGGCCGTTTATGGTTTTTGGTCGAGAGAGAATCTAACGATACATAGTAATTATAGAATTATCTTTAAGGAAATTATTGTATTGTATTGTTGATCTTGTGGTGAATTTCGACAGGTTTCCCCTTATTTTACAAAGTGCTTCTGATCGGAGTAAGAGGTTCTATGGTGTAATGGTTAGCACTCAGGACTCTGAATCCTGCGATCCGAGTTCAAGTCTCGGTAGAACCTGAACAGTATTTTTACTTCTTTTTCGCTTCATCATCAATTCGTTCATTTCATTAAAGCATTCTTTAAACTTTGCCGCCTCTAGCATCATGACAAACTACTTGAATACAACAAGGTCGATATTTTCGAATATGATTTATTCCAATCTTTCTTCTATACTTACTCTAAACATAAGTAACAAAATAATTGAATTTTACACTTTCAAACCCAACGATATTGATATAACTGGGTATTCTCTAAAAGATGTTTCTTCAAGATTGCTATTTCCGTTCCGGTTGCCTGGCAACATGTTAGGCGAATCAAAAGTTTCAAAATGTGAACGCCCATGTAGGGACTCGAACCCTAGACCCTCAGATTAAAAGTCTGATGCTCTACCGACTGAGCTACACGGGCTTCATACATGGTAAATTCCACAGTAATCGATTGATATATAGTATTCGATTTGTCATACTATTGATAACATATCTGCTGCAACATGCTTTCGTATATAATTCTCCCGTCTATCTTTCGCATTTTTGGGTCCAAAATGTGACATTATTACAAATTGTTTGATTAACAATAGTGAAACATCATACATGGTCCTTGATTATTAATATCCATACCAAAAATATTATCAAATTTCAACAATATCCCTTCCTAACCTCATACAAGACTTCAAATTGACTTCAATTGTAGAATTAGTTTGTTCAACTTCAACCGATATCGGGTAAAGCAGCATGCCCTTGACTTAAGTAGTACATGTATAGGGCCAATAGTATAATATATCAATATAAATATCTTACTGACAGAAAATTTATATCTTGATGGGCATGCTTCTTGAAAAGTATTTTTTGTTTTTATATATTACACTCTAAAATCTACCCGCATAATTTGATAAGTTTTAACCGTATATTTCAATATATTTCAAATGTAGCGATTCTGCTTTAGGATGCAATTCATTTGAATAAAGAATGGCAATTTGTTCACCTGTGTAATTATATTTTTTGCATGTTTGTAACTTCAATATATCAGTTAAACAGTTTTTGTGTATTTCCGTAAGTTACATGGTGTAAAATGAAGACTTTTATTGGTCTATCTGACCAGATATCAAGTACAATTGTTTACCTTAGTACCTACCTGTATAACTGAACGAGTTGACATGTTTAGCAGCCTTGTTCACCACCTCCGTCATGTCCTTCGTCACTGTAATAGTACATTTTACGTAACAATTTTTTGATCACACAAATCTCAAAAGCTGCCATTTTATAATGTATAAACAATGATACCAACAAGATAAGCTATTATAAATTTCAACAGAATAGACGTTTTTAAGTTTTTATTAGTTCATAGAGATTCACATTAACTTCCATGAGGTCATATTTACTCTGAAGGAATTATTTCCAAAACATAAAACTGACATGTTTTTACCTTGATGCCTGGTGTCATTTACACAACTTGATCAGCCAGCTCAACCTGGTCTGTGTTACTTCATTTAAAAGTTAATCCAGCTTCTTGTCCTCCTCTATACGCAGAATTTATAAGACAACCGTAGGAAAAAAAGGAGAGATCAACGGATACCGACCACAGTAGGGACTCTAACCTTGAACCATGGCTTTGAAGCGAGGATGATCTTATAAGCAAGATACAAGCACAATGGTATTGAGATAAGTATGTTTAAAGCATGCCGATGAATCTTGACGGTTCATTTACATGTGTTGGTCTTAGGAGGTTTCAGCCTTTATCTTTTGGCACGGAACCTGTTTTACACTTCCAATGATGATATTGACGAGGATTGATAAAAGAATACATCCCCGGCGGGATTCGAACCAGCAGCTTCTGGATTAGAAGTCCAGCGCGCTATCCGCTGCGTACGGGGACCGCCTGATTAATTAAGATGTGCCCAGCATTGAATATCAAATTAATTTATTGTAAAGATGTTGAATGAGATAGATGAACTGTATTTTAGTATTAACAAATACCACAGAATTAAATACATTAACTGATAAAGAGGTAGGAATCATCATCGGTGCAATATTTTATTTTAAAAAAAAAAAAGAAAAAAAAGAACAACAAACAAACACAACAAAAACAAAATACAAAAAGAAAACAAAAACAACCTTTAAAGCACATTTTATAGCTATTTATATCTATTTAATATTTTGTAATACATAATCCAGTTAAGATCAAATATTTGATAAAATGTCAATTTAGACAAATAAAACATGAAACATTTGATGAAGGAATAGTTTCACATTGTTTTTGATATCATTCTTATTAGTAAACTGCTCCTATCCATTATTGGGAGGGATTTCGATCTGTATTGAAATTTATCGTTAATTCAGCTTAAATCAAACATTTCTTGATTCTAGCTCCCCACAAATTTAACTAATCTCTCCAACTCTGAATTGTTATATGCTTTCTCCCGTTAGGTATGTATTATAAATCAGGGCCGTTTATGGTTTTTGGTCGAGAGAGAATCTAACGATACATAGTGTTTATAGAATTATCTTTAAGGAAATTATTGTATTGTATTGTTGATCTTGTGGTGAATTTCGACAGGTTTCCCCTTATTTTACAAAGTGCTTCTGATCGGAGTAAGAGGTTCTATGGTGTAATGGTTAGCACTCAGGACTCTGAATCCTGCGATCCGAGTTCAAGTCTCGGTAGAACCTGAACAGGATATTTATTTTTACTGATTTTTCGCTTCATCATCAATTCGTTCATTTCATTAAAGCATTCTTTAAACTTTGCCGCCTCTAGCATCATGACAAACTACTTGAATACAACAAGGTCGATATTTTCGAATATGATTAATTCCAATCTTTCTTCTATACTTACTCTAAACATAGGTAACAAAATAATTGAATTTTACACTTTCAAACCCATCATTTATTGACAACGATATTGATATAACTGGGTACTCCCTAAAAGATGTTTCTTCAAGATTGCTATTTCCGTTCCGGTTGACTGGCAACATGTTAGGCGAATCAAAAGTTTCAAAATGTGAACGCCCATGTAGGGACTCGAACCCTAGACCCTCAGATTAAAAGTCTGATGCTCTACCGACTGAGCTACACGGGCTTCATATCTAGTTAAATCCACTGCAATCGATTCACAGATTAAATTCAGCATAAACCCTTTTATCCAACAAAATCCATATCTATGATATCATATCGTAATATGCTGCGACATATTTTTGTATGTCATTCTCCCGTCCAACTATCTTTCGCATTATGCGTTCAGAATTTGACAATAATACATACAAGAGTAATAAAACAATATGTCAATATTGGTTGTTGTATTGTCTATGTTATTTTTTTCACTGGAGTAAGTTATTTTTCAAAAGTTACCAAAACACCCGAACTTTTTCTTTGGGAAAATAACTAACAAGAGTGAAAGAAATACCATATAGAACGTTCATTAGTTTGGGTGACCTATTTTCACTACAATAGAAAAACTATTCACAATATCAGATGGTGTGTAAGGATATGACCTAAAGTGAAAGGCCGCTAATTGATATGCAAAACGACAATTTCGGAAATGTATTTAGATATTACAATTCATTACAAATAATTATTAATAAGCAACTTATTTCTTTTCAAAGCAATACATTGATAAAAATCTATGAATATATACATTCTTAAAAAATAAGACAAAAAACAACTGCGAACTACATTTTATATGTTATCATTTCCGGGGCGGCGTGAAGTGACATTCAATTGTTAGCCAATCAAAACGCATTGGACAGCGTGATTAAAAAATAGTCCCGTTCAAACGCATTTAGAGTTTATTCCACGTGTGGTATAAACTGAATGTTCTTCAACAGTTGTTATGATTATGTGATGCCTTCGGAGTTGAATAACATCCCACACTTCTGTGGTAGAAACCATGATACACTCGGTTGTGAAATTAATGAATGTCTCATTGATGTTGAGTGGATATATAAACTAGTAGTCTACATGTTCATGACAAATTCATTAGATTTTATTTTACTTATTATCGCAGACAAAATAACGTTTTCTTACCTTTAACTCACCTATGCGGTAAACGATTGATAGTCTTGATTACACACTTGAAAACATTTCAAACACTGCAAGATAAGATTGTGGGTAGAATTTGTTCCAGTGCGCTATCTTAAGAAAAATACTAATCATGAACAGTGAGGATGATAAGAGGTTCTATGGTGTAATGGTTAGCACTCAGGACTCTGAATCCTGCGATCCGAGTTCAAATCTCGGTAGAACCTGAATACTTGAATTACTCTTATTAGTTTTTCGCTTTATTATCAATTTATTTTATTGATGTATTCGTGAATCTTTGTCGCCTTCAGGATAATGGCTAATGATATGAATACCACATGTCTTCATTTTTCAAAAGTTATTAATTGCCATTTTTTCACTACATTGTATCAAAGTAATTACATAATTAAATTGTTTACGTTCAAACCCATCAATTATTGAGACAATGATATTGATACAATTGGGCATTTTCTAATAGATGTTTTCTTTAACACGCGGTTTTACGATGTCATATTTAGCACACAGGACGAGGATTTAAAAAAAATATTAATGACATTGAAAATTTTTCTGTATATTTCAGTATATTTGCTTTTACTTATTATCGCAGTCAATATAATCCATTTAAATCCATTTATGCCTTTCAACGATTTATGGTCAGTGTTGATGACGCAGTTGAAAACATTTCAAACACTGAAAGTTTGGTGGGATAATCTCAAGTATAAGATAAAGAGATTATCTCAGGTATATGGTAAGGACCGAAGTAAGTTACGGATGTCCGAGTTTTATAGGATTCAGAATAAATTACAAGGTTTTTCTTGTGATATAGCGAATGGGAAACCTTTTGATTGTACTAAGTATGATGAATTAAGACAGAGTTTAGAAAAGTTTGAAAAGGAAAAATGTAATGGTGCTGTTTTGAGGTCAAAAGCGAAATGGGCCGTAGATGGTGATAAAAACATCAGTTATTTTTTAAAACTTGAGAAGTATAGGCAGAATTGTAATACTATTAAATGTTTACAGGACATAGAGGGAAATGTATTGACTTCTTGTGATGAGATGTCCAATGAAATATTCAGTTTTTATAATAAATTGTATAATTGTATTGAAACAAATGATAGTGATATAGATAATCTTTTATCATTTATTGACAAAAAAGTTACTGATGAGGATAGAGTAAGGTGTGATTCGCCTGTGACTGTTGATGAAATACAAAAAGCATTATTAACTTTGTCAAAAGGTAAAAGTCCCGGATTGGATGGTCTGACTGTTGAATTCTATTGTCACTTTTTTGATGATTTGAAAGATGTTTTCCCTTGTATTGTGCAAAGTATCTGGGATGATAGAGAATTGACCAGAACTATGAGGCAAGGAGTTATCAATCGTGTATATAAAAAAAGAGGTGATCAAAGTCTATTGAAAAATTGGAGACCTATTAGCCTTCTTAATGTAGACTATACAATTTTAGCACGTGTTATGTCTGATAGATTAAAAACTGTTTTACCCTCTATTGTTTCAAACTTTCAATCGTGCTGTGTGGTTGGTCGTGATATTTCGGACACAATTTTTTGTGTCCGTGATATCATTGATCTAACTAGAGAGGGCTTTTGATCGTGTTAGTCATAAGTATTTATTTAAAGTTTTAGAAAAAATTGGTTTTGGAGGAAACTTTGTTGATTGGATCAAGATTTTTTATACCAAGATTTCTAGTTCTGTAAAATACAATGGTAATCTAACTAAGTTTATCTCTATTCATAACTCAGTAAGGTAGGGGTGTCCGATTTCAGCGATGCTATATGTTTTAGCTGCGGAACCTCTGGGACAAATGATTTTAAAATCTCCTGATGTTTCAGGTATCAATGTTCCTCGTACCAATTTTGAGTCAAAAGTGTATCAACATGCGGACGATACAACTTTAACACTTAAGGATAAACAGTCTATTGTAAATGTTTTTAACCTTTTGGAAGTACATGTATATAGTAAGGGTTCTGGTGCTAAAGTGAATAAAGATAAATCAGAATTATTATGTATTGGCAATGGAAATATTACACAAGCTGAACATGACAATTTTCAGATAAAATTGTGTGAACAAGTTATTTGCATTCTTGGCCTGTATGTTGGTGTAGATTTACTAGTATGTAATGAAAAGAATTGGGACACTAAAGTTGCTTCTATAAGAAATATTTTGAGAATGTGGTCACAAAGACAAGTAGAGCTACCGTAATTAGTTCCTTATTGATGTCGACATGTTGGTTTTGTCTTACTTCACAGACCATGCCTCTGTCAGCTATTACTGAAATTGAGAAGATTTGTATTGATTTTTTATGGTCAAATGGTGCTCATTTAGTGGCATATGACACTATCATAGGCAAAAGAAAGGTTGGTGGTTTAAATGTGCCTGATATTGAGTTAAAATTAAGATCATATAGATTAAAGTTTTTATTTAAGTGGCTGGATATGTCCTGTACAGCAGCCTGGAAGTGTATGTGTAGCTATTTCTTTAACAAAATTCTTGATCTAAATCTTGGATTTGAAGTAATTTATTGTAAGTTTCCAAACAAATGTTTGCGATCACTGACCATTGTTTATCATGAAATGTTAAAGGCTTGGTATGCCTTTCAGACAGTGAATGAGGTGTACTATAATGAGGACGCCTTTTTTGTTTACGAACAACCTTTGTTTTTTAATTCTATGTTTTTGAATGTCGACAAGCCTATTTTCATTGAATATTTTGCCAAGGCTGGTATTGTCAAAGTCAAGCATTTGACGTTTGAGGTTATTTCCAAGTTTCTCAATTCAAATGCTGTAGCTGATATTATTAAAGAGAGTAACCCAGATATTTCTAGGGATACTATTTTATCTGATTATGAAACTATTTTGAGTTGCATTCCAGTGAAATATAAACAAATTATTTTGAACTATGTGCATTCTAATATAAGAACAGACTGCGGACCTAAAATTACTTATACGGATGGTTGTGGAACAACTGTACAACTCCATCCTAAAACTACACGGGATATTTATGCTTGTTTTATTCGTTATTGTTTTCGAAAGCCGAAATCATCTGAATATTGGTCAGATATTTTTCATGATGTTTGTCTTCCACAAGTTTTTGCAATTATGTACTTGCCTTTTTTACCCTGTGATGTTATTGAAGTTCACTTTCGTATTGTACATAACACCATATTTACGATGGAGAAGTTAAAGAAAATTGGCACTGTTGTTAGTGATCAATGTCTAGTCTGTACGTCTGATTCGGAAACTTTGCAGCATTTATTTCTTGACTGCTTAGAACTTTCGGATTTTTTGGCTTATGTTCAAACGTTAATTAAAAAACTGTTTTCGGCTGCTGATCAAAATTACGTTTCGGATATATCTCTTGGAAGTCTTATTTTTCTGGGTTACACAAGGAAAATTAAACGTACAAATCCGTTTTTCATTAACTTCTTTCTGGGTGTAGTGCGTTTCTGTATTTTGAAGAGACGTAATCTAGTAGTTGGTAAGATGATTAAATTGAACTTGAAGACGTTCTTCAAGTACACGTTTCGAAAATATTTTGACTATGTCCGATTCTATTACCAGATGAAGAAGAAGCATCGGCTGTTTAAAAAGTATATTGCTGTTGATAACAATTTATTAAAGGAAATTGATATTTCCCTAGTATCAGAGGATTTGACATCATATGTCTTAGATATCTGATTATAAGCACAGTATTATTGAGGATTAAAGAATCCGTATGATATTTTTAGTATGTATGAATTATAGCAAAAGCCTGTGATATGATATTTTCATACAATTCTATAATATGCTTTAAATGAACTGTGAAGAAATTATTTTTAAAGATAAAAAGCACTCAAGGCTCACATTGATATTTCATTATGTGATATTCAGCAAAACTGTGATATTGTTTGATTTAAATTAATTGAATATGTGATTTATATGCACTGTGAGGAGCCTTCGGGGCCCCAACCCCGGGGGTCCAATTTGCTGGGAAAATTAAAAGTATATTTTAAAGATAAAAAAAAGCACTCAGGACTTTGAATCCTGCGATCCGAGTTCAAATCTCGGTAGAACCTGAAAAGAAAAAAAAACATTTTTTTTCTGGTTTCACTTTATTATCAATTCATTCATTTTATTTATGCATTCTGTATTCAGCATAATGGCAAATGATATCACGTAAAAGTCTGAAATTTTCAAATACGATTAACTGCAATCTTTTTATTATATAAGTAACAACATAATCTTATACATCCAAACGAATTACTTATTGATGCATCGATTTTTATACAAGTTTTTACAGTTTTTTTAGAAATTGTTCCTTAAATCAACAAAAAGCATCATGTCATTGCTATTCCCACATGGGTTGGCTGAGAACAAGTTAGACTTATTTAAATACGTGTATGTCAAAATGTGAACGTCCGTGTAGGGACTCGAACCCTAGATCGTTATAGCCGTACTCATTAAAATATCCTTGACCACCGGAAGATATCGGTTCTTTCATCTCATAATGTAGTTTATTAATACCTATTGTTCATCAGTATACACTTATTATTACTCTTTGAACATGTATTCATCTTGAACATGTTAGTACTCGGGACTCGTTTTTCAACATCCTTCGTGAGGACATTCGTTAGATTTGCTTATACCCATTATCGCAGTTAAAATAAGATAACACTCTTGAAAAGATATAAAATTTGACCTTGACCTTTAATTTAGTTACCTTGACCTTTAGTCTGTTGACTCTTTCTTCAATCCCGACCAACTTTGCTTCGAATAGTAATAAAAAAATGTTCACCAGAGAAAAGATACAATTTCACCCCGGCCATGACCTTTGACCTTGACTTAATTCCTCTCAGTTAATTGACCTGATATATAATTCCAACCCAAACTTTATACATAAATGGTTCCCTTTCACCCAAAGCTGATTTAGCCCAAATATGGACCAAATACTTCATTCCTATAGGAGAAGAAGGATTTTAAAGAATTTGTTATGTTATCCATATTGGGCCCGCCTCTCGGACCCCTAAGGAAACCACACCCATATTAACACAAAACTGATTTCCCTTTATCCAAGGATACTTCAGACCAAACATGGTTAAAATGGACAGAGTTGTCCATTACCAGTGGCGATTTTGGCAGTTGACGGATGACGGACGATAGATATATATAGACGCCGCGCTATGCCCTAAGCCTAAATCACCAAAAACACAAACTCATCATTGGGATTCAGTCGGAGTAACTTTTATTACATGATTCATTGTAAAAGGTAAAGTTTGATTATAATTTATATTAATAATTAATTTATATCCTTTATTTCTCTTATATAATTTACGTTTCATTTGTCGTGAACTAGGGATACTCATATTCTTATAGGAGTTGTTTCCCTTTACTTATATACGGGTATATATAGTCTCGGGTGCGTGTCCGGGTGTGAAAATCAAATATTCCCGCGGTTCGCAGTAGAAGCGGGAATAATTTGTCTCGTGCGGCACTATTGCATTTACCGCGCGAGCGGTCGTACAGGTATGGTCACGTGGTTAGAGGCCGGCGATAGCCGCGTAGGGCACTGACGTGTCATTTCTAGCCGCCCAGCAGGACGCGCGGTACTACTATATTATTAGAATGGATAAGTCCGAAACTGAAGCGTATTTATCAGAGAGGATCAAGGATGCTGTGGTCAGCTCTCAGAATCAAGTGCTTTCTCATTTAGACACGCTCTTAAGCAGTAAGCTAGAGAAGCTTGAATCACGCATTAGTTCTAAATCTGAGGAGCAAATTTCTGTGCTTAAAAACACTTTTGAAATCACGGACGTTCATAAATTTTCCAAGAAGAGCTGTGAGGACCAATTTAAATTCAATGTCAAGCTCAAGGCCAAGCTGACGGAGGCCGAGCATGCCACACAGCTCGGGACAGGGTGCGCCGCTGCGAAAATTTCGCAAGGTATGGCCATGTTAGACTACCGTCAGAAGCTAATTAAACTGGCGGACACTTCTGAGGCTGGATGGAAGGCCGTGGACGAGTACATAGCCAACCCTATCGCCTCTGATTCTGAGGACGAAAAGAAGATGGAAAGGGCTACCTCCAAGGCCAACAGGAAAATTAAGGCCGCTAAAGTAAAGACGGGCAAGAGTGCGAGGGGCAAATTTTCTCCATATCCTCGCAGTTCGGCCGGGAGCACGCTCATGGGCAATACGACGACGTTATCCAACCCGGACGACCGGGCGAGTTGGAGGTCTCAGCGCCCCGGCTTATGTCACCGATGTGGGAAGCCGGGTCATTGGCGTCTGGAGTGTCCAGGAGTGTCCGGCGCAGCGCTAGCATTGAACGGAAATAAGTTTTTTTTGTTTCTTAACCACGTTCGCTCGGTCATTTCTGATAATGTTGTAAATGTCACAATGTCATTGTCAGATACTGGTAAGTCGCATGTCGGCGTTATGGGTGAATGCGTCGAAAGGTCAGTTGATCAGGTCAAATTACCTGTATCTCCAGTAGGTAGGTTGAGAAGCAGGTTGGGGTTTTGGCGTGAGAAAGGCGCGTGTGATGCTGTTTTAGTCATTGTGTCGGACGGTTATAAACTTCCGTTCCGACGTATTCCCATAATGGTTGAACTGTCGAACAATAAGTCTGCTAGGGATGATCCCGTATTCGTTGAGAAAGAAATAGAAAAGTTGTTAAATATAGGGTGCGTTTCAGTAGTAGCCACGCCCCCGCGCGTGGTCAACCCGCTGACTGTCGCCTATAGTAAAACAGGTAAGCCACGCCTCGTGTTAGGACTGTCGACACATCAATCAACACCTGCACTCATTCAAATTTAAATATGAGGACGCCAAGGCGGCACGTGACATGTTCACGCAAGGTGAGTTTTTGTTTACATTCGACCTAAAGTCCGCCTACCATCACGTGGAGATATTTCCGGACCACAGGACTTACCTGGGTTTTAGCTGGAAGTCTCACGGCGAGACAAAATATTACGTATTTAACGTACTGCCTTTTGGTCTAGCTACGGCCGGCTACGTTTTTAGCAAGGTATTGCGGGAGGTTGTTAAGCATGTACGTTCATTGGGTAACAAGTTAATCATGTACCTCGATGACGGTATTGGAGGTCACGAGGATTTGGAGAGCGCTAACGAGCTTAGCAGGTATGTACAGGGCGTATTAGGCAAATACGGTTTTTTGATAGCAGACGAAAAATGTCAATGGGGCGCGTCGCAGTTTGTGACGTGGCTCGGTTGCACGTGGTCTATGGCTGATGATTTGGTCCGAGCGACGGACTCTCGGGTGGAAAGTTTGTATAGAATGTTAGCACACGCAATAACACTCGTGGAACAACGCGGTCTGCTGTTATTGACAGTCAGGTACGTAGCGAGCATGGTAGGAAAGATAATTTCCATGCAGAATGTGGTCGGTCCCATAGCTAGATTACGTACACGTGAGATGTACAAGTGTGTGATGTCAAGGTCAGGCTGGAACGCCCAGGTAATGATTTCTGACAGTGCTTTGGCTGAAATAAAGTACTGGTTAGTAAATGTACACAGATTGAATGAAATTGGTTCCAAGCTGAAGGAAAGTAGGGTTTGCACTAGTATGGTGTGTACTGATGCGTCTGGCATTGGTTACGGTGGGTTTGTGTCCCCCGATGTTTGTTGGCCTTTTGAGGCTTGTGAGTTTGTTGATGACAAACCGGTCATGCTTGACGGCATGTGCACGCGCGCACAGGTGGTACGCGCACGGACAGGTTCCGTTACGGTTAACGGTAAGTCTACTGCTAGCATTCCTAGCGTTGCTGATCTGGTTTGTGTTAGTAATGTGGTCGGCACATGGGATGCCAATGAGATGTCACATAGCTCTACATGGAGAGAGTTGGAGGCAGCTAAGCGTGTACTGTATACCGTGTCGGATGAGGTTAAAGGTAAAAACGTCAAGTTGCTTATGGACAATAAAAACGCATGTTCCATTGTGAATGTCGGTAGCAGCAAGGTAGATCTACAGGATATCGCACATGAGTTGCATGGTTTTTGTTCCAATGCAGGTATAAACTTGAGTACTCAATGGGTTCCTAGATCATTTAACAGTACTGCTGATTATCTTAGCAGGTGTACAGATTGTGATGACTGGTGTGTTCAAGGTTGGGTTTTCGAGTTATGTCAGGCGCAGTGGGGGACTTACGAGGTCGACAGGTTCGCTACTGATTACAACGCGAAGTGTTCGCGTTTCAATTCCAGGTGGTGGTGCCTGGGTACGGAAGCTATAGATGCATTTACAGTATCGTGGTCTGGGTCTAACAATTGGTTAGTGCCTCCACCAAGGTTGGTGTGCGACACTGTTCACAAGATGAAGTCGGATTCTTCATACGGTACTTTGATTGTACCGGAATGGAGGTCTGCGCCATTTTGGCCATTGCTATTGAATTCTCATGAGCATTTGGAAAGTTTTGTTAAGGACTATCGACGTCTCGGACGTAAGGATGTTACCTTTATGGGGAGGGGAAACAACGGTTGTTTTGGGGAGTCGTTTTTGGCATTTGACATGCTTGCATTACGCATTGATTTTAGAACATAAATACCAAGCATTTTTGCTCATTGTATTTACAGGCTTAGGACTAAGTGATACACTCAATGACGTCATGCGGACTTCCGGGATAGAGCTGGGATCTTCCATGTTTTACTGTTCTGAGGGGCTTGCTGAGCGTTTAGTGTGTAGCAGAAGCGACAATACTAATAAAAATACCAAGGAAGTTTTAAGAGGTGGCAGATTTTCATTTCGTCACATGGTTTCTCTGCTTTACCGGCGAGTCCAATTCACGTCGTGTTGTACCTGAATCAGCTTTTGAACTCCGGGGCATCTTATTCTGTCGTGTCAGCTGGAGTGTATGCCATACAATGGGCACATAGCTTGCATGGGTTCCCTGGATCCTACCACGAACACTTTGGTCCAAAACCTACTCGAGGCTTCAAAACGTTTAGCCAAAAAGCCGGTGTGCAAGAAGGAGCCAGTGACAGTTGATAATTTGATAGCTTTGTGTGACATTTTCCGCGGCTCGGACGATTTACTTGTTATTAGAGACTTGGCTATGATTTTGGTTTGTTTTTCTGGGTTTTTAAGATTAGTGAACTAAGCAGTTTACGCTGCGCAGATCTAAACATTTTTGATAACTATTTTAGGCTGTTTATAAGAAAGAGCAAAACTGATCAATATCACCATGGGAATGAAGTGGTTATCAATGAAGGTCGTACTTCCGCTTGTCCGCTTACTATGATAGTGAGATACGTAGCTGTAGGTAATGTCAATCTAGATTCCAATGATGTTTTTATTTAAACAAGTGTACAGATCGAGTAAAACGTGTGCTTTGATTAGTAAAGCTAAGCCTTTGAGTTACACCTGTGTCCGCGAGGCTATCTTGAAAAGATTGAAGCTCGTTACGGACGACAACGTCGGTTTGCATTTTTTGCGGTCGGGAGGGGCCACAGCTGCGGCCAACAGCGGAGTCAATGAGAGGTGTTTCAAAAGGCACGGGCGTTGGAAATGCGATTCCAGTAGGGATGGATATGTCAAAGATTCGATCGAAAGCAGGTTGTTTGTAACAAAGAAGTTAGGGCTTTAGGTTTTTTGGGTTTTTTTTTCGTGACCTGGTTAACTTACAGGACGTACGCTTTTCTTTATCAATTCATTGTCCGTATGTGGTGAGCGATACGCGTCGTCGAGGTAATGAATTTATGTATTCAGATCTTCCTCCTTCTTTATAATTTTCTACGTCCTATCGGCGAGCTAACGGCAAATTGATATTTGCGTTTTGTGTTTTTCAATTGCTCAGTGGAGTGAGACTCAAATATTCCCGCGGTTCGCAGTAGAAGCGGGAATAATTTGTCTCGTGCAGCACTATTGCATTTACCGCGCGAGCGGTCGTACAGGTATGGTCACGTGGTTAGAGGCCGGCGATAGCCGCGTAGGGCACTGACGTGTCATTTTCTAGCCGCCCAGCAGGACGCGCGGAACTACTATATTATTAAATTTCGTGTTGTAAACAAAAAATAAAAAATTGTTGCTACAAATTGGGGTTTTTTTCGCGGATATTTTTGGTGTGTACATGTACCGAAATTTTGCTTATTGATTTATCTCGATACAATTTACGAGTCTTAAGGGTAATTTATTTTTGCGAGGTTTTTGGCAGTGGTCCGGTCTGTCAGCCGGGAGAGATCGGGCTCGCGGGGTTTAGTCCTAGCCATTGGATACAGGTTTCCGGGTCAAAGGCCCGGTTTTTCCTGAGCGTGCGAGTTGGTTTCAGTGATCGGTCAACCTCACATTATTGTATGGTGAGCTTTCGCATGAATATTGTGCAGTATAGGTACTGTATAGTACAAGTTCAAATGGTAGTATTAATCATCATGATGTTTCATTGTCCATCACGTAGGAGCTTGGGTGCTTGTCATTGATATTTGTTCATTTATATGTTATATGATTAAATGCCTACCGCCACTACAGTACGTCCTATCGGCGAGCTAACGGCAAATTGATATTTGCGTTTTGTGTTTTTCAATTGCTCAGTGGAGCGAGACCGTGATTTTATTATGTTTGTTTTATGTATTTTACAGGGTAAATGTTTGACGGATTTTGAACAAATTGTCAAAGAAACCTATACTGGAGTTCGAGTTTTTATGCAATATGGAGAAAAGCGAGAACTGATACATTCAAACAGCATATATATACACAACACTAGTTAGATCCAGTCTACTGTACAGTGACACAGTTTGGGACCCATATACCATCAAAAAGAAATAGACAAATTGGAAACAACGCAACGCAGGGCAGTCAGAATTATCTTCAACGATTATGGACGGAGAAACTCAACCTCGCTCGACGTCGAGAACGCCGTATCATAATGTTGTACAGGGCTCGTACAATTTTCATGCATACGAGTCCAGAATTGTAAAAAACGACTCGATTGTCCAGGTGCGTTAATCCCAGAAAGCAAACTCTTCCCGTGACATGCAGCCATAAACCGACCGCTAATAAAATAAGATAAAAAGATATTTACAAAGCCCTTTGTTTTTTCAACTCTCTTGTATTGGTGGCCCCATACCTTTTTTTAATCTCGTTCCTGAATAAAGTTGAGAAAGTATCAGATTATTTTTTCTACAAGTTTCATGCAATTTGTGCCGAAATACACACACACACATTTGAAAAACAAATTTGTTCTCTTTGTGTATAATTGTTATAATGGAATGAGTTAAATTATAATTCTATGTTGTGTTTCGGCATATTATCGTGATAACATATCTTATATAAGATAATATATTTTAAGGGATAGGAGATCTAACAATACTCTATAGTTTAAATTCAGCACGTATCTGAATATAGCTGTTACATTGTCTGACATGTGTAAAAGAGCTTTCAGATACCCCTTTTCCTCATGGAATCAACTGAAATCTACTTTTACCTGAAAGTGTTTTACATGTATGTCTAACTGCAAAAAAGCAAATACGTGTATACTTGAGACATATTTAAAAATATAATATGTTTAGTATAAAAAAGACAATATGAATTATATAAAATAAATATGTATTGTAAAAGGGAATGGTAGGAGAGATAAACAGAAGAAAATTAGGATACTTAAGAAAAAAAATTGCTCTATTTTGAAGGTACAATACCAAATAGACTGATTGATCAAGACAAGAGAGGTGGAGGACGCCAAACCGGAATTAGGTTAAATCATTTAGTAGAGTAAAGTTACAAAATATATTATTGAATTATTCTATTTTTTCTTTTAATTTATGTTTCCTATGTTTAGGACATAACGTTTTTGTATCAAAGCTCATTTCCAACTTATCGAAACACTTTAAATACTTTAAACACTTTTAAGTCTATATTAAGTTTTAAGTCTAGCATATATATCTAGCATCTTTTTTATTTGACAACTAATTTTGAAATTATTTGGATTTATTTTTATTTTTCACATATCTTGTGTAAACCGTTGGATATCAAAAGTAAGTTTTGTGTGCTATTTAAAATTTGCTTCAATCTCTCATACAAATATCTTTCAAATTTTGTACATAGAATGCATAAATTTGGCATTGATCTTTTATTTCCTGAATGCTCTAAAATGTTAGCGGAAGCATTTTGCAATTCTGACAACCACCAGGGAGATTTGTTAATCAGGTGTACCATTTTGACTTGTTTCTGATGTTGATGGTTCCTGCGGGGCGAGCTGAAATTTCTTCCAAAGAAACAGGTCTTCGGATTTTTCTTTGTCCCACTTTAACCGACCGATTGATTGCGTTCCCTACCACGTAATGATTAGTTATATAAATTAGTGAGTTTGACTACAACCATCACCTAGGGACAGCATTCATAGTTTGTGTATAGATAAGCTCATATAAATAACAGAGTTTTGTTTTATCTTTCTTCGTTTTGTTTTGTTGTTGTTGTTTTTTGTGTGTTTTGGTTTTGTTTTGTTGAAAACTGATGTGTACGCAACTGCGCATTTGCATATAGGTAGCCAGACTATGCGCCTGAATACGACTGTATTTCAATCAGGAATATAATTTTATTAAAGTGTCATTTGAAAAGGATGCTTCCACTTATTCAGCTTGCATTCGATCTTAACTTTGTTCCGTTTTTAACTGCATATCTGCATTTTTCATTTACCGCTACATTGACCAATCACGTACTTCATCTTGACCAGTAACGCCACCTGTCGCGTCATTTCCGGGACCAAAAGAAAACGCCGAAAAATAGAAAGTAACAAAATCTTCACGGGAGCAAAAGTTGAGCGGGAACCCGTTTAAACATATGTATTGTCAAAACACAGACATGGGATTAGGCACAAGTTACAACAACTTATCAACGCCTTCTCCCAACATATATACAGTGTATTACTAGGCATAGTTACATTAACATGGATGATGACAAAAATGATAAAATATACGGTTTACCAAATAAAATGATCCAATTACAAAATTCAAAACCTATTACTGTATTTAATAAAACATTGCACATATCTAAAGATATTTCTATTAAGGTCAACGGAAAGTTGTGAGTTTCCATTTAACATAACTTCTAAACTAATCGTAACATTCAGATTATTTAAGTTTTGCTACAAAATATGCATTTCGTTAGTAAAACGGTGACTTTCCATAAAAAAAGTGAAAGGCATTCTCACAAGGATGACCACAAATACAAGGCTTTCTACAAGGTTTACTCTAAAAGATCATAATTAAGGGAACTACATTGGTGTCTTAGTTTGGTATGTAATATATTAAGTTTACGATTTCCAAATTTAAAATGCATGGAGGACGTGACTGGACATTTTCCGATAATGATAATTTAAACGACTGCAAGGACGGCAAGGAACGAACTGAATTATCTAAATTATTCCAACAATGAAGGGTAGACGGTATTAAAGACGAGTTAGTAAGAGAGAGCCGGAATCGCGGAATTCTATAGTCATTCTTGTTACGTAGAGCATAGTTGATATTTTCTCCAATTAAAGGTGGTAAAGGGGTATTTAGATAATAAGGAGTTAATTTATTATGCATCTTATACAACAGCTGTAGTTTCCTCTTTTTTTTCTACGGTCAGCTAATGTTTCAAGGCCTGTTTCATTAAAATATTAATCGGTGTATAAGAAGGCAGTCCTAATATAATGCGAGCAGCTTCACGTTGTGCTTTTTCAAACTTTTCCGAATCAAATGTAGTACAACCGTCCCATAACTCGCATGCATATTCTAAAACTTGTAAAATAAAAGTCCTGTAAATAGATATTTCAGTTTCCTATAGACATTGTTTTTTTTTCATAACGGAAGTGTAAATAATATTTATATGGACCGAGAATAGAACCTTGAGGAACACCTGCTTCAAATTAGACCTAAAGTAGAAAAAGAACTAGACTCTATTAAAAAACAAACTGTTGGTATCTTTGTGACAAAAGATTTTCTAACCATATACAATTCACCTGAAATACCATAAGATTTTAACTTAGCCATAAGACCCTTATGTCATACTCTATCGAAAGCTTTCGATATGTCACAAAATACAATGCATGCGTGTTCCACTGGTTCAGTATCTGTGTACCCAATGTCTTGTTCAGAATCTGTATGTACCAAATTTAAGGGACTTGGGAAATTGTTTTCAAGTCCCTGTTGCCAATACCTAACATCAACGAGACCATTATTTACTTAATTATTTATCAAATCAACACGAATTAATTACATAAGTGTTATACCAGAATTGTAGTTATTTTATATGGTAAATAAAGTGTTGTGTAAAAACAGTGTTAGCTGGGAGGGACTTGTGTCAGTCTATCAATTCCGGATTTAATGTTCCGTTTCCCGCGTTTCCACATTAGAATTAACTTCCAACCACATGGCAGGCAAACAGGAAGAAAACAAAATACAGCAGTCTACACATTTTCTCTCAGGTAATACATGCATCATTTGATGGTTGTCATACATATGTTTTGCTAGAGATATACATTTGGTGGCTCTTTTGCAGAAATAGAATAATGCACAACTTCATATCTGATGCATTTTACGGAATATTCGTAATCTAACCATAGCCACGCAAAATTGCCCAGCACGACGTCTCCCTAGCCCGAGTTTCCTCTGGCCTTGACACCAGACATGGTGTATACTGTCAGGGCCAGAGGAAACTCGGGCTACAGGGGCATATGCGGTGCAGTCCATCTCTTAAATTATATCATTTGTAAGACCTCTGTTATACGCAAGGTCGATAGCTACGAATATTGTCACATGCCTACGTAATTATGTCGCAGAAAATCTGACACAACCGTTCATAATTAACACAGTATTTATACCTCGTTTCTTGAGACCTTGATATGTCTTCCCTACAAATATTCTCGGACAGATCAGTTTAACAGCAGACATAAATGAAGAATTACCTTGTGTTGAAACTATCGTTAAACAAAATAAAATGAATCTTGACTTTTAAACAGTACTTTCGGTTTCTGTGGCTGTTGATAGAATCTCTAATCCTATAAATAGGTTGGGGGAACTGCCATTATTTGCGTATAGGCTTATAACAATATACAAACTCGCGTGTTGGATATCTTATATATGTCAGTTCGAGTACTTCTACCGATTGTTGACCTCCTTCAACATTATGAAGATGCTGTCAATGATCTGCGCTATGCTTAAAGGGAAAAATAAGAAGTAGCACTAAATTATCAGGTTAAAACTATGTACATTGAGGACGAAATTAATATTTGTAGGAAGAGAGCTGGGATTTGAAGGCAGTAATAGTGTTTGCAGAGATGAGATCAGGAGGGAGTTTGTTCCATTCGGATATGGTGTTTGGAAAGAAAGATTCTTTACGACAGGTGGTGCGGCAGTGCGGGACTTGATAGGAAAAGGAGTGTGATAGTCGAGGTTGACGGTTTTGAGTGGTGAGATGATTGTCTTTGCTGATGGCAACAAGGCTGTGTGTGATTTTATACAGCATAGTGAGTCTGGCATCCCTACGCCTGTCTGAAAGACTACGCCAGCCTAATCTTTGGAGCATATCGCCAACACTGGATGTGTTGTGATACCTGTGTGTCACAAAGCGGGCGGCTCGTCGTTGGACCATTTCTAGTTTGTCAATGTCGTTTTTTAGATGTGGGTCCCAAATTGTACAAGCATATTCTACTGAAGGCCGAACTAATGATTTATATGCTTGCTGTTTCACAGAAATGGAATTGATGTTTAAGTTTCGTTTTAGAAAACCTAGTGTTTTGTTGGCTTTATTGCAGATGTTTTGTATGTGGGGGCCCCAATTAAGATTTTGTTGGATGGTAACTCCCAAGTACTTAGCTTTATCCACATGTTCTAGACAATGGCCATGGAGATAGTACTCATGTTGCACTGGGTTTCTACGTTGGGTAACGGAGAGGACATTACATTTTTTAGGATGGAATGCCATTTTCCACTTAGATTCCCAGGCTGCCAGTTTGTCTAGGTCAGACTGCAATGTTTGTGCATCCCTGTCTGAGGAGACAGTGATATAAACAATAGTGTCGTCAGCGAAAAGTCTGATAGAGGAGGATAAACCTTGGGGCATGTCGTTTATATAAAATAGAAACAGACTTGGTCCAAGGACCGACCCCTGGGGTACCCCTGACTCTACTGGTACAAGTGAAGAATGTTCGCCTTCGAGGACTACTGACTGGCGTCTGTTTTCTAGAAAATTTCCAATCCAGCGGTGTGTATTACCCACAATACCATACTGTTTCAATTTGTGAGATAGGAGCTTGTGGCTGACTTTGTCGAATGCTTTCGAGAAATCAAGGATGAGGGCGTCGGTACATTTATTTTTGTCAATATTTTTTGTAATGTCTTCCACAAACTCTAGGAGTTGGGTTTCACAAGATCGAAATTGCCGAAAACCATGTTGGAAAGGGTATAAGATATTATGTTGGTCTGCGTGAGACATTATGCTGCTGACAATAATGTGCTCAAGGAGTTTGCTGCAAATACATGTTAGAGAAATAGGTCTATAATTTTCTGCATCATACTTTGAACCTTTTTTATATATAGGAGAAACATGTGCTGTACGCCAGTCAAGAGGGACTACGCCAGTATTTAGAGACTGTTGGAAAATGTGTGCCAGTATTGGAGCTATTTCTGTTGCAAGTTCTTTCAAAAATTTTTGGTTTGATACCGTCTGGGCCTGGGGCCTTTGCGGGTTTAAGGTTTAGGAGGAGTTTCTTTACACCCTCTACAGTGATGGTGATGTCTTCAATGGGTGGAAATGTTGGAAGGCCCAGGTTATATTTTTGTGTGAGCTGTGCATCTGAGAAGTGTTCTGATGGTGTAAACACAGACTGAAATTGTTTATTTAAGATGTCTGCCTTTGTTGAGGGATCAGTTATTAGTTTCCCATCACTTTTTAAAGAGGGGACACCTGAATAGTTTGCTTTTTTGTGTTTAATGTATGTCCAGAAGCGTTTCATTGGTGAGTAGTCGTTTTCGCCAGAAGAAGAAATAGGGGGGGAGACAACATCTTCAATATATTTCCAATATGACTGCCTAATGAGTTTTTGTGTGTTGCTCTTTAGTAATTTGTATTTGTCTCTATCTTCTGTGCGTCCTGATTTTTTCATTTTTTTGTAAAGTCTAAATTTGGTGCTGATCAGGCGCTTAATTTTGGGTGTTATCCATGGGTTTCCATCTTTGCTTTTGGCGTTTCGATGTGGAATAAATTCCCTTATGCATTCAGAGACAGTGTTTTTGAAGTGATTCCAGAGATAGTTAACATCATTCTGGTCCCCGTCTGGGAGAGATACAAATGTAGAGTTCAATTTAACTTTAATTTGGTCCCAGTTTGCTTTTCTATAGAGTGGAATTTGGCGGGGTTTCTGGGCTATTTTTCTAGGGGTACACTGCATTTCAGCGAAAACAATATCGTGATCTGAGATACCGGGCATGATTTCTAAACGTTGGAAGAGGGTGGATGAATTGGTGATGAGGAGATCAAGAGTGTTTTCATTTCGGGTGGGATCAGTTACCAGCTGGGTAAGTCCAGTGTCGTCTAAAAGGCTGAGGAAATCTGTATGGATAGCTTGATTAGCACAATTTGGTTTGAGTTGCATATTTTTCCAGTCAATGCCTGGGAGGTTAAAGTCTCCCCCAATGAGGAAGGAGGCATTTTGAATTTGGGTGGCACGCCTAATGGATATATCAAAACCTCCGGAACTTCTATCGTCTGTGGTCTTAGGTTTGTAGTAGGAGCAGAGATATAGTGACGTACTGCCTACAATGTCTATCTTGGCCCAGATTATTTCGCAATCCTGAGGTGGTGCGAGGACCTCAACTTCAGAGCTGATGTATTGGTTATTTATGGCTATTAGAACTCCACCCCCATCTTTGCTAGTGTCATCCTTTTTTCTATCATTTCTATAGATGGTAAAGTCAGGAGGAAATATTTCTGCATCACCGATATTTGGGTTTAGCCATGTTTCTGTGCCTAGGATGATGTCAGGTTTAGAACTCTCTAAGATATTGCAGAGGAGATGTTTTTTGTTTCTGATAGATTGGAAGTTGATATTGAGTACTCTGAGGGGCTTTGGTGGTGATTTTTTTTCTGCCCTTGGCATTCCTATTGGGTGTTGATGAGTGTGCATTGGTTACTAGAAATAGCAAATATCACTTAAAAACTAAATTTTGTATTATGTTATAAAAGTGTTGTCTACCCAACAAACTTGATGTTACTCCACCTGAAGCATTACCTACAATGTATAATGTTTATTTATACATTTGTATCATTGTATGTTTGATGACTAAATGACTGTGACTTGGACAAAGATTTCTAAAAAGTTCAGTTGATACTGATTTTAGCTATTTTTAGTAACAAAGCTATATTTTGACTGTCATATGATGGGCAAATTAGTATATATTTACGCAAGCTGATGGTTTTCCCCAGCTCGATAAATAAAAACTGAAGATTCTTGTTACCTTTGCCTGTGTTGGCATTATATTTGATCATTTTACAACAACTGAATATATTCACATTTATTTTTGGCACTAAAGACCGATAGGTTTGAAATTCACAATGTTTAACAACTCAGATTCAGGCACACATTTAATATATATTGTTGTTCTGTTTCAAATCTTGAATATAATGTTAATGAGTTCCTTCAATGTTAGCCATTTTTAAATTACAAACATTGAAACAAATGACACAGCGAGGTAAAAACAACCTGGGGTTGATGTCATCAGTATTTCTTTTAAGGAATTTACTTTTAACTGAAACTTTTCCATTCGAAGGCATTAAGTACAGAATTTAAGGGGAAATTCATAGGCTAAAGGGAAATGCCTGTAAGCTTCAGCTTAAGTAAGATTACCTATACTCTCCACCTTTACACTACTCCCAGGTTATTTAGCTCCAAGGAAGCCCCTCAATCTCCAAGGTTCTTTAGCTCCAAGGAAGCCCCTCAATCTCCAAGGTTCTTTAGCTCCAAGGAAGCCCCTCAATCTCCCAGGTTCTTTAGCTCCAAGGAAGCCCCTCAATCTCCCAGGTTTTATCTCCGAGGAAGCCCCTCAATCTTCCAGGTTCTATCTCCAAGGAAGCCCCTCAATTTCCCAGGTTCTATCTCAAAGGAAGCCCCTCAATCTCCCAGGTTCTTTAGCTCCAAGGAAGCCCCTCAATCTCCTATAGAGTGGTCAACTGCACCAAATCTTTAATAGAAGGTCAAGGAGTAATGAAAAATACCCTGCCCTAACAGAGACTCGAACTAGTGACCTATCGCTCTCATGACGAACACCATACCACTCGACTCATGGGAAATTCCTGCTAGCTTCAGCTAGTAAGTTGTCCTATACTCTCCACCTTTACAATATAAGTAAGAAAATTGCTATATGAATTCACAGTCTTGTGTAAGATTCAATGAAATGTCTGGGTTTTTCACCCAATACCCCATAAGAAAACAAAAGACAGTACGAAAATAAACATAGATCAGAATAAAAATGTGAATAGGTTGCGTGATGGGTTGGTATTTGATTGATGAAGAGCTACATGTATGCATGTGGACACCTGTTGGTGACGCCTCTCCCCATTGTCGCATTTTACAAGTCAATCTGTCTCATTTGTGAAAGAAGCCTTGAATCTCCTGTCCACTTCTTTTTGCATATGCATAACTTTGATGAGTGCATGTGCATAAATCTTACTACAGTAAGAGTAAAATATGTACATATCACTAGCCTTCTAAATGTCTCGATAGCGGCACAGATAGAACAAGCCTAGAGAGATATAGACTTACCTTACACTTATTTGCATAACAATGTAACATATAGGCAAATTTATATAAATTTCATTTTCAATGAGGACATGATAGACCCAAAAATTATACACTCTTTATATGTGTACTCTCTTCCAGCGGGAGATGTCTTAAGTCTGCTTTCCTAAAATATATACTGTGCCATGTATTTGAAAGTGCAAACATGGAGAATTTTAAACATAAACCTAGAGGTCAGGTCACTAATTTAAGTCGAAACATGGGCAGTGTATTTTCCATTGCTCCTAATTAATATACAAATGTATTATTATTTTGTGTAAATGTACTTTAATAAATTCAGTTTTTATGTGAAGGAGATATGCTATTGCTATAGAGGCCATGCATATATGTATATGATTAACATATTGTTGCCAGTTCTGAACGATTGTGCAACATATCTTAGTTTCAATTAAGATGACAACTGTTCAATATCAAATGTTTAATTTGTACAAAATGTTAGCCTGACTCCACTTACACATATGAATCTAGTAAAAGTATTTTAAAACCAAAGTTTTTAATGTGTAATTAATCAATAAAAAAACCTTTTTAGATGTTAAATTCCTTTAAATTATTTAATATTAGAAATAATCATAAAAATTTATCTTTATACTTTTTAGAATTTTATTGAGCTATGGAAGTCCCACCTGATGTAAAGAAGAATGTTCGATCGGTCCTGCTGTCCAAGGTGGGCGGGGTTCTAGTCAGCGAGTTTGGCAAGGACTACAAAAGTCTTCTACAGAAACCCTTACAATACAAGGCCATGGGATTCCAGACAATGACAGATTTCATAAAGGCCATGCCAGATGTTGTCAGGTAAAAATAAAACAACAAACATGGAAAACGTGCGAATGATTTCCTTCCTGGATGAGGAGTGTGCAACTCTGATATACAGTCAAACTTCAATTTTTCAAAGTTCAAGGGACTAAGTAACTGAAAACTTTGAAACAGCGGGACTTCAAATTATTCATGGTTGACAAAAGATCAATGTTTTCTTCATAATGACCATAACTGTTACATATCCTTGATGTCTTCATGTTGATCGCCACCAGTCAGACTCGCATTGGATGGTTTAGTTTTAATTTACCTCAAACACAACAAAATATAAAATACTCTTCATCAGCATTTTATTAAGTGTTCTGTAGAGGTAAATAACTTTAATAATCATGAGATGTCATGCATCAGTTGCTGATAATATTATAGCTAATGGTCCATGAAAAAAGTTTGATACATCAAAAAATTTGATTTGTAAAAATTCTTATCATATGAAAGTTCGTTAGTGGTGTTATATATAGAGAAAAAATTTTGGGACCAAGCAAAAAGTTTGATAGGACTCATAGAGGTTTTACTGTATGTTATGATTCAATCTTATATTCATTCCAGTTTCATTTAGACTTTATAGCTTTCCTGCATTAGATATGAAACGGGTATTAAATATAAAAATAGTTCTTTTTTATTTAATATTATGCATGACAATACACAACAATTGCCACATAAATAGATCCAAAGATTAAAACCAACTTCCACACCATATCCACCAATAACAACAAACAACACAAAACCTTCACCTATTAAACCAATAGGGTGTTATATATACATGAATTCACATTTCAATGGGGTGTCGGCCAAAGGCTTCTACACACGTCATTCAAGTTCCTTCTCTCACATACTTGCTGCATTTATGCATATAAACAATCACACTTTTGCAATCTCAATGCTGCACATAGATTAGCATAAATCACAATTTCATAGAATACTCAAATGTTGATATTATTATTACTCACAACACTCCAAAAGTGGATAAAGACCCTCATACATTCTGGACACTTAAATACATATACTAAAGCCTAAAAACTTCTTTGTAATTTGAACTTTGTCAAAGGGACACAACTCTCAGTCAAAATCCACTCCTGTTACATAGAGAATTTCTCTTAAGCTAATCTGCCATTAGAGCATCAGTTTATGATGTTGTTGGTCCAATCCTCAACAGAAGCACGAAAACAAAATTAACCAATGTTCAACTTTATGTAAGTGGCTTCTAACGCTCAACACAATTTTCCAGATTGCAATTTGATGACCATGCTATGGCATACAAGATGTTTGGAATTGGTGACCCTAATATGTACATGTGTGTATCGGCCAAGAAGGCAGAGCGGGGCTTTGGAGGAGTATCCTCAGATCCAGCTAATGGTAATCATCAATAAACTTATATATATAATATCAATGAAAACTTTTGACAACTTCAGTGTCTTAGTTGCATGAAGTTGTTCTATGCTTTGAATTCATTGAAATAATATAAGAAAACAGATGTTGTATACTTTCTGATTAAAGATAGTTTTATGTCACAATGTATTGTACTTTCAGTTCTGTCTGACATGAAGAGTCCTATTTCTATCAGCAATGGACATCGTGATAATGAAAGAAAAATCAACCCAAATGCAAAAGGCCTGTACAGTCTGTGTTATCCTAGGAACAAGGAACCAAAAGGCTTTTCTGAAGATGTAAGGATGTTTTCAAGAATTTCAGGTCACCTGAGCGAAGCTCAATGACCTTTTCCAATCCCTCTTTGTCCGTCGTCCATCTGTCATTAGTTCACATTTTCCACTTCTTCTCAAAAAGTCCTTAACTATATTTGATGATATTTTGCAGAAACCCTCCATGACTAAAGGTCTATCAAAATTGTAAAATATACCTCCCTGGGGCCAGAGGGGTGGGGCGAAAAGGAGTCAGATTGACAGATATTTTAAAATCTTGTCAAGACACAGATATGGTTCTTCATGGATGAATTTTATGACCTCTGGGTTTCACATTTCCCCTAGTTTTATTGTAGTTTATATACTCACATATTTTAGCATAATTTGTTTCATTTTCATTGAAAATTGCTTAGCATTTGGTCAGGGCAAACTTTTCTCAATGACATGTTAACAGAGAATGTCAAGGTCGAGGCCTAGTAATGGGGTCAAAAAGTAGGTCAAAAATAAAAAAATCTCAAATTGAGTAATTTTATGGTAATCAGATGAAAAATGATATTGCACTTTGGAAAAAATAAAGGCAATTTTTTCATGCCAAAATTAAAAAATCATCCAAAATTGCTTATACACATGAAGGCTTGATGTTTGGCACATTGATAGCATGTATGACTGGCTACAAATATTATGCTTGTCTTTGACTTTGACCTTCATTAAAGGTCACTTGCCATGGGTCAAATAATGAAAAAAAAACAAAAACAAAATCCTTTCAAAATGGTTTGTTTGGGTCAAAAGTGTCCTTTATAGTAGGATGTTCGTTAAGTGGGGTTTCAATGGATTTACTCCATGTTTTAAAACAGAGCTCTGTGGCTTGAGTGACCAAATTACACGCTCATTGTGTATTAGATTTGTGTTCATGGGGATATGGTTAAGTTTTTATTATAAAGAAGTGAATATTTTCTGTAAATAAACATTTAATCTTGATTCTTGATAATGGCATATTTCTATCATAATTCAAATATTGGAAACGTTAAACGTTTATGGAAGTCTATTTTTTGTGGCCTTGGTGATGTGTGTAGCTGGCTGGCAAGTGGGATAACTGGAGCCATATTACAAAGCGATGAACTGATGCCATACTGCATCCACTTGATTTGTGATCTGGTGGCTGAAATTTTAAATTAACATAAATATAAGGATTGAAGCAAACCTAGTACAATTGGTACATGATGTGCTTCACAATTCACTTTTGCGCAAGCAGAGGTTAATCTAGACCGATTTTACTACCGAAATTAGGTAGTATTCCCCACTGATGGTGTTTTCCCCTTTGAACAAAAACAAATTCCTCATCAAGAAAAAATCACATAAAACGGGAAAATTCTTTAAAACAGGGGAAATCACCCAAATTTTGAAGAAAGATGTAACAATTATAGCAAAGAATAGCTGTAAATTGTTATTTTTTTAAGAATAATTCAAAACACTGCAGTCATTCATTTCCCTAAATTTTATAATGGGTAGTATAATCTTAGATTAACCCCTGACAAGGTTCACTTCCCCTCATCAGTCAATGTGGAAGTAACAAAATTGACAATCTCGTGTGGTTTAAAGTAGTGATAGAGTCGCCTTCTAGCTTCATGATAGAGATTTCTCTATAGCTTGACTGGTATAGAGGCCACTCACAAACTTGAGTCGCAGGTTTGATCCCCAGGGGTGGCACACAACTTACTTTCATGTTACAGATTTATACAAAATTAGTATTTGAAATAGATATTGTGAATTTTTGTTTGTTTTTAATAATGATATACTGATTTTTGTTCATCAGGAGGTGCTGCAGAAATTTTCCGAGTTTGGAGATATAGGCGATGTTAACATCATTCCTGGGTAAGATATACAGAAATATAATCAGAATCTTTTATTTCTGTGAGAGTAACACCCAGCAGAGTTTTGAAACGTTGTTATACTGTTTGTCAAACTTTATATTAAGTAAAAAGAAAATATTTAATGGTGACTGTGCTCAATACTCAGGATTTTTACTGAATCAGATGCAATCATTTCTTGATGCGATTCCTATAAATATCTTAATATAAGTCTTTTTGGATTTTGAACAAGAAGAGGATGAACTCAGGAAGGGGTGTTATTGACCACTATCATAAACGAAATGCCCTGTAACCAAGTAACAAACCCTCTCGAGTATCTTCAGTAGAAATGCTTGTGAAAAAAAAAACTTCAGTTCTATCCTAGTCCGCCACAAAGCAATCTTATCTGCCTGAGTTACTTCCCTTTGTTTCATGCTGATGGTATTGGGATAGCTTGATAGCTGATAAAGGCCAAGAATTGCTGCTGAGTAAGAAATAGAGAGTTTCGTCCAATTAGTTGGAATTCAACACATAGCAGAAAGTAACCTTGGATACCTTTATATCATACAACAAAAATTTTCAAAGTGTTGTAGTATACCTGAATATGAAAATTTACAGTATAGTTGTTGGTAAACTGGTCTCCTAGAATTCAGATTCCGTTTCGGTCCAAGCCCTGGGGGGGACACAATGATAAAGGACAATAATATCTTGAAGAGTTTCACGGTTTTTGGTCAAGGTCAACGCTGCTGTTACTTGACTATTTTTAGTGGGTATCGATATAGGACATGTATTGCTTAAGCAAACTTGTTTCATCTTGTAGTGACTTTAAGAAAAACTTTAAGTATGATCATACAGATATCCTAATATATAAGCTTATTTTCAGATTTCAAATATGGTTGTATATTTATGTGGATATAGAGGCAGCAATGCCTTTGTCCCCTAAACACCTTTTAAATCCTACAAAAAAAATCTCTTAATGTATTTTAGGCTTTAATTACCTAACATGTATCACATTAATTTGTTGTAACATTTTTTGAAAGTAACATCTAAGTACACATTTGTGAACATTTGCATTATTAGTGAAATAGCATACATAGATGGCAGTCAGATTATCACTACGGCCCCTTGGGCCTCTTGTTCAAACTAATTTCTTTCTTGAAAATATGTATTTTATTGAATTTTCTTCTTTCCTTTAAGATTGATATTCATCCGATTTGAAGATAAATCAAGTGCAATCAAATGTCTAAATCTTTACGAAAGTCGTCTTGAGATGAGGATCGCAGATGAAAGGAGACCAAAAAATGTCAGCCAGAGGGTAGCTCCAAAGGAGTCTGGCGATGCACATGACACTCTTATCCAGAAAAAATCTCCTAAAGCACCAATTTCATCTGGTAAATTTTCGTTGACTCCATAATGACTGAGGTGTTAAAGAAGTTGACAAATATCTGACATTCAGGGGAATATAAGTTAATTTGTTTCACTGGGTAAACTGATGAAAAATACTTGACAGCATCAAATAAAATGTTAAATAAATTTCAATAATGCTCAATTTGTAACCACTTTAGATGGTTTGTGATCCAGATGTTGATAAGTCAGTTTATTAAATTCAACTTTATGAGGGTCACAGAATATTCGGGTACATAGTCTTTATAAAATTTTGTTTAAAGGGAAAACGAAATGGACATGATTGAAGTTGGCTTTTTGATTTCAGATGAGATGAGATTTTATATATATATTTAAAGCAAAATCAACCAACAAGCTACAGGAGAACTATCGTCTGTTTCTTGATTTCTTCTGATGGAGATAAATTAATACATGTATATATATATATAAGATAATATACTTTTCATATCTAAAATGGCCTTGCTTTTACATACTGTTGCTATTACTTCACCGGTCAGTGGTCATATATAATATATATATATATCAAAGTCAACCAACATTTTATAGTCTTTTTCTTTATTTTAGCTTATGGAGATAAAATAGAAGTTTACATTGGGAACATCAACCAGCATGTTTCAAAGGTAAGCTACACATCCTGTAATATAATATTAAGTGTTCTTTGTGGATACTGATTTATTTGGCTCCTCATGTCAGTTATGGAACAACATCATTCTTGTTCTGCAGGAATGAAAGGATTTGGTCTGAAGCATCCTTGGGTGAAGGGGAACCAATTTTATATAAGCATTGGGACTGACGCTTTGCAGTCTGAGGGACAGGGCTCAATAAGGGAAATATAGCTTTATTAAAATCCTGTAGAAAAGTAGAGTGTTTCCCCATATTTACTGCCATATCCAGGAGAGCAATACAGGCCTTCTGGACCTCTTATTATCACCTCGCGATGAAGTCTGGGAGGAGGATATAGCATTTCGTTCGTACCTGTGTGTGTATATTGTGTGTTCACCAATACAGGCCTTCTGGACCTCTTATTATCACCTTGCGATGAAGTCTGGGAGGGGGATATAGTATTTCGTTCGTACCTGTGTGTGTACATTGTGTGTTCACCTTTTTTTTTTTTTTTTTTTTTGTGCTCAGACTGTTGGGCTCATCATTTCAATTTTGCTGGATTTTTTCCCTTACATTCTCATTTCTAACTATTGCACACTCCATACTCCAATATATACTATGCGCATCATCCTGCACCTTATGCCAAATTATACACGCACTCACATACGCCCACATAGGATTACGCACACACACACGGTATCATGCACTCGCACAACACATTCACCTATACAGTCCACACCTGCTCAATCAACAATCTCAGTCACACACAGAGAACGTGCACGCATACAAAATATATTCACACAATATGCATTTTACATACTAACCCGAACCAACAATCTCAGCCACACACAGAGGACGCGCACGCATATAAAACATATTCACACAATATGCACTTTACATATTTAACCCGCTTCCAAAAATAACCACACGTACAATACACATACAAACAAATACACAAAAGCACATGCTACATACTCAATTGCATTCACATATATTGTTCACATGCATTTTGTAATTTATCATAATGTTATTTATTATAGGTGCGTAGCAACAAGAGCCTCCATGGTTATCATCATAGCACTTTTTTCTTTATCTTATTTTTTTTAATTACTTTAATTTTTTAATGATAATTTATACATTTATTTTTTGTATTACTTGCATTCATTCATTCATTCATTCATTCGTTCATTCATTCATTCTATAGTTCAATTGTTGTTTCTATAATAAAGCATTTAAAACATTCTGAACATAGTTTATCGTCACTATTTTCTTTTTCTTCGATTTAATGTACATTTCTAAATTACTTACTAATAATGCTTTTACCTTTTCAAAGATGGAAACGTCAGTCAATATATTTCTATTGTATTTTATATCGTTTCGACATT
Source organism: Pecten maximus (assembly GCF_902652985.1). NCBI lineage: Eukaryota > Metazoa > Mollusca > Bivalvia > Pectinida > Pectinidae > Pecten > Pecten maximus. The sequence continues at coordinate 9,876,221 of NC_047023.1, read as the reverse complement.
TCCAAATAGTCCATTTGTATGCAATTAAAGCAGTATTAAGGAGTATAGACAGATTATTATTCTCTTCGTATCCCAAAATTACAATTTCTACCGTTAACATTTCTTCTCTAAATTCTGGGATATGTTTTAATATTTGTGATGAACACATGTTCAGAATATTTTTTACAGTGTTACATTCATAAAAAAGGTGTACAATATCTTCGATATGTGTTTTACAGAAATGGCATTTGCCATTTGAAGGACTAAACATGCTAATTTTTGATTCAGTGTAAAGTACATTGTGGACACATTTCCATTGAAACTCTTTCATTTGCATCGTAATAATAGTATTTGTGATATTTTGCCATAATAACTCCCAATTAAATTGTTTTTCAAATTCAAATTCCCATTTATCTTTACATCTTGGAATTTCGTCAGCTTTTATTTTACTTGTAATCATTTTTGGTTTAAGGTTTTTACATGCTATTGGCTTCCCATCTTTTCCAATTATATCTAGATTAGTGTCTATTATAGGATATACACATTCTATCACTCTAGTATCATTTCTTTTCAATATATTTAACCATTCTATAGGGAAAGCAATTTTGAATTTTTTCCAATTCTGATATACAGTTTCTTTTATCTGTTAACATATTAAAAATTTCGAGATCGCCTTTAAAATTATTTCTACGCTCGTCCCATAGATCTTTGATTGCAAAAATGTTACTCTTTAGAAAGGAATTGAAAAATATAGCCTTCCTTTTATACTGAATGAAATGATTTCCAAATATAGGCTGTTCTAAAATTTTATTTCTACTAAAATCAGAGATGCTAGATTTTTGAAATTTTGCCCACACTTCTATAAGTGTTCTGTAAAAACTTGGAATTTTTGATAAGTCCATAACTCGAACGTCAGAGAGTTTGCATAAAAAATTCTGTATTCCGTATGTTGTATCCTTGTACCCAATCCAATATTTACCAATGGCATTCCATGTGCTATTTTCACATTTTATTATTTTATATAATGTTTTTATATGTCTACTATAAATGTAATCGGTAATATTAATAATTTCCATTCCACCATCTTTATATTGGTTAGATATGACCTTACGATTGACTAAATCTCTCTTTTCATTCCATACAAAGCCCCATATTAATGCATCTATTTCTTTAGCATATCTCTCTGGAATACCGCGAGCTTCTATTTCGTAATCTATAAGCGATATGATTAAGGATTTTATTACCAGACTCTTACCGTATAGTGTTAAGTTTCTGCTTTTCCATACCTGCACACATGCTTTGATTTTTTTAATTTTCTCCTCCCAAATTGCTTTGTCATCGATAATGTAACCATGATGTACCCCAAGTGTTTTAACAGAAGTTCTTGACCATGCAATGTTTGTATAAATTGGATTTTTATCTTTCCATCTACCTAAATATATGCCTGTAGTTTTGTCTAAATTGATTTTAGAGCCTGATGCTAGTTGAAAGGTATCTAATACGTGGAATATTTCCACTACAGATGGTTCGTCCCTAACGAAGAGCTGAGTATCATCAGCAAACATGTTTATTTTTGTTTCGGTTTGATTAGGAAGTTCGATACCTTTAATGTTCTCATTCCTCCTTATTGTACAAGCTAATGGTTCCGCTTGTAAGATGTACAAAATCGGAGCTATCGGACAGCCTTGTCTCGCTGATCTCGATATTTGGAAATATTTACTGATATAACCATTGGTTTTAATACATGTTTTTGAATCCTTCAAAAGCATTGTAATCCAATTTTTAAATTTCGCGCCAAAATTGAAATAATCCAAGCATTCATTCACCCATGACCATTCTACTCTATCAAATGCTTTACTTTGATCTAGAAAAATCACTGCTCCCTCTGATTGTTTGCGATCTGTAAATTCAAAAATATCTTGAATTAGCCTATTGGCATCTGATATGTTTCGACCAGGTACGAATCCTTTCTGATCTGGATGTATGATATATTTTAAATACTTTTTTATTCTATTAGCAAGAGTCTTTGCTATAATTTTGTAGTCCACCTTTAGTTGGTCAAGGTCAAGGACAAGGACATTATTAGTATTTATAGAAAGTCTTTGTCAGCACTTTTCAGACTAGTGACATCAATGATTAATGCATTTTAGTTAAACTCCATGCATTGTTAAAGTATGGCAATACATCAATCAAACTCGTGTTTCGTGGTAGTAGGGTCAAAGGTAAGATCACTGTTACTATTTAAAGAAAATGTTGTCACATTTCAAACCACAGATTTCAATAAAAAATCATATACTGGCCTCAGTGCTTATAGCAGGGTATTTTGGTTGGTATACATGTGAACTCAAGGGGTTATTTTATGAAAACAGCAAATAAAAAATAGTCATGTTGGTGCGTTTTACTGTTTCACATTTGAATTTCTGAAAATCTATAACAGAATTAAAACTCAAATATAAATACTAAATACATGGATGAAAGGTCATTTTGAGCTTTCAAAAAATAACTACTAGTCATGTTTTGTTTTGTTTTTGTCTCCAAAAAATTCACACTTTTAATAAAAGTATCAGAAAAGAATCTTAAAATTTGGTTAGCTTTAGTGATGTCAAAGATAATTTAAATGAAAGATTCCATATTGATATTGTGATGAATGCTTTAACCAAAAACATAAGTACAGGAAAAACAATGTGAAGCCATCATTGGTCTTCAAAGAAGAGTCTGATTATATTTTTGTTATCATGTATAGTTTCAGAACCCCTGTATTTTAAGTGAGTGTCACTAACCTCGGACTCTATGTTAATTTTACCCACAGGAGCAGTTTGATGAACTTCTGGAGCCTTTCTCCCCCATAGCTATCCGAATGGTCAAACCCAAGGCGGACCCAAGAAAAGTGTGAGTGACCAAATTAATCATTAGAATAGCTCCTTTTTACATATGTGTAACAGACCATAGGTCCTCTTGTATGTCTCTGGCTAGTGGGACGCTTCCCCCAAACAGTCCACTTAAATACTCTCATAAACATGCCCCAAATCACGTTCAACCTCACATTCATGCACTTCACACTCTGACATACCTGGACACAACTGGACAAACAGGTTAACGATAGATATAGACACAACAGTACATGACTACCGGACGCACATGGAAACTATAAATAGACATCACCTGTAAAAAGAACACTCCCTGTAAACGGTAACACACATAATAAGTAGGGCAAATTTGCAGCTATGTAGTTATAAAAAAGTCAGATTCTCCATCAAAGCTGAATATCTTATAAGATTCAGAAGGTTCTCAAAATGAGAATTTACAAATGATGACGTACAAGTCTGTAAAACAAGAATTGAAGTAGGGCAAATGTGGAGGAATGTAGTTATACAAAAAAAAGCCAGATTCTCCATCAAAGCTGAATATCTTATAAGATTCAGAAGGTTCTCAAAATGAGAATTTACAAATGATGACGTACAAGTCTGTAAAACAAGAATTGAAGTAGGGCAAATGTGGAGGAATGTAGTTATACAAAAAAAAAGCCAGATTCTCCATTAGAAGCTGAATATTCTAGTCATTAGAAGGTTCTCAAAATGTCCTTTAAAAGTGTAAAAACACAGCATTTCCTGTAGTTCCCCACCAAGGTGTTTCCCTTAGATACCATGAGGAGGCCTAATATCAATTTATTAATCTCAAACTCTATCATTATTCCTTCGACTTTTTCAGGTTTGCCTTTGCAGACTTTCATGTTCACCAGGAAGCTCAGGCAGCAACAGCGATACGTGAACTAGACCAAATGGACTGGGAAGGCAGGAAACTTAACGTCCGCTTCGCTCAGCCAGACAAACCAACATTTGAAAAAAACAGCTTAAACAACCAAAGTTTGTATACTATAAACAGCGTATCCACTACTAGTTAATATTGTACCCTGGACTTAGTAAGGGGTGTACATTACCTTATGTGTAGGCATGTGTGTGTGGGTGTGCGTGTAGGTGGGTGACTGTGTGAGGATGACTGTGTATGTGTACTGTGTCTGTCCATGGTATCCTTGTTTAAGAGGTATCTAAACCTATTCGCACCATAGCATCACATCATTCAATTATACACCAGAATAGATTTTGGTTTATATTATAAAGGTCAAAGGTCACTCGACCACTTTCAAAATAAAAAGCTGGAGTACAAGACAGAAGAACCCCTGGACAGATTTATTTTATTGATGAGGAGGTGGATTAGCATAATGTCAACCTCAGATGAGCGCGATCTCCCTCATTCCACATCACAGTCAGATGAGAATGTTTAATTTAAGAACTACACTGTATTTGGTATCTTTAGAATTTAATTAAGAAATCTATTGGAGGAGCTTTGTTTAGTGAATCAGTAAGAATTCTATGTCGCTGGTGCTCCAGGTTATACAAGTTGGAGGCTCTCTATGGCGGCCCTCTCCTGATATCTCTGGGATTACGTTCACAACATTCCACTCCCATGCTTTGATTGATACCTATAATTTAACAATTGTTGTCATGTGCTAATTCTGAATGAAACTCTTCAGATTTTTAAAAAGGTTTATTTCTGAGTCAGCATTATTGACTGGTATGAGAACTAATAATTAGAAAAAATAGATTTTTTTAGTATAGAAAATTATTTCTTTGTCAATAATATTGACTGGAACTAAATATCAAAAGAGAGAAAAATATTAATAGCTGTATTTGTATTAATAGTGTTGCTGCGGCATAACATACTTCTGAAAGTTCTTTCTGAAGGCGGCACTAGTACTGACAACTACAATTAAGCAAGGCCTCTTTGAAGTGATGAACCCTAGTTGTGATAATAGAATTAACCGAGATGTCAGATGAAACCACCTTGGCACAGTTGTAATACACAGACACGCACAATGACTCTCCACTAACCAAGTCCTAGGGCAGCTAATTATAACTTATGGTGGTGGTCTTTACAACTCTTTCATGTTCATAACCAAGCAAGTGCCAAAGTGTATGAGTTTACCAGGGATCATGAGGGGGTAATGCTCAAATCTGAGGTAAATTTCTGCATGTTTTGGGTGATGTACCTAACCAAAATACGGTTTAGGGGTTCCAATATTTATGATTTTCCATCATTCTCCCACATAGTTCACAAAAATATTGAATTTTTTACAAAGTTTTAATATCTTATTCAAAGGATAAAAGTTGAAGCATTTAATAGTAATAAAGTGAATATTAAAAGTTTAATGATTTAATTTGAAAGGAAGCAAACCAAGTGCAGGTGGAGATAATAACGGAAACCGATCAAGGAAATTCCAGCCGGCTGTTGAAGATGAGGATGAGTGGGGAGAGGAACCTGACAGTAGTGGTCAGTCTAAACTCACCAATGGTGTAGCACAACAAAGTCTGTCCTCAAAAATGGCGGCTTTATCAGTAGATGTAAGTAAAACTTCATCACCAATGTCAAAACATTCTCCTGTGATAAGCCCACAAAAACTGCACCCAATAATCTCACCCATCAGAAGCCCTGAGGGACCTCCAATTCAAAGACAATTACCGAAAAAGACACTCAGCCCAGAGGTGGCAACTCAAAAGATCAACCAAAAACCAAAAAAGTCAAATTTTGATGAGATGCCACCTCTGGAAAAAATCAACCAACATGATGAAATGCCTGAACTGGAGCCAATTAACAGTAGATATTCAGGAATGCCTAGTCTAGAGCGAATTCCTGGTAAATATTCAGGGATGCCCAACCTTGAACACATTGGCAGTGGACAAGATGGAATGCCAGGACTGGAGATGATTGGCGGTGGACCACACAGGATGTACTCGCCTTACGATAAAAACCGACCAGTGATGCTGTTTATTGGAAACTTCGTTTACTACGAAAATGAGGTAATTGATGCATATATTAATGTATTTGACCAAATAGGGAAAATTAGTGGAAAAAATGTCGGCTAATTTATCAAGTATACAACCTAGCTTGCATAATTTAGAGAGAAAACATTTTCACAACTAGACCTAGATGATGAATTTTTTCCCTAAACTACATTGAGTGGACGTTGGTTCTTTGGGGATTTATTTTCACAACTTGCTGCCATTGACTTGTGTGTCTGTTAACAGTTTTAGTCTGTTTTCATAAGGATGGTTGGCTGTAAATGTCCATTTGTTGTTTGTCTTTTTTCATTACAAGAGATATTTTGATGGGAATATTTTTGTTGAAGCCAGATATACTGATGAAAATACAGTGAATATTTCATATCATTAGACATTGTTCCATGCGGTGTTAATTTTTGAGGTCACAAAAAATGTTAGTTTACCTATTACCTATCCAAAGCTATTTCTTCCTCGTAAAGCTTATTCGTTTTTCATTTGAACAGCATGACTTAGCCAACCTATTTGAGGCCTACGGAGTTCAGTATGTGGAAATACGAAACAACAATGACAGGAGAAAAACGTTAGTACCTCACGGCATCACGGTGAACAGGATAAGTTTTTTACCGTCGCACTTTTATATTTCCACCTTTATTAAAGAAAAAATAAATCCACTTTTCTCTACAAATATCTAGTGAAAAGATAGCTTCCATGTGCCTTTATTTTGAAATTATCATGTCTCTGAATTAAATGGTATTATTCACTGTCGTGAAAATGTTTTTGAAAAAGTGACGGTTTATTGTTTATGTCAACACTAACGCAGGGAACTGCTAATATGATGTGATTTTAAGGATGAATTGTGATGTTCTAGGACGAGTGCAGTAGTGACAGTAGCCAACATGGAGATGGCTAACAGGGCCATGATGGAGCTGGACCAGACATATCACCGCGGTCGCCGACTACTGGTCTGTATGGCCAAGGAGGATCCGGCCTACGAACCTGCATCTGTATTCACCGCCCCTCAGAACCTCCACAATATCAAATGTACAATTGGTGGATCAGGTACTTAACTGCGTCGATATACCCAATACATTTTTCTACCACAATACCCTGTGTTATTCCACTCTCAAGCCGTTATATAAATGTGCAAACTGTTGGATATATATATATATGTTATATTCCTCTAGCGGAATATGACCTTCTGGTCTTTTGATTGGTCTAGAATTCAATCTTTGATCCAAGCTGCAATTGTTATTGCCGTCATCAGTAATCGAATGACGTCACATCACCGGGTCCCGGCTGTCACCTGTACACCTTATTTGCATACGTAAAATAAGACTTTAACATGTTTCCCTTTGATTCAAGCTAATATTATTGTGGTAGAAACTGGTCACATGACTTATAATTTTTGGATAGCTAAAGCTCATGTCTTTTCTGACTTTTAAAAAATAACTTACTCGTGTGAAATAAATTCCATACCCAACAACCACTCGTTGTGTAACCTCTATGTATACCACATGTAACAGAAGTTATCTTAAAAGTACACTATGACCAAGTGTTCATTTTGACATGTGTACCATCTTTTTGATCATTGTCTGCTCATCTGCCCGATTTGCCTGCAGGGTAAGTGAGCTTATGCCATGGTGTAGCTTCTTCTCAATAAACAAGAGGCCCAGAGAGTTGATATTTGGTCTGCAGCATGCTAGTTACCGTTTAAATCTATTGTAACCACTCTCATGGGGCAAACAGTTTTTGTTTTGTCTGAAAAATTCATCTAGCAATCAAATTGTCTAAATATATTAATATCATCATATGCTCAATGAATGATTGTGTAATTTGGTGTCATTAACAGGTGTATCCCACAGAAACGTGACCTTGGGTGAAGGTAAGTGTCACTGTCTGTACCACGGGGCAACACCAGGTTTTAATTTTGTATTGTGTTCGTCAGTCCTTCTGCTTGTCTTGTCTTGTCCTGTCCTGGCTCTGTCCATTACACTACTTGTCAAGTAGGTGAGGATGAGTGTACTAAAGTAGATCATTTGGACTTTAATCTTTATCAAAGAAAAGGTTTGTGTTGGCTCCATTTCTGATCTTTATCAAAGAAAAGGTTTGTGTTGGCTCCATTTCTGATCTTTATCAAAGAAAAGGTTTATGTTGGCTCCATTTCTTACACTTCATGTCACTGAAACTTAATACAATTTGGGCATGGGTCAAGCTCGTTGAGAGCATGTTGCATGTTAAATAAGGCATTAACAATGTATATGATTTCACATTTGTTCAGGGATTGTTATGTATCAAATTTTGTTTTCAATTATAGATGTCTTGTATGATGTAGTGAATGAAAAATTGTGTTTTTTTTTTCAAGTATGGATAGCTTACGTTGATCCAAATATTGGCAAATGTAGTTTGATTTGTATCAACAGACATGAAAGAATGAGTCCTTTATTTGCCGTAGGAAAATTTGAGTTGGTCTCTAAGGCATTGGTTGGTTGTTTGGTTTGGTTTATTTTGTTCAACGTCCTATTAACAGCCAGGGTTATTTAAGGAGGTGCCAGGTTTAGAGATGGAGGAAAGCCGGAGTACCCGCAGTAAAACCACCGGCCTACAGTCAGTACCTGGCAACTGCCCTCATTTACCTGGCAACTGCCCCACGTAGGGCAGTTGCCAGGTATAATAAAAAAGGACCAGCGAAGAGCAGTTGCCAGGTACTGGTTAGTCGTGATTTCATTATATTAGATTTACGGCTGTCACATACTAGTGTTTTATACACATAGAGTAATAGCTGAAGATGAAAACTTATTGATGTTCTGTTGATAAGGAAGATAATACCTCTGATGATTGTTTGATACTACGAAAGTGTGTCGTTACAGAGAGCCTGTGTGACATGCAGAGGGGTCGCGGCCGAAGCTTTGCTAAGGGAGGAGCCCAGTATAGAGAAACGTCATCATCCTCATCTTCCAGCCAAGACACCAAAATATCCGAAACCACTATCATCAAAAAGACTTTTAACTCACTGTTGATGACATACAAAATCATTATGAGCAAACTGGGCGCACGTAGACGGGACTTGGCCTTCAACACCAGGGAGGAAATCAATGTGTATGTGACATCCGTGTATGATGAGCAGCACTTCTGGGGACAGGTGCTACATGATGTAAGGTTCTTTTTGTCATGATAAATTAGGGATTTTTAAACAAAAAGCGTAACGGTTTTACAGCTGAACATATAATTAATCAGTCTGAGAGTATATTGCCATTATAGTACAATTTACAAGTGAGAAGTATTATCAAATATTGATATAGTATGTCATATAAATATACATTATGTACACAATAAAATTTGGTAGAAATGATGCTCATTGGGAAAATCAGAAAACTATAAAATTTTCTTTTCATAACATTATAATTTACTTAGTTGAAAAGGTATATAGGGATGTTAGCATGATGTATGAACAAAAAGAGTTTTTTCCTTTTATTTACACTGTTTATGTTGATTATAAAACATGTTATTAAAGCCATCTATACTTGCAGGAGTCAACTATAGCATACCTTAATACAGTTATGAATGACCTACAATGTATGGAGACCCGAATTGGAAATACAAAGGGCTTGGGCAGGTGTGCTGCACAGATTGATGACGAATGGTTCAGGTTTGTCTTTTAAATATAATAGGGAGCTTGGATGTTGTGTATAACAATATTTTCTGATTTCACTGTTATCCATCTTTGACTTCTTTAAAATTATATATTGATGACACCAACAAAATGTTCTACTTTTTGTGAGATCCTCACACCTCACAACGTTTCATGTTGATTAACAGTGTACAGTAATATTATTCTTTTCAAACATTATCTCTATAGACTTTCTAGTGTCTTAATATTGTAAGGTGGAAGCTAAGAAACCCAGCTAGGCGTTGCTATGGTCATCATTTACTTCTGATTACTCAACTTTACGGCCAGGCTCTTGTAATCCTTGTGGATTCCATCTTCTAAGCATCTCAGAACCGCACCAAAACTACCGTCACTAAGTTGGCTGTATATTCCCCATACATTGTATATTGAAACGTGAATGTTTTTGTTTGTTTTTCTATTAAGTACATGGTTAGGGCAGGAGTCAAAAGATTTTCTTTTTCATTTGTTTTTTTGTATTATATACATGTATATATAGATATGAGTTTGAGGGGTGGGTCCCTGCTTTAAGTGTTTGTCAGATGACCGTTAAGGCCCATGGGCCTCTTGTTATGTATTATATACGTGTATATATGAGTTTGAGGCCAGGTTAGAACACAATTCAAAATTGTCTTCCTATGTTTATGCTTTTGTATTGTAGTAAAGTTTTGTGTACTTTCTATTTTCAGGGGTTGGATAACTGCTGAAAGGCCTGGTTTCAAGGTTGACGTATTCTTCGTTGATTACGGCAATACAGCTACAATGGATAAGTTCAAGACTAGTTTGACGATACCAGAGGTGTGGGAAATCAAGCCAATGGTCAGGCCATTCAAGATTATAGGTAAAACAAACACCCAGGGAGACCAGGGGTTTACATTAGATCTATATCCAAACATTACGATGGACAGACGATGCAAAACAGTTCTCATTATGACACGGACGCAGCTGTTTTAAGACCTTAACATACTGACAGTGGAAGAATGAAAATTACAAAGTATAACTACACTGTACTTAATTAATTGTGAACGTCAATTATGGACATTTGGTGAGGTGAATATGGTGTTACACTGACCTGGTAGAATAAAATATTGACCAAGGGTGGAGCCGGAGGTCAATATTTTAGATTCTACCAGGTTGATATATCACCATATCGACCTAATTAAAGGTCCTTAGTTTTAGAAGCTTGTTTATAAAATAGTGGAATCACATGATATTTATCTTGATAACAGGGAATTTATATTGGGGCATTGTGATGTCATAATGCAATATTGACTAAAATTATAAACACCATATTAATATCGCAAAATGTTAACTTCCATGAGACCATGTTTTAGCACATGAGAAGTGAGGAAAGTTGGGCCATATCTAATATAACCAATTAATGTTTAAGCAAATGGTTGTATGATCATCTAAAACATATGGCTAGCAGATTTAAATACAGTGCTGCCACCTAGTAGTTCTCTGGGCAGAAGGATGTATTGTCAGACAAATGTTATTTTAAACTCACTTTTTGTTGTTGATGAAACACAGAACAGTAGGACTCTACCAAAATTACTTTCAAGGTCAAAGACCAAAGATTTTGAATAAATAGAATAACTAACTTACAGAAAATGTGGAAAAGTCTTGTATTTGAGATTGTAACAAAGCTTTTATCGATTAAGACTAAATTTGGGACCAAATTTTGAAATATTTTCTGATGCCGAAGATTGACTATGAAACTAATTCACTACAAGGTAACTTAAATATGCAAATGGGCTTCGAAAGTTAGATATCTTGTAAGTAAATCTAATTACATATAGATGGTGTTTTACTTGTAGAAGGCTCCCTTCCTCTGACAAAGGAGATGGTGTGGAAAATTGTCACGATGACAGTAAACAGAATCGGTGTAGATGACACGGTAAGTATACTACATAGTGGCACTTCAGGTACACAACTTGTGTTGAAATCTTTCCACTGAATATTTCATTTATATGCTCAGACGGATTATGTGTAAATATATAACGATATCCAAAGGTATAACGATATCCAACAGTACACAACTTGTGTTGAAATCTTTCCACTGAATATTTCATTTATATGCTCAGACGGATTATGTGTAAATATGTAAGGATATCCATGGTCTATGAAATAGTAATTCATTTCAACAGATTTTATTGACAAAACAAAAGGATGAGACAACAGGCTTAGCCTTTGGCTGATAAAATATTTTTTCATAAAACCATACTTGCCAACTTTCCCGATTTAGTCGGGAATTTCCCGATTCCAGACTCCCTGCCCCGTCTCCCGATCGTATAGATAAAACATAGTGTATTCTCCCGATTTTGGAAAATATGTCTTGATAACCCTGTATGGAGCCCCTATTCATCTTGTTAGATTCACTTAGGCCTATGACAGGTAACGCTTGCTGGCTAGTGAAAGACATATGTGTAGGGCATTGGTCAGTTAACTGACCTGCTCACAGACCGTAACGAAATTCTGACACTTCACTGACTGCAAGGGTGACAATACCCCGATAAATAAACAATTAATTAAACCAATTAAGCTGAGGACGCGTGGTGATGGTTTTGTAGCAGGTCAGTCATGGTTGATTAAACGCTTGTAAATGGCTTCGTATACTGCCTTTGATGTCAAGCGCATAAACGACCTCTACTTGACAGTATATCTCGGGACAGAAAAAGTGAAAACAACACTGGCAATGTTATCAACGGAGTATCAAATTTGACAGATTACTTATTGAAATGTTAACTACATTTAAACATTGGTTGATCTTTAGATAATTAGCACAAGGAAATAAATTCACAATAACGACCATATAGACCGAAGGCCTGGTTGCCGGTAGGTTACGTCGTTTCAATCACCGTATCATCAGCATACTTAGTGTCAATTAGCAGAGACTTATTTTGGCAGAAACTTTCCCAATTCACATTTTGAAAGACAAAAACATGTCCACAAATACTGACTTTCTTAAACTAAATACTGTCATGTTAAAAACTTAGAATTGAAGTATCAGTTGTAAGCCTATAGTGAGTACAACTGCTAGTACAGCCCTTTTTATTTTATTTTTTTTTGTATTATTGTCTTTGTTGTAATCCAAAGGAAACTTTTGAAATTTCATTCAGATATTATATTGTACTCTAGATATTTATCGTGACATTTTAGGTATTTTCTTTTGAAGTTTAATGCCGGAGAGAAAGCTTGATAGAAAGTGATATCATTGTGATAATTTGAATTTAATTGACTGACATCTATCTTACAACATAATTTTCATAACATATCTAAGTAAATAATAACTTTTATTTAGAGTGAACAGTGAGTTAAATAATTTCCAGAAATAATTAAAAATGATGTAATTTTGCAGCTATTTTTTTGTAACTTGTTGCTTATATAATTATCTTTCCAAACTTGAATAAAAAAAATCATTGGCCAAGCTTGAAATAAGTTTTTTTCCCATTTTTTTCAGTGAGGGAAGGAAGCTTAAGTGATCATGCAAGGAATTTATTTTCCAATAGCAAATTATCTCCCCTTAGTTTTTGTTTGCTAAATGTGTCGCGCGTGAAATGTGTTTTCCGGTCAAAAATGTCGCTCACGCACTTTCTCCCCCATGAGAATTTTAAAAAGTTGGCAAGTATGTAAAACTCCTAGCTTGATAAGTAATGTCACATGGAACAGGGTATGTATACGTGTAATTCTGGTACCATTTAAATATTGGAATGAGGTTCACTCTTTTAGTATGTGATTGGCAAACTGAGGGCCAGCTTAAAATAAGTTGTTTTTACATATGCCTTATTAGGAAATAGTGTAGCCCAATGCCTATCCATCATTCTATCGGCTTCATTCATGCTGTTTTACAAAATCACTCCAGCATGAAGATTTTAAAGGAGATTTTTGTTGCTTTGAATCGCTTTGATTTATGCTTATATTTTCACGAAATCAATGTTCATGCAGCGTGATAGGGACAATCTGTCTTGAATTAAAATAATACTTAATTTTCTGAAGATGACATATTTACCATGTGCTAATACATATTTACCATGTGCTAATCTTCCATATGGCCCTCTATAACAACATATACAAAACATACCTGATAATATACAGTAATCAACTGACAACATGATATCTTGAAATATACACAATATAATTAGATACAAGCTATAGTCATGAACATACAGGTACTCATAGAATAATCATATACAGTTACATGTATCATTCTTTATAGGGAAACATTTAAAATGAGCATATCATAATATGCATACTTTCTTAATAATATGGGTTCACTAGAATCAGAAGAACACATTTTGAAGTTTATGACTTTAAGCTTGAGAGAAAATGATTGTAATTTTTGTTTGAAAGTTGTAAGAGATGTAATATTATTAGGACATTCGTTTGCTGACAGTTTATTATATTATTGCAGCATTTCCTGACTGAAGTGAAAATAACCTCAATTGTATCGGAAGATTAGAGGAACAGACTACAGGAGCATGTTACAACTGAATTGGTGATTAAATAAGTGGCCAAGTTACAATTGGTGGATGGTGAGGACTAAATTGTTGCAGTGTAAACAGGAAATTGGTCTCTCATGCTGATGTAGTCTAAAAGAGCTCTCACATCAAATGATGTCATCAAACTATGAATATTTTGGATTTAAAATTTTGGTACACTAAAAGTTTATTTTTAAACAAATTCACTAACCAAATATCTGATCACTGTCAAGAAATTATCTTCAAAATGGAGGATTTAGAAGAAAATTTTCATAAATAATGAATCAATATGGAAGAAGAACGAACTATGCATTCTGCAATGCTTGCCAGACAATAAATGGATACTTTATTGTTTCATACTCAAGAACAACACAGAGTATGGTAGTATGATGCAGACATCCACAACCATTGTAATTCAGCTTTATACTTGTCAAAAAATTAGGGAGAGCACATAGTTTGCTAGAGAAGGCTGATAAGTGTAGTTACACTTGTCAAATTTCATGTGTGCAGCCCTCAGTGTGGAAAATCAAAAAAGTTTCCCAGACTGCAGCTTGAGTGAGCTAGTGGAAGTAGGTATAAATTATTAAGGTATATTCCTAGGCTCCTACTGCAACGACTGTCTGCAGTCTATTGATGACAGATACAACATTGATCTACGCAAAAGTGTAAAATTTTATTTTGTATTTTCATTTTTGAAATACATGAATTCTCATATTATTAATACAGGGAAACTAGCAGCTAATGACACGTCAGTATTTGATTTTGACTGAATTATAGGTTGAATGATGGAAAAATAATGATATTTCAGAGTTTCCGAATTTTGAAGTAACAAAAGTAGGTAATTTGAATCAGAAATTTTTTAACAAGTCTCTTTGGGATAGTAAGAATACTGGTCATTTGAATCAGAGATTTTTAACAAGTCTCTGTGAGATAGTAAGAATACTGAGTCTTAGAATCAGAGATTTTTAACAAGTCTCTGTGGATAGGTAAGAATACTGGTCATTTGAATCAGAGATTTTTAACAAGTCTCTGTGGGTTAGTAAGAATACTGGTCATTTGAATCAGAGATTTTTAACAAGTCTCCGTGGGATGATACAGCAGTACTGCACACAGTAATGTTATAATGAAGGAGTAAGGCTTGATTGTCAAAGTTTCAGTTGTCTTAGAACATGTTTTCACTATTGACAGATACATGTACACGTATTTGTAAAAAAAAAAAAAAATTAATGAATTAAACATACCTGCTATGTTATGTAGACATTAAGTTAGACACTAAATGATAAAAAAGATATGTTAGCATTATACTGAAGTTTTGTCTACACCGATCTTATAATTGCATTTCTGAAGTTGGATTCTGGCGACATTGATCTGTCCCCAAGAATCATTTTATCCTCTGTTCCTTACAAAAACACATAAAGTATACCTATTTTTGTGCCGAACCATCAATTAATATTGATATTTCTTTAATGAGACCAAATAGTGGTATTTTAAAAGATATACAAATTCTTTTACCAAAACCATCAGTTTCATATGTTGTTGCATCCTTTTAGTATATTATTAAAAGTTTATATAAATCCTATGTATCCCGAACTTTAATACAGCTTTGATGGTTGTATATCTGCTTTATAAAGGTTTAGTTAGTAAATTGTAAGTTTGCAGTGTGAACAGCTGTCACATAATTGTAATCAAGTAAAGGTCTTGTTCTGGAATTATACGACTATCTTGGTTACAATGTGTCGTCTATGTAAAGGTTTAGGTTTGTAGGTTTGAATTTTTGATTCCTGTAGTTGTAACCAAGTAAATCTTGGGCTTTGTACGACTCGTGTGGTTACAATGTGTCGGCTATCTGAAGGTTTAGGTTTGTAGGTTGTAATTTTTTATCGCACTTGTACACAACTAAAACTCTGGCATGGGTACAATGTGTCGGCTATGTAAAGGTTAGGGTTTGGATGTCATAATCAAGTAAAGATCAAGCATGTGTTGTGTGGTTACAGTGTGAAGCCACTTTATTTAAGCAGACAAACTTTATAATCCAGATTCACATATTTTATTCGGTGCATTGTTTGGTGTAGCGTATAACATACATTATCTGTTGGTACATTCTTACTAGTATGGGTCTGATGACATAGCAAACTACAAATTGATTATATGAAATATGTTGTGCAAGTTTTATTTTTTGTGGTTACATGACAACTAGCAAATATTCAAACAGGAAAAATATTTCACTTGATATTGTAACAGTATTGAGAATACTCACTCTAGTGTTTTCTTATTATCCCCCGCGAAACGCATTTGCAGGGATATTAAATTGGGCTCCGTCCATCTATAACTCCATAACCGTTAACAGCAGCTCCTTGAAAATTTCTGTATATATCAGACTAGTGCCCTAGTTGTGTCTTTTGCTATTGCGGACCTTCCATTTTCGGTATTTTTTCTGTCACCATGGAAACTTAATAAAAAATACCAAATTACTGTTTCCTTAATAACTCTTACTTTGAGCTTGATATAAACATGTATTTGGGTTTTCATACCAACTGCGGGGCGCGGGGGATAATGCCAAGCTTTGCGGCTCCTTGTATTGAGAATGAAATTCAAGCATGAAAATGTTGATGATAAATATTTTAACTTACACTAGCCCCAGTTTCTTCTGGCTCTGACACCATGTCTAATGGTGTGAGGGCCAGCGGAAACTCGGGCTACTAGCACAAGCGTATTTAAAAAAAATAGATAAATATTGATTTAAAGCTGACCTTCATAATGTAATGACTCGAGTTGTTTTGACAGTTTTCTTCACTCTTCAAGTGAGATTCCAAAAATGCACCATGGCCTGTATCTATATTCTTGCATTAATTTACATTTAATGTGGTATCTTTTATACCTTGTATTTGATGCAAAGAGGAAACATGAATGTTTGTACCATCAGTTGATCTATTAGCATTATTTTCCAAATTTTTGGTTTAGTTTGAATATATTTGCATTAAAAAAAATATATATATATATATCAATAATAATGAAGAATGTATGTTTGTACCATTAGTTGATCTATTTAGCATTATTATCCATATTTTTGGTTTAGTTTGAATATATTTGCATAAAAAGATGTATATCAATAACAATGAAAAACCGTATTGTTAATAATGAAAGACTTGTTAGTTATATTGTCGTATAATTAGTTGGTAAGTCTCTGGCTCTCCAGAAATGTTGCTATAACATAAAATTGCTTTTTACATACTATAGAGTGTGTTTTAAGGAGATTATCAAATACTTGGGTGATTCTTAAAATTTGAGCCAAAAAAAAAAAATAGGAAGACAATCAATAATCAGAATTACAAAAAAAAAAAAAAAAGAAGAAGCAATAAATGAAAATTACAATTGAAAATGTATTTGTTGCTTATGACATTTATAAATATTGAGGGTACCTCCTCCAAACTAGTAGTTGTTGGTTATTACATCTCTTCTTTGCTTGTCACTTGTCCCCACTTTCGTGACATGCGAGTTGGGCATGGACAATCGGGAACACGATCATCTTGGTTCACGCAAAGAAAATCTTATGGAGGAAGACAGGTGACTAAAGTCTCGGGAAAACTACCGCGGTACCAAAATATAGTCTTAAATAAGGGTACCTCTTTTTTTGACAGTTTTCTGGCGCCCTTAATAGGTATTATATAAATTTTGTACATATATCTGTACATTTCTGAGCTTGATACAGAATATAATAGTCACCTTTTAATGTATAATCAAACTCCTTTTTTATGATTTCCTTAGTACTATCTAGTATATTGGGCAAACCAAGCACACAAGTTGTTTTGCTCTCGTTCATAAATGAATAATGATGTATGCTTTCCATGACCGTTTCATTGACCTAGCAGGTAATTAAAAAATGGGTAAAATTTGTAAAAAAATAATATGTTGTATATAAATAATTATTACTAAAAATTGGAAATTCATCAAGAGTTGGGTTGCATCTTTATTTGTACTTTGCCATGTTGACGTCTTCATGATGCAAATAAAACTTTAAAAAATAATAAATAACCTTTACTAAAATATGTAAAAAAAATAATACAAAGCTGTTTTTGTCTTCCTTTCTGCTTGTTGCTACATCTTGTACTACTCTTTGTGCAGAAGGTTTAGATGGGTGTTTATACTATGGTCTTGTAGCAAAGTATATTTTAAGTGTGTTGATAAACACGCTGTTGCTTTTATGATTACTCACCATACTTTTTATTGATAATTCCCCAATATTTTTTCCATTCCTGTAATCATCTTGGATGAAATATGAATTATATGTGTATGATTTTCTCATAATTGCAATACACAGGAATTGTTGCTCCAATGTTAAGATGATTTCATTTTATTTTGCTGTTTTCTGCGATGTTGAACGTTTTAAAATATAGATTTGATGTGGACCATTGAAGTTAATGTAGGCGTTGTTGTTGGGCAAAACTTGTCATCTTTAATCTCTATTGGCACATTTGAAGAAATCTTATCTTCATATATTGGAATACTCCAGTATTGTTGGCAGAATCTTTTGAATAAGGGAGATTTAAAGCACTAAAGCAAGAAATTTAAAAACAGTGGAATGGATACATGCAATCTTGCATTCATCTTTGCAAACATTTTGTCTAACAAAGCTAATAGAAAAGGTCTATAAATGTTGCATTGACAGAGAAATAATAAAAAAAAGTATTTATTTGTACAGAAATAGAAACCAGAACGATGTTTTCTTTAGAATTAATTTCGGTAAAACATTTTGAGTGTGATCTATATCCTGTTTGATTTTCTAACTTTATGATCAACAATAATAGCTGTAAAAGTAAATTCATTATCTCAAATTCTGTATCACCGCTTGTTCAAATAAAGTTCTTATTAAACAATTAAGGTGTTTTTCTTTTAATTATTAGGTCACCCCGAGATGAATTCTCAAGTGACCTATTGTGAAGTCTTTGTTATGCGTCATTTTCATCTTCTCAAAAACACTTGAGACCTCATCGTGCGTCATTCGCGACTTCTCAGAAAGTCCAGAACATTTTTTGTTACAGCCCACTTTAGTCCGTTCAAGGCCAGCAGGTCAATAAATGTAGTACCAATGGAAAAGGTTGTGTAACAAGAAACATACCTGTGAAGTAACTAAGCTATATCCTCATTAGTATTGACAACACTTTTATAAAAACTTCAACCTAGCTGTCTTCCGACACAAATGTCAGGGTTGTAGCCTTTGTCTCAGCAAGATAAAAAATACAATATAATGCTATGTTTTGTTTATTACTTTTTTTATTGATGTTTCTTTTCAATGCTTTATCTTTTTTTGTCAAAAAGCAAGAAAACAAAATCATACACTTCCTGTGTCCAGCACTGTTACCATGGTAACAAACATCAATACATGTACATCATACACTCCTGCATCCACATCTGTACACAACATTTATTTCACTTAACATATTAATGCTCAATGAATGCAAAGCATTTTGAACATGCAGATTTAGCATGAAATTATTCTAAGATTCAATCTGACAAAAACCTCATTCAATATCATCATATTCACATTCTGTTCATGCAAGTCACTTGGACCTCTGTAACAATTATAAATTCAAAATGAGATCAAATATCCATACCAGGGAAATATCAAACATTATTTATACACATCCAAGTCCTGCCGCCGCCCCCTCTCCCTTTCTTCTAACCGACCTTGACCTCTTTCAAACCAACAAAATTTTGAGCTCATGCACATACAATAAGTATACAATTTAAGTTCTAACATATTGCAGCACGATTCATCTGTATTCATAAAATTTCATGTAGTTATTGCTGCAAGACTGGGGAAAAAACAAAACAACAGCAATATGACAGTTGTGTAAAATAAATATTGTGTAAATTTTTCACAATACCAATGGCACATTTATAATTAAGTTGAATATTATTTCATTGCCTAATGAGAAAATTAAGTGAATAAATATTGGATACCACCGGGTCTCTCGAATAAGACCAGTAATAGTTATTGTAGACCCAGTAAATACTAGCTTCAGTACTTCATACTGACTTGCCTAAGGAGAATTTTTCTTTAGCTCATTAAGTAGAGTTATGTTAGAAAACCAGGGACACCAGAAATATTAATATCACATATTCTATGTGCGTGTCCTCTCAATGCAGGGATAATAAAGAAAAAGGTCAATGTTTTAAAAGTTGTATATTTACTGTGTGACTGAAGCTGGCAGCCCATCCCTAGGATGTATTAGATCTGTTAATATGATATTTGTTAGACTCTCTGGACAACATTACATATCGTGAACAAAGGGCCATAACTACATGTATTTATAAGTGAGGGTAGGAGACCATAGTTTAGTATGTGACGGTCCCGACCTCCGACAAGCAATACAAAATATTCTACAACTTAAAAACGAATTCCTTGACATAGTGATTGATTATTTAATGGACAATCATGGAAGGTATACTTATGTAACCCTGGTAAATACTAGACGCAAGCATAAGACTAGTAAGCCAGAGGTCCCTGGTTCGATCCCTTGCAGAGGCAGTGATTTAGATTTAATTAATCCTGCGCAGTGTTACACTTACATTCCCTCTTGTAGTACACAGGTAGTGGACTAGGACACTGGGTATATTTTGCAAAGAAAATTACTTCATAATTATACAACCATCTTTCCAATTAGAAGCTTGTGTTATAGATATGTATTTTAAAACAAATACTGTGGGTACATAATTGAACTTAATATGATTCACACATGCTCCCTGTTGACAAAATGTCTTAAATTTGAGCGGGACATAAAATGACAATTAGGCAACACGAATTCCAAACATTTTTACTCTTTCAGTGACATTTACTAGTATGCAGATATAAATATTCAATAATGAGAGTTGATAACACAGAACCAGACCCAGAATAGATTGCTGGCACACTCACAAATCTATATTTATATATGTGCAAGGGCTTAGTTAGGTCTAATTAGGTCACTGGCCAAGGAACAGTGTTAAATCTAAAAGATATCCAGTAGCTGAAAAGTGTGCCAGGTCTGCACTCGTACCAATAATGCAATCATACAAAGCTACAACCAAGCCATTTCAGGATCAAATGGCTCATAATCAAAATATAGCGCTGACAAACATGTACATGACCTAGATCAATGTGATCAAAACTCTCCAATACATTGCTCCTTCACAATTTCCTCACAAAAATAGTCGAGATACTCTTATAACTCGTGTCCGATGATAACACCATTTAAAGCTTATCTCACAACTTTTTCTTGCTGTTTACAAGAAAACAGAAAATTGCAATCCAATTTGAATCTTGACTGGAACAATGGTTTAAATCTCAAAAAAATTTGATCATGTCTGCATCCATTCAAACACCTGGTCCCAGTTGCTCAAAAGATGATTAGCTTAATCACTTGATTAGTAAGAATCTCATTTCTCCTTAAATACAAAACCTGAGTGAGTGTATTCCTCAAAATAGGCAGGTATGAAGAATTTTTTTTATAATTTTATAGTTGTATAAAATCCTGTAAAATTAGTTTTGCTAGAAATGCTTTTATCCGAATTTTTAAATTGTTAAACTGTTATTAGCCTTACAACAATTTGAACATCAGGGCCCTGGGGTTAGTTCCATTAGGACATTTTCTCATTATGGGACAGAAAACACAGACAATTTATCCACTGTAGTGAAGTGTAGTAAATGACATCTATACATTCACTTTCAGTGTAGTAGTCATAAATGCCCACTGGGCCAATAATCACGCAAGGGACAGTACAATGTACAAACATACATCGTTTTCTGATGACTGGGAGGATGGTGAAGGCATCACATTTTCTGGCATTTTAGGTCGTTTTCAAATATTAAGACTGTTGTGTGAGGAGGACTTTTCAATTCTTGCATCATTTAAGAGTAAAACTTTTTATACAGACAGGAAAAGATTGAGAGTGAAAAAGCAAATTTATAAAACCAAACAAGCTTAGCCTCTACCGTCAATACCATATCTAATATACTTACAACATTTACATTCAAAGTCATGCAAATTTGAGCATATTTTTAAAATTACAATATTTTGACCTTTGGAATGAATCTTTTTTTTTTTTAAAGAAATGAAGCACTATGAAATACAGCTTCACTATTATACCAGTAAGCATATCTGTCCTCCATATAGTCAAGCTTTGTTCGGATTAAACTCTTTTAAAGCGTGCTAGAGACAATGCTTTTTTAGTCTATTAAGAAAAACTGCTGTGTATAATTTTTTACATCAATTAATATTAGATTTATAATCATCAGATTAACATTTAACTTCCATTTTCGATTTAACATAAATGTTGTCATATCATTTTAAACTTCCTGGTGGATCAAACTCTAAGACTCCTCAATCCTGCATTTGCTCATTACAAGATTTAAATATTGATATTTTTGCTTAATCGATTGATGTTAACACATTCCCCATTCACAACCTCTTTACCTCTTATCTAACGGCTCCCTTTCTAAAGTAAGTGGTACTCTAAAGAGCTGATTTCTTGACACTATTGACGTGTGCTAATCATTGAAGCCTACAACAGCCTTTATCACAGTCCATAACGATCAACGGATCATGTCAGGACAGAACTGTTTAAAACATTTTCACCTCAAAAATTCAAAATAGTCCTTTCAAAAACATCTTTGAATGTTTGAATATTCTCTTTTTTGCCTAGACTCAATGTAAAACAATTTTCCAAATTTCACTATGTTTTGAATTGTCCCTGTATGTCAATTAATTAGGTAAGGTTTGTATTGCTGTCACTTTAGGACTTGCACTGCGAGAGCTCCAGACTGCCACAGTTTGATTAAAAGCTTGGTGAGATTTGGCGGTCTACAATTCCTGAACATTGGTGAACTTAGGCCCTTTTTAAACCTTTGCTGTGACTGGTGAGCCTTATGCCGTGAGCTGGATGATCTGCGATTCCTCATCACTGAGCATGTTGGCAGACCCTGTGCTGTGAGCCAGATGATCTACCGTTCCTGAACATTGATCATGTTGGCGGACTCTCTAACAATCTTCATTGCCTGTGACTGTTACCATTGATTCCCAAGTATTCTGGCAGTTTGAACTCCCTACGTATGTAGAAGAGTATGTATGCTTTACACTTGGCCACAACTTCTGGATCACAAGGTGTAACTGTGCTGTCATTGAAGTGATACCACTGACCTGAAAAATACAAATATTCAAAACACTGTAGTTTCCATTTATAGTAAGTGATATTAACATTTGACCTTCAGACATGAAAAGCAATTTCCAGCATGCACATTCATTCTGTACTGGAGAGCTGATGTTTATAACCACAAAGTCAACACCCAACAATAGGCCCAGAGGGCCTGTATCGCTCACCTGGATTTCATGAGATATGAAACAAGAATGATGATTAGATATATTTGTCACTGGTATTGCTATGTCAGTATATCATAGGCATTTTATATGGGTACATGAAGTTTTTATGCCAAAAAATACCTTAATCCAGGAAAGGAAATTTGCACAATTTTGAATCCCCACCCCATGACCATGCTACCATACAAATGTGAGTGATATCAAATGCTTAGTTACAGAGAAGAAGTTGTTTATTGCTTAGTTTCAGAGAAGAAGCTGTATATATGAATTTATCAAAATTGACCCCTTTTGGCCCCACCCCTCAGTCCCTAAGGGGTCAGCACCGTTATTTGTACAATTTTGAATCCCCACCCAACAGTGATGCTACCAAGCAAATGTAAGCAATTTCCATTGCTCAGTTTCAGAGAAGAAGTCGTTTATACCAATATAGCCCAATCAACCACATTTGGCCCCGCCCCTCAGGCCCCTGGGGGGTTCAGCCCCATCATTTGCAAAATTTTAATCCCCACCCAACAGTGATGCTACCAGGCAAATATGAGCGATATCCATTGCTCAGTTTCAGAGAAGAAGTCGTTTATATCAATATAGCCAAATTGACCACATTTGGCCCCGCCCCTCAGGTCCCTGGGAGGTCAGCCCCATCATTTGTACAATTTTGAATCCCCTCCCCATAGTGATGCTACAAGGCAAATATGAGCGATATCCATTGCTCGGTTTCAGAGAAGAAGTCGTTTATATCAACATAGCTATATTGACCCCTTTTGGCCCCGCCCCTCAGGCCCCTGGTGGGTCAGCCCCACCATTTGTACAATTTTGAGTCCCCACCCCAAAGGGATGCTTCTGATCAAATTTGGTCAAATTCTGATCGGTGGTTATGAAGAGAAAGTCAATTGTTGACGGATGGACGGACGACGGACGCCACGGTATGGCATAAGCTCACCTTGGTCCTTCGGACCAGGTGAGCTAATAAGGGACAGAAGATAAAATATCACCCATCCCACAGACGTCCTTTTCTATTACAATGCTATCAAGACTAAATGAATCTTAAAGAGGCTTACCCGCAGACGGACCGATAGACGGCACATCTCCGATCACTAAATAAACTTCAGTACACGTTTCTATGTGACAAAATTAGAGGCTTTCCGACTTTATTTCTTGAAAACAATTACAGAATATGTATTTAAAAGACGTTTTAAAACTCAACCTGAGAGGGAAATGTATGGAATATAACGGCAAATCTTCTTTGTAAATCGCCACTGCCTTTGAAGTTATCACTGTGCACGTGCTTCTTTCTTTGACGTGTCAATCAAATTAGACTCCACTTTATAGCGGGGACTTATTGCGGGTTGCAATTAAATAAATAATATTTAAAAAATGAGGTTTTACTATCACTTTTCAGCGTTTTATAAGGAAAATAAAATGAAAAACTCAACAATTCCAACAATCTGTCATGTGTAAAAAATCTTTTTCTATTAGCCAATTTTTCTGATCTCTCTGCGGGCAAGCCTCTTTAATATTTTGGTAGCTGACTTTCAGACTTTCATCCCAAACTTTCATTAGGACTTCATTCTTTGCATGACAAAGGAAGTTGATGTTTTTGAAGTCCCCAAAAACCTTTTCATGCAATGTTTGTGTTAGGATAAACATCTTTTCAGATTCCCATCCAGACAATTAATTGGCTTTTCAATTTTGGCTTTAATTCTGTAAGTAAATCTTCGATGATAATCTATAACCAGCCAATCACTATAAACAGTTTGTTAGAGATCTCAAAATTGTTGTAAATTCTTACCATCATGCATAGCATAGGCGGTGTAATGACCCGATCCAGCTCTGAAAATTATCAAAAGAAATAATTACTGAATATGCAGAAAACTCATCGGTATCCTAAAATATGAACATTTGAAGATTAGTGCTCTTTCAACTAACATATATCTAGTAAATGTATAATGATTTTGTAATAATCTTGATTATTTAAACTGAAATGCAGTTATGACTTCTTAAATCATGAAATTATAAAGCTTAATCATGAAAGGATGAGAGCATTTCATACCCAGATCCATGATGTACAATGACAGCAGCGAGGTCGTATTGGCTGCTTCCTCCATAACTACCCCGAGTTTCGTGCTGCAAAACAACAAACTCAAAATTTTTACAGAAACTAGATTATCCGATTCATAGTACTAATAAACCCTTTCTTGAACATGCAAATTTCTATACAAAGAAAAATACCAAGTTGTTTAATGAATGACTTGTCAAATCTTCCTTCTTGTTAAAGTGAAATTCATGGAGGCTTTTCTCAAGGTAACAGCACTTTGAATAGCTGAATATAAGTTCTAGTTCAAGATTCGAAGAATTATGCTTATATCACACCGGGAATTATGTGATATATAATAATGTATCTATTTTACAACAATGGATAACAATTGTTTTTTCCTCAGGTGTGAAGATATTGCTGGAAGTATCACTTAAATGACTGTCGCGGGAATTAAAGTGAATGCATGTTATCATCAACACATTAATTAAAAGATGAAAGTGAATGTTATTCATCATAGGATTGAAAGCAAGTATAACATTACTCCAGCAAAGTTAGAGGATAACATGGTGAGAAACTTATGACAGGCGCCATGTAACCTCTAACTTCCCAAGGCGGATTTACACTGCGCAGAAGGTCGGTTGGCGTCAGGACCAAAAAATAGCCAGAGACCTTTAACTAGCTGAAGTAGTTTTACATGTGAAAGTAAGAAAGCGTTATGTCTCAATATCAAATATAACAAGCAAAGCATACCAAATTGTCCAGGACATATCTGTTCATATTGAGCTCTCTCAGTGGAAATTCTATGAATGTTTCCAACTTCATACGGAAAAAAGATTGCCATCTAAACCGCTTGATGTGCAAACATAATACCTGGAAAGAAAAGAACATTGACTTCCAGATATCAATTATTCTTGTCTTTGGAATGGTCAGCATGTTCCAGATATTTTACAATAAATCATCCCATCAATATAAGACTCTAGCTATTGCAAGGAAATTAAATTGAAAATAAAAATACTAGGCAGATAACGGTACTCACCTCATCTGTCAATACACTCACAATATAATTTTGTATATTGGGTGTATTGACAAACGAGACAAGTACCTGTTCAATATACATAACGTTTACAAAATGCGTATCATTTTACCAAAGAACTAGAAAATGGCTCCAAAACATTGTGTTACATGTTTCCAGTCTATGCAATAATGCACCCCTTGCAGAAGGGGTCGATTGACAATTAAACCTTGACCAGTGATCAGCAGAATATGATAAGGTGTGTAGAACTTGATTGTATGATGTAAATATGAACCAAGTCAGACAGGACGGGATATACATGGATAACAACACTACATGCTCCACCTTAAAATGGCAGCCTGAGCATAACAAAATGATTTTTTAGACTAAACCATTTTCATATTTAATAATTTTCTATCCCAAATATTACATCTGATATAATGATGAAAAAATATATAATTAATACATGTCCTTACATTGGGCAACCTTCGTATCCAGAATTTTTTTGTTGATCTTTGTCTCTTTTTACAATTACTACACATGTAAAGTTCTGATTCCTCCAGCTCCTCCACCTCTGTAAAACTTGTTAAGCAATCTGAAAAAAATTAAATGAAAACACAACATTTAACTTCTTGTGCATACAAACTTTTTATGGAATACCAGATGAAGAAAGTGAGAAGGGCTATTCCATTAAAATATCTACTTGACCCCAGGACTCCACAACAAATCACTTCTTTCCATGGTTGGATTTTCTTCCTATTACCTCTGTGTAATTTATTAAAAAATTCTATACGTGGTACCCCTTAAGAAAACCTGGAGCTGGAGTCCTTGGGTGGGGTAGACGTTTTACTGGAAAAGCCCTAAGGTTTTTTTAACAAAAATGATTAAGTTTGAACAGACATACTGTACCTGATAACCGACAGACTTGCTGCTCCCCATCTTTAGATTTACCTCCTCGTGTAGAGAACTGGGCTGGAATATCCAGTGACAGATCTGTAGATAAAATACAATACTAGAGTTATCACACCTTACAGGTTGATAAAATATGATTTGTACCTAGATATGGTTACACTAAACCAACAAAGTTCTTTAATGAATATTCATTTAAACTAAAATATGATGTACATTTCCTCTAGGTGATGTAAGGAAATAACTTTCAAGCTATTATTTAGTTTTACAAGATAAGCACTGACAAAGCTTCATTTAGGAAAAACAGAAAGAAAAGAGGCCCAAAGCAAAATAATGTAAAAATTTTCCCCATTCCCCAAGTGGTGATTTAGAGGAAAAGTTGATCGACAATGAACGCTGTGCCATCCTTCGGCATTCTATATCCGACAATGAATATTACAGATATCAGATATGAGACTTACCTAGAAAAGGATCATGTTTTTTGGATTCAACTCCACACACCAGACAATTGACTTCATTCTGGAGCAAGCCCCCAAATATTGCCGTGACAATGGTACTTTTGCCTTTGGGTCCGATAAAGGGACTATTATTGTTTGGGTAGGGCAGAAGAGTGAGCAGCTCCGTGTGTAGCCGGTCCAGGAGATAGCGCATAAACTCGTGGGCATCTTGCTGCTGGTAACCCCTATGATAAACAGTTATCATCAGCATCAGATTCTAAACCAATTTGTCTCTGAATGTATTGTTATCAGCATCCGATTCTAAACTAGTTCGTCTTATCAAAATATATGCTGGCATAAAATTGCAATGGCCTCTGCTACCTTTCACATTCATTTCATCTGGTCACTTGCATTGTCTGTTTCATTAATTCTATTTCATTGATTCTATATATTATCTTTAGAACGAATTTGTTACAGACAAATCATTCATAAATTTATTAAAATTTCACAACTTCAACTGTAAAAATATCATGTAAAATGATACCTAAATCTTGGCACGACTTTCCAGATGACACAGAATAGAGATTCTGGAGAAATGGCTCCTTTGGTCCCCTGCCACAACGCAACAAGTGTCTTCCGTAACTCTTCTATAAGGAGTCTGTAAAACGCAAAAAATACAATTACAAAACCTATCATTGAGCAAATATATTATTGGCAAATCTTGCACCTTAAAATATGTTGAAACAAAATACACCGAATTTCACTTTATATTGAAGTTTTTGAATTTGTATTATTAAAAATAAAACATTAATTGGACAATAAGTGGCTTTAATGGTCCATGTCATCTTGGGATCATTCATGGCAAGTTTGAAACAAATCCTACATATCAAATAGGATAAATTAAAATGAATGGCAGAACGTAAGAATGACAAAAGGTCCTTCAGATGCCCTAAGGTGATAAACTCACACATCATCCTCCTCGTTTCGTGTTTTCCGTGTGTGGTGATATTTGCGTGACTTGCTAATCTTCTCCTCTAATGATGGCAACTGTTTGATGTAGCCACAGAATTGCTGGATGTTACTAAAACGATAATAATGCAGAAATTATCTCAACAACATAATACCATTTTTAATCTTTACCAACATTGTTTTACAGGGTCAACAATCAACATAAGCTCTGGAGATGTTGTTTTAAATGCTGGAGGAAAACCCTTAACCCAACCAACAACATCCTCTGCTGTCAGACTTTTACAGTTACCAGTGTGTGTCTCAAACCGGTGTTCAAGGGAGAGTGGTATGAAGCTCACCCCATCATGACAGCATTCTACTATCCATGCACTAGCGATCACAGCTACCAAGATTTATATCATTAATATCTATTATAATCATACAAACTTAGATGAAATTATCTCCACAACACATAAATACCAAGTTTAGAATAAATGATTATGGAGCCTTTAGAATTCTATTTTAGCGACATTTGAATTACAAATTTAGTAATAACATGATATCAATTCTAAGCAGTATAATGATTTCACCTATAAATACATTATTTTCAAAAGTTGCAAACTTCAGTGTTAAAAGTTAAGTATCATTGACAAATCAGATGAGTAAGGATCTTGGCAGTGTATAGTCATCATCAGTTTGCTTATATTCTGTACTCTGCTCTTTACATTATTTGAACTTCGAAATTACACTCCGACATCAAGAGCTATATATATTCCCTGCACAACCTCATCAAATGAAGGCAACGACTTTGTATTGCATTTGATTAAAGCTTCTGCAACTGTTAATTAATTAACTTTCAGACAAAAATCAATATTATTTCTTATTAGCATGGGATTGGAACAAAACCTTGATTAATTCTATAAAGTAGAATTTTTAAAAACATCTAATTAACTAAAGCAGTGTATTTGTTTTTAATTTTGATACAGTTCAATATTATACCTAAGGGACTGTAATACTGCATTCATGAAACACGTGTTTCCTAAATTACGGAGTCCAGAAGACCTTGGCCTGTCATCCTACAAGGGAAGAAAATAATGAAATAATAAAGATGTAAGTTACGTGTGAAATATTTTGTTCAAAATTTTTTTTATCTTAAAATCACAATTCATAATATCATTACTTAATTCTACGTAATGGAATATGTGGCAATTACTTTTTTACATTTTTTTTAATATTTTTTTTTTATTTTTTTCTTTTAACAAAACACAAAACAGATATGATATGAATATAACAAGGAAAGACAGTGACATCAAAACAAACCTACCTTTTTAACTTTTTTTCTATGTCTGTCATTCTCTTGTGAATCTGTGGAAGCTCGTCGACGTACCTTCTGTCGTATATGGTTTCTGGCACTAAGAGAGAGAAAAAAAAGATAACTATTATAAATACACATACAATTCATCAGTATCAAAAAAATAGGAAATTTTAATTTGACTGTGATTCTCAAAGTTAATCTTTAACCTGGTCACAACAATGTGATGATATACATAGGAAAAAAAAAAGGGTGCAAGCAACGTCTTCACAACATCAGCCCCTGAATAGCATCATTCTGATCATGACTATCTTGGACCATTTTTGGTAAAAATTGTGGACCATTTTTGGTAAAAATTGTTAACAACCTGTGACTTTCAGAAGAGATGTGGAGGTTTAAACCAAGTGGCCAGTTATGACCTTTTGCAATCTCAAGTCTAGATTAAGCTCTTCATCACACCATGCATATTTTTTTTTATTTATTAAATTCTGATTTAAACCCTAATTTAAGGAAATGTCTTTTGAAGAATTTGCATCCCAGAGAATCTGATCTTTTAGAATTAATCGATTTTGACGAATGTGTCAACTGTAAACAGCAATGTATCGTCCATGTTAACTACAAAGCGTAGAGTAGTACAACAACGCGTAGTAATATCGATAACCGTGGGAAAATGTAATAAGGCTGGCCAATTTGCGCTAGGGTATACATAACTAGTTGCATATGCAAAATATATTACACTGTCAAATTCACTGGATAACAGCTCAATTATGTGATAATAAGAAATATGATTGTTTATATCAAAACAGAATAAACAGCAGGATGTCATAACATATCTATAACTAATGTCAACTCCCATTTTACCTGTGATTGTGAAAGATCTTCTATTTTTAATACTCAAATTTGTACACAACTGTAGTATCTATGTTACCTTACCTGGCTAATGACTGTAAGTTTTTCCTGAGTTTGTCCAAGTGCCCGTATTTTGTATCGTTAATCACAAATTCATCACAGATATAGCTGAAAAAAATAGGCAGAAGTGTTTCATTACAGTGGAAACCACCTATGAATCAACATGGCCATATGATCTGTTATTAATAAATTTGATAGCAAGGCTGATTTCAATTGGGAAATTGAGTGCGAGAAATGTGCATGATAATAACCAATTCCTTGAACGGCACATTATCCCAATGCTGTTTCCTCTTTATGAAGAAGAAATCCCTGTTCAGCACATTTCTGACTTGAGAGTTATTTGTATTCTGTTTTTATTTTGGATCCCCCAATCCATCCCTTAAACAATTCACAAAAAGATTGACACTATTCTCGGCCTTTAGAGGTATTGATATTTTTCATTTTTTCTTTATGTTCAATCTGTCTTTCCCAAACAATTCACCCATAAACTGACATACATGTACATTATTCTTTGACTTTTAAGAGTGGAAATTTTTTTGATTTTCATTATTTTTTGAAATTTTGAACAATTCTGAGACAATACATGTACACAGCACCACCATGTTTGAATAATAAAATATCAAACTGAAGTACTTAACTAATGTTTTGTTATAATAGTATAACAAAATGTTCATCCTATCATCCTGGTAAACCCATTTCTTGTTTCGTTTCTGATATCATATACCAGTAGTACATTCATATTTTGACTGAATACTATTAAATTCATATTCTCCATTTGAGATCAGTTCACACATGTCTCTCACCAGTAAACGGCATAGTTATCACAGTCCATGCAAACAGCATGCTGGGTGGTCACCTCATGATGCTCCTTGGCATGGCCATTCACGTACCTGAAAATGTTGACAAATTCAAACAAAAACTTCCAGAAGAAGTTAAGTACTGTGTCTGGCAAGATACATGTAAAATAAATTTGAACTGTACATTATTCAGTTCAGTATCAACCGATATATAAACACTTAACAACTTCATCCAATGTTAGTTTTCACATTATCCTGCATCAATTATGTCTGAAAGCTGCTCATTCAATTTAATCTGAATCAATGAAAATTTAGCAAAATACCTTCCACAATGTATTTTCCCACATCGAGCACAAATCCATGGGCTCTTGTCGGTGTTGCATGCTGAAAGAAAAAACAAAAAAAATAAACAAATGAATAAATTAAATTGAGTAAATAGCATTATTAAATTACCATGCAATATGTAATTGTATGCACAATTAAAGGGTTGAAAAGCCAAACTAGAGAAAGAACTTGGTCTATCAAAGCTACATGAACCTTTTAACCAATGCAACCATTCATTTGTACTGTTTTTCCTTTATAAGAAAAGATCAATATTGATTGTGCAGACCCCAAAGAACCCCCCATGCTATTTAAGTCACCGAGATGAAAATAAATTAAAATACAAAAAGACTAACAATATTTTAATATTTTTCACTTGTGCTTCAAATTCGTATATTCTGTCATTCTCGTGAAATATCTTATAATAAACAGGAAACCATTCAATATCCTCTATATATTATGACATTATCCCTGAGACAATGGATACAGGCTAGGGCCAAGATGACTTCAATATAATGACACAGAAATGTGTTGCTTTTTCATAATACTGAAACCTGTCATGTTATTTTTCTCCAAATTAGACTCATTTATATATAATATGCTTGTGAGTTATCTCAGGCATTTTTTTGAAATTTTCAATCAATTTATAAGTCTATACAAAAAAAAAAAATGTTCAAAAATAGAAAAAAAAATAGTGTAATGAAAACAGGCATAAACTGTTCAAAGACCTAGGGTACTATTTTGTTGCAGAGACAAGTGTAAATATCTATAGACTAAACCTGGAATGGCACAACCTTTAGACTAAACAAGACATCTCAGGATCAATACAAAGATGCATCAGTCACTCTCCATCATGCCTCACCACATGAATAACTTAATGCCTTGATTTTGCCTTTCGATACAACCCCCAGTGATTTTGTTCCCTGTGGCTCCTGTTCATACTGAATGCAGCTGTAGCGTAGGCTTGCAAAGTCATACAATTACAGTCAGCCTGCCTAATCACAGGGAGAGGAATTGAAAGCCTTTCTCAGACAGATTCTCTCCGGTGACTACACATGCTCTTGGATTTAGTGGTGATGTAAAGCTTGTTCTATACTGCTTCACTGAATTAGGTTACTGTCTGGCCAAGTGATGAATATTCATAATGCTATAAATACCAACCAGGGTACTTCTCACAACAGTGACAACACACTGTACTTTTGTTGGCCACTGAATCTTTGTCATTTTTTACAGGTATATCATTCAAAAACAAAATTAAATACCTGCACTATATATGAAAAAACAGTGGTTATAAAAAAAAGAAACTGAAATTTTAAAAACGAAAAAAGTAGTTCATACAGTTCGTATCATTTTTTTCCCTTTTAAACTGCCTTGATTTCAACGTTATTTTTATTTACATCAGGTATTCTGATTTAGAGACAGAGAGGTGTTGAGATCATATACAAGTTTTAATTTATTAGATAAGCACTGGTACCCTTGTCCCCAGAATTTCCAGGATAATTTGTTAAAGAAGCAAAGCATTCTGAAAAATAACATTAATTTACTCTAATATAAAATTTACAAACAGCATGCACATACCCTCAACAACTGTCAACTTGTTAAAGAGAATGTGAATTTGCCAAATGCACATTTCATTTATTTTCTTTCTAAACTTGAGAATTTTCTACTAAAACCATGTTTTAACTTTAACAGAGAACATTATTAGTCTTATTATTTTATTGATGTGTGTGTATAACTATGTGTGATATTTTGAGTGTAAATGCATTTCTTCTGTCATAATGAAGAATATTGTTCTGTTTCTTTATCTCTTCTTTCTTGGGAGGAACTATAGGAAATAATAATGCCTCCACCACTTTGGGATCAAATTCAGGACCTCTGGATTACCTCCAGCAACCCTTTACTTCAAGTTTGGTTTGTGTCCCATGATCTTTTCTGATAAAACCCAAATGCATCTTGATTTGGAAAGTCAAGTGATATTTTTTTTAACAACAGTAATTATAAGGCAGTCATAATATAAATTCATTTTAGGAAAATAAATTTTCCCGTTTTTTTTTTTGCTAAAGGAAACAGCATATTTTTCAACACTTAAAATATGACCGATACTGATGGAAGATTATAGTTGAAAAATATTTGATATTTATAATTCAAAGCAAAAAATGAATGACAATAATTTCTGCCAAATATCACCTTCAATGAAATATGCAAATTTACAACAACAAAAAATATGTAAAAATGTCAATAGAAAAAGAATGCCATCAGTCATACATTTTAATGAAATAATTAACACTTGAATTTATAAGAATACCTCAAAAATAAAACCCATTGTTTTCTGTTAAAAAAACATCAGACTTATCTCCCTTGGACGTAGATTTGCCTTTTGAGATGACCCCTCTGTGTATTACACACGTCTGAGCTGTCATGTTGAAATGACAATAATTATCACTCTTGTGTAAACAAACGGGAGTCCACCATGCATGTCTTCTTTCCGTAGATGGTGATTCTTTAAGATATCTGGTTTTAAATTCTATATTACACAACGAGGGCATGTTTTCGTGGTTTACGCCGAAAGACAGGATTATTTTCAGCCGAGGAGCCCCTACTCCTCATTCGAAACCAGGAGCACATGGCAGAAGATAAGGGGGCAATACACATCGACGACGTCTAGATTCCTGACCAAGCAAAGCCTCGAAACACTTACATACGTGCCCACTTTACAAATATAGATGTCACATACGTCTGTACAATAACACAAAGACGGTATACTCACCTGCGCAAAAATAATCTGGTGGTAAATTTTCGCTTTTTATAGATGGCGCTGTTACATGTACAGTTTCTTCCAAATGCGGGCACTCCATGAAATTATTTCAAAACTGTATTTTTTTAAAATGAACGAGCGAATGTAATGTTGTGGCACAGCGTCATGCGATGATTGCTTCAGATCGTGCCATTCAAGGAGTTTTAATGCACAATATCCTTGTCTTGCTATCATTGAAGTTACAAAATCGCTTCGTTTTGCAAAGTACACTGCAGTATAATAGCACGAGCCGATTTATTCCCGATACATCCGCACTAGGTCAAATATTATATTTGTAAGATTGATGTATTCGACAATCCGAGTATTATCCAAAATAACGTATTGATTATTTTATCTGTAATAATATTGTATAGTTTTATTTAATATGAAGAAATAATGAATTTTCTCTTTCAAAATGATATTAGGACTATATTATGTCGCGTAGACCGAATAATAAAGTAGTCCCACTTAGCCACTGTTCGTGATCATGTGACGTCGTACAAAACACAAAATGTAGGCTATGTGGGGCTTGTGGAGCCATATAGTCTTTCCGGTGTAATGCACGGTGCCTTACAAGAACACAGTGTTACATTAATCTGAACACACTATATGACTCGAACGGAATACAAAATGCATTTCCAACAATAAAAGTCCTGTTAAAATTGATTAAAAAAAATATTTCTGTATTTAATAATGTACATGTAGATCTACGTAGATCTAATGCAATTAAAAAAGACCCTCTACTGAGGGTAGGTATAGTCCTATAAATAATATAATTAAGACTTAATTAAAAAAAACATTTTCAAGGTTCGACATATAAAAAAATGTATTCGATAATGAATATTAAAAATCACAATTAAAACAGTTAAGCCTTCGAAGTCATAAGTGCTACATATGTAAACCAGCCCAGGGAAAACAATTCTCACATCCCTATATGGATAAAGAAAATAGGTAAAATGTTCAAAATCCAATTTGAAACAACCAGAGACATATACATATATCTGTATATATATGTCTCTGAAACAACCAACCATTGAAATCCCACTGCTATGTTTTTCGCGAGTATATATGGATATAACTTGATTAGTAAATTATCTCGTCAGAGATCTTGTAAATTAATATAGGCCTATATTGTAAATCAAATAAAGGATTTTTTGAGAATAA
Organism: Pecten maximus; assembly: GCF_902652985.1. Classification (NCBI taxonomy): domain Eukaryota; kingdom Metazoa; phylum Mollusca; class Bivalvia; order Pectinida; family Pectinidae; genus Pecten; species Pecten maximus. The sequence goes on along the minus strand of NC_047023.1, from coordinate 9,840,272 downwards.
GAACAATTAAGAAATTACGTTTTAGTTATAAATAAACGGTAGGTGGGCCGAAACCCTCATGACATCTCGTTGAAGACCGAGCAGCGAGGAAAGAAAGAATGTGTTTTAATGGGAACAGATGATCTGAGACGAGCTGTATAAATCATACATAAGAAAACTCCATGGTACAAAATGTTCAAATCGAACTTACAAGTTGACACTCACATTTGCATTAATAACGTATCTGACATCAGACCATTTTTTTTCTAATTATACACTTCGAGAATGAAATAGTTCCTTATTTGACCCATCGGTGAAATAACCCGACCCGGGTTTTTTTTTAATTTGTTTGAAATGGTGTTCATCCTCACAATTAATTAAGGCCAAATAAAGACAGTAAAATAACATAACATAACATTAACACATCATTGAAATACCCAAAGCGACTTTAACATAGTTTTTACAGTTGATATCTCGTCACTTTAATTTCATAGTTTATTGTTGTAGACATCTTGGATTAAAACATTAAACTTTATTTATTTTACAACTATTGCGAAACAAGTTAGATCAGCTTCTATTAATCACGCTTGTTGGTCCCGATGAGAAAGTGCGGGGGTCTTACGAGGGGCGCGGCTAGACCAATGGGAATGTGGTGATGTGTCAGTCTAGGCGAGCAGTCTTGGGCCGCCTAGGTAAATGTCAAATTCAAATTAATTTTATTTCTCTTTTCACATGATATCGCATATAGAGAAAACACGATGACTTCTCATCTTTTTCAATAACGCAAAAGTTTTAGAGATATTTAATATGTGAATGGGGGGGGGGGGGGGGGGGGGGGGTAATGGAACATTACATTTGGATTAAATTAGAATTAGATAAAAACATGTACTATTTTTTTTGTGCCACCTGAGATATCATATACATATATACAAAAATACTTAAAAGAAATCGACACATGGCTACAGGTCTACACGTACAAAAACGTTCAAATCTAAAACTTCAAAAAATTCTATGAATTTTCAAAAAAAAAAAAAAAATGTGAGTGGTTGTATTCGGAACCAATTAGTAAAATAGAACAGATACACGCAATGAATGACGTATACATATATTGACCATAAGAATCATCATCGTCACTTGGATTGCAAGTAGTCTTCGAATTGACAGTTGAAGTGTATAGTATATATGACACTAGCTGCCTTTCTCTGTCCTTGTTTTCTTCCATACAGTTTTAATGGCATTCGTATCATCTCAATGTACTTTTCCATATGTTAACTTGTGAATTTGTGTTAATCAAGTCCTAGAGTATAAGACTTGGAAGGTTCATATCGTTATTTTTACGTTATATTCACATTTTTTGTTATTTGCCGAACCCCGAAGTTGGGAAAATATCATCTGGCCCTGACACCATGTCTGGTGTAGGACCCCTAACCCGAGTTTCCTCTGGCCCTGACACCATGTCTGGTGTAGGGCCCCTAACCCGAGTTTCCTCTGGCCCTGACACCATGTCTGGTGTAGGGCCCCTAACCCGAGTTTCCTCTGGCCCTGACACCATGTCTGGTGTAGGGCCCCTAACCCGAGTTTCCTCTGGCCCTGACACCATGTCTGGTGTAGGGCCCCTAGCCCGAGTTTCCTCTGGCCCTGACACCATGTCTGGTGTAGGGCCCCTAACCCGAGTTTCCTCTGGCGCCGACACCATGTCTGGTGTAGGGCCCCTAGTCCGAGTTTCCTCTGGCGCCGACACCATGTCTGGTGTAGAGCCCCTAACCCGAGTTTCCTCTGGCCCTGACACCATGTCTGGTGTAGGGCCCCTAGCCCGAGTTTCATCTGGCGCCGACACCATGTCTGGTGTAGGGCCCCTAACCCGAGTTTCCTCTGGCCCTGACACCATGTCTGGTGTAGGCCCCTAGCCCTTGTTTCCTCTGGCCCTGACACCATGTCTGGTGTAGGGCCCCTAACCCGAGTTTCATCTGGCCCTGACACCATGTCTAGTGTAGGGCCCCTAGCCCGAGTTTCATCTGGCCCTAACACCATTTCTAGTGTAGGGCCCCTAACCCGAGTTTCCTCTGGCCCTGACACCATGTCTGGTGTAGGGCCCCTAGCCCGAGTTTCCTCTGGCCCTGACACCGTGTCTGGTGTAGGGCCCCTAACCCGAGTTTCATCTGGCCCTGACATCATGTCTAGTGTAGGGCCCCTAGCCCGAGTTTTCTCTGGCCCTGACACCATGTCTGGTGTAGGGCCCCTAGCCCGAGTTTCCTCTAGCCTTGACACCATGTTTGGTGTAGGGCACCTAGCCCGAGTTTCCTCTGGCCCTGACACCATGTCTGGTATAGGGCCCCTAGCCCGAGTTTCCTCTTGTCCTGACACCATGTCTGGTGTAGGGCCCCTAGCCCGAGTTTCCTCTGGCCCTGACACCATGTCTGGTGTAGGGCACCTAGCCCGAGTTTCCTCTGGCCCTGACACCATGTCTGGTGTAGGACCCCTAACCCGAGTTTCCTCTGGCCCTGACACCATGTCTGGTGTAGAGCCCCTAGCCCGAGTTTCCTCTAGCCCTGGCACCATGTCTGGTGTAGGGCCCCTAGCCCGAGTTTCCTCTGGCCCTGACACCATGTCTGGTGTAGAGCCCCTAGCCCGAGTTTCCTCTAGTCGGTGTAGGGCCCCTAGACCGTGTTTCCTTTGGACCTGACACCGTGTCTCTTGTAGGGATCCCCGAGTTTCCTCTGACCCGGACACCATGTCGGGCTAGGAGACACCCAGAGTAAGAAAACAAGCACAGGAAGACAGAGTCTGAGGAAAGGAAAGAAAGATTTAAGATTCAAACTATTGCACTGGGGCAGAGGTTTCTTCAGTCTCAGGAAATGGAAGACACGGTTCATTTAGGACTTTCAGATGCCCTCTACGACCAATATGCAGTAGGATACTGAATGTCCTGTCCTGGGCAATTCGCTATGGGGCATTGTCCCCTGTTGGATTTTCCGGACATATTTACAGAAACAACGTCGCGATTAGCTACTTATCCACCTGACATCAAATCCATATCCTCCGACGGAAAGAACTCGCGCCAGTAAAAAATCTCAATTTTGAAACAGGCAAGTTACGAGACAGCCAAGTCGCTTCCATCTTGAATCCCAGAATGAAGTAGCTGAAAATTTGCAAAATTGAAAAATTATCGACGTATTTAATATTAGAAACCAAGTACATGTACCAGTAATCACGTACTGATTCTTATGTGATTCTAATCTATGATAGTCATCGACAATTTTCAATAATGACTGACTTCTTAATCCTTGCTGTTCATTGAACAAGCATTTTGTAAGCAGTTCCGTTAATCGACGGTCTTCAGATGCTTTGGACATAGGTCGACCGATCAAATTCTTCACTCGGGAATGCTGAATGAATTCTACCTCTGGTAAAACGGTTGCCTCGATAGTATCATACAGAGGTTGTCATCTTTTTCATAACCATAAGATTTTCTGTGGAAATAATATGACACTTTGGTCGAATAAACGGCCCTGTTCCAGAGGATCGGTAAAACGGTTGCCGGTGGCATATACGATATAATTATACTAGAAATTTCAAGTTCATTTATTATCTCAACACCTGTACAGAAAAGGTATACAGAGATAGACTACACAATGCAATAATTTACAATAATATGAAATTTGGTGAACATGCGTGTATATACAGAGGGATAAAAGAATAATAAAGATGTAAACTTATTATATTTGAATTAAAATACCTACTCAGGGGAACATAAGAAATTGATTTTTTTTTATAAAGTTACATAACTAGCGGATCCGGGGGGGGGGGGGGGGGGGGGGGTCAGGACCCCCGCCCCCCTTTTTTTCGGACGAAGACAATTTTTTTGATTGAAAAACTTGCTATAATCATTTCATTTATCGAAATTTTGGCCCCCAGACCTCTCGCCAAAAACATTTCGGCTCGCGCCTATGGCGCTCGCATTACCACTAAATTACTGCCCCCCCCCCCCCTTTCAAATTCCTGGATCCGCGCCTGAATTATATCTATAATACATACTTGTAGAAGTAAATTATGCCGTCGTCATGCGCCACTCTAAGTGATAAATAAAAGAGTTCACCAATCGCAATAGGATTTGCCGTTACTGGGCGCTCATTGGTCACGAACTCACGGCACCTCCAGACATCAACTTACACGAATTATGACTATGGACCCGTGTCCTAGGCTCGGTTATAACCGGAACAAGGACGTTAAGCCCCATCAATCAATCAATCAAAGACTATGGACCCCGTAACATCAAGTATAGGCAATGATGTGGATAGTCTGATATTGGACTGCATTGCGATAGCATCTATATCCGTTATTGATGGCGGAATTATGCTTAAAATCATGACTTTCTCCATTGCTTGAAATAAGTTCTGTATAAATGCATTTGACCTTTCCGTAAAAATTCTTAATTTCTTCATAATCTTTCGGACGATATTGCGCCTGGCAAAAGTTTCTTGTCGTGTTGAACCTCTAACATTGTTGGATCACACCCTTATTTGGAATACGCATATTGAAGAGGACTTATAGGCTTGCCTGTTGTTTAATCCATTTGTTTTATAGCAATAAAGTTTGTTGAAATGAAGTGAAATGTGGAATACGCTCCCCCGAATTAGAAACTTTTAAAATCATTGTTCTTTCTGTCACTTTCTAACGATAAACTGTTGTAATAAGTTTTTATTAAGGCACCCGGGTGTGAAAGACACACGTGTTAAGTTCAGGATGGGATACCTAAACCATGCCTTGGTGGAGGCGAAAGAGTGAATAGAATAATCATACTTAGTAGCTAATTTAATCCAAAATTCTGCAGACTACATTTTATGTAAATCAAGGCCATATATAGTTCTAGAATAAAACACTTAGTCATTCAAGCATAAAATGCGAGTCGCATCCAGCAATCTAAAATCCTATGCACGATGGGAATGTCCTTGAACTTTGACTTCAGGACACCATCTTTACGTTTATTTTTTCCTGTTTGGTTTCAGCCAACTTTGCTTTTTGTTGAAACATATTTACCAGCGAGATATACAAATTTTGACCCTGGTCTTTCACACAATGACTGTGCCCTCCGGTAGCTTGATTCCTAAAACAAGAGGTCCAGACGGCCTGAACCTCTTACTTGTAGTATAAGTGTTATATCAATGTTACTTTCAGTTTAAAGCAATATGCAAGAGTCAATGGAATACCTAAGAGGATGAATAAGGTTTTCAGTGTACATGTATTTGGCTACAGTGACATTGAAAATCAAGATCATTCACAAAACTTGCTTATAAAATGGCCATCGATGAGTACCCTGGGTGTTCTAGAACATCAGAAATTTCTCAAAGGTTTAAAACTGTTTTATAATTTATGTGAGGGAATTTTATATCGCACTCATAGAGACCCATTAGAAAAATGCAAGGCTTCCGGGAATTTGAGCACTAACGAAGATTCTGGAAGTCCTTAACATATTTGACCCCTGTGACCTTGAACCTAGGTAAAATTCAAAGGAAATTGACGTTTGGAAAAGGTTTCATTTTAGAAGGAAACTTTATAGCACTCCACAGCAGGTTCATGTTAATACTTGTCAAAGATGATTGCCCTTGTTCTTCTAGGACTGAAGAATATTCTGAAAGGAATATCTAGCATATTTGACCATTACCTCTACCCTAGGTACCTTCTGGCCAAACATCTGTACCAAGTTGCTTATAGTAGATAAAAGCCGACACGGACAGATTGACACCGGACACCCACTCCTCGTGCCATACCCTAACCCCACTGACACTTACTACCATGCCGGCTAAAATCTTCTCCAATACTGGCAACCATTAAATGATCGCAAATTTGATCTTAATCTTTTGTTAAGCAATTTCTAACTTAACTATGAACAAATTTGCTTAATTTTGTCCATACGAAACAAAATATTAATCAGTTGTGAGATACAAAGTTTGCCCCGACATTTTATTTGATGACCTTGACAATGAATTAGGGTCAGTTGACCTCTTGTTTGAAGAAATTGACTATATATTTTCGTAAATTATTTACTCTTAAACGCAGCGTGGGGCAATTCCAGCAAAACTTGTCTCTATTCATGTTGTGTGTAGCACGAGCCAATCCAAGCAAAACTTGTCCCTTAAAGTTAGGTTCCAGCTTTGGGTGATTCAAGAAAAAAAATTGTCTTTAGAATATGTTCTGTGCAAAGCATCCTTAAACTGACCGTAACCATTCTTACGGGAAATAGAACAAGAGGCCCATGGGCCTTAACGGTCACCTGAGTTATGATATATTTTAGCATATTTGACCCCTGTGACCTTGAATGAAGGTCAAGGTAATCCATTTGAACAAACTTGGTAGCCCTTCATCATAGCATGCTACAGACCCAGTATTGGGTCTCTGGGCCACTTGGTTATCAAGAAGTTGTTTAAAAAAGATTTTAACATGTTAGATCCCTGTGACCTTGAATGAAGGTCAATATCCTCTATTATAACAAACATGGTAGCCCTTCATCCAAGCATGCTACATACCTAATATTGGGTCTCTGGGCCTTTTGGTTAACAAGAAGAAGTCGTTTAAAGATTTTAGCATCTTTGACCCCTGTGACCTTGAATGAAAGTTAAGGTCATCCATTTGAACAAACATATGTAGCCCTTCATCCCAGCATGCTATAGACCTAATATCAGGTGGGCCTTTTGGTTAACAAGAAGAAGACTTTTAAATATTTAAGCATATTTGACCCCCTGTGACCTTAAATGAAAGTCGAGGTCATTCATTTGAACAAACTTTGTAGCCCTTCATCCCAGCATGTTACACACCCAATATCAGGTCTCTGTGCCTGTTGGTTATTGAGAAGAAGTTGAAAATGTAAATTGTTTACAAAGGACGATGCACGACGGATGCCGGACGCCGCCGGACAAAAGGCGATCACAAACAGGGTCAATCACAGATAAGGCCAGCTTTTGTAATACATCAGCTGTACATATTTAAGTTTGGCTTTGTTCCACTTCATATAAATTGGTCTTACCAAGTGAACTAAACATTTCCAAGCTTTTCCAGCACCACACCACAGTGCAAAGTTTGACATTGTTTATTGGTGGTTCATGTTGTTCTAAGCTTTCTTTTGAAATATCCTACTTAGATTTTTTTTTCCATGAGTCAAACTCACTCAATAAGCCAGTCAGACTAAGAGAAGCACTTAAAACTTACGTGGAAATAAAAAAAAAAACCAAACAAAAAACAAAAAAAACTGCCGATGAATTGATTTATAGACATATATATTTCGTTCCTTCACATCACATCACAGATATTCTATCACATAACAAACAGTGCAGTTTCTTCTTTGTGTTAAGCTTGTTCAAATCTCACATTCAAACCAAGTCAATGTTACACAACCAAACAGAAATAAATGATACATCTTTGGAAGGCAATGAAATATATCCAATGTGAAACTGTTTAAAATATTGTAATGTTAAATTAATTTAGGTATTTGTGAAGCATGATATAATAAAGAGTCTAATTTGAAGCAATAAATTCACATCTGTATTGGAATGCCTTTATAAAATTACAGAAACATATTACTGATAGTCATGAAATTTTGATAAACTTGCTCTTGTGGGGGAGAGCAAAATACACACGGGTGTCACAAATATAAACAACGAACCAAAATAAACCTTCAGTTACAACATCATTCTTACAGAGAACACACAGGCCTTGTATTGTACATTTGCCACACAGTCTGTTGTCCATTTGTACAGGAGTAATAAACTCCCTCATTAGGATGAAAGAAGAGATTCTGAATAAATGATGCGACTCAAAACACATAACCGAAATGAGTTCCATGATTTGTACATACAATGTACATGAATGATAATACGAATTCTCATCAAATGTAGCCAGCACGTGAAATCTAATGAAAGACATGTTGCCTTTTTCAAAATCAAATTTCTATCCATATTATTTTGTTTTTCGCTGACTTTGGCACAAGTTAAAACACATGAAAACATCAATACAATGCAAGTTTGAGGTTTTACCTCATTCTTTAATCAATTTTAAAGGTACGTTGATCAACATGGTACCATTAAATATCCCTTACTAAAATACACTGTCCCAACTATTGATAGAAAAAATGTATGGAAAATAGCCTGACTAGATGTACACCATCTGGTTCAAATTAAAAATAAAATTTTACAGAATTTTTTTTCTCTAGAATTTGAAGCATGATCTTGTATAAATTATCTTTTTGATATGATAAATTACATAAGACAGTTTAAGACACAATGAAGTTAGTTAATTAAAATTGAGTAGCATTTCTACAATAATATTTTTTGAAAATTTAAATGCTCTGTTCTAAAATATAGGAATACTTTAATCAATTTTTTTTTGTAATAATCTACTGTTTTTGAAAAAAAAATCAAAAATTCCTGAAAGTTGACAATGATTTGCAACAAATTACATACATGTACTTAAACACCAATTAAATACAAGGTCAACCAAATGGATTATCTTCTCCATCAGATTTATGATGTGTTTATATAAACAAGCCCTATAGCTTATCCAAATACTCCAGTTGTGTAAAAGTGTGCCACTAATGGTTTTTGGATGGGATCAAGTACTGGCGGTTGGGGTTGAATGGTATCCTCACCAATGTACTGCAATATTCATTTCACATATTTAGTTGGCAGACTTGTTATCTGAGGAAGACAACGCTCTAGTGATGTCCTCCCTCAGACAGGGAAGTCACCAAACAAACAGGTAGTTGTTCGATAATGCACCTGGTATGAGCGTGGAAATGTCTGTATCCAGTCAGACTCGGAAAAGTCATTTACAGGTGTCTTTAAGGAATTCAGTATGTACTCCTGAATAACCACACATCCCAGTATCTTCCTTATAACCGAAGTGCGTATGCTTTACAATAGACCACAATGAATCCCTGAAAACTCTCCGCATCCATTAGAACCATACATTGACAACATAATTTGATCTGTGATGGTCCTCATCATGGAATAGGTTATCAAACTGATAATTAATCATCTCCAAAATCCGTTATGACCGCCAGTGTGTACATTTTGAAAACGGAATCTGCCATTTGTCACCGAAACTTCAATGTGGGTGCAGTACAATGCAGATATAATACGATACATAACTACATATCAGTAAGTGAAGGGGTCGGGATGAAGTGCTTACATTTCTAAATGGACACATCTGTCTGTGACAAATAGAGAACGTTCACCTCAACCCTATCAGTTCCTCCACAAATACTGATATGGTCATTATGCATCATAAAACACCTACACAGCACTGTACCCTGAAGTCCCAGTGACAAAAAGCAGAAACACAATTTTCAAAATGATAGCACGACCGACAGCCAAGTCGGAATTTAGAGGACAATAAATAATCAATCTGATAACTTTCCATGACCAGACATCCAACACTCACAAATTATGTCATCAACATATGGTCCACCAGAAGTGGATCATCTTCAGATCGCGTCCATTGGGTCATTATGCAAAACACACACTATATCAGTTATTAGAATCCACCGAGACGTACGATTACTTAAGTACATACAAACAACATCCTTAAAACGGTTGTAAATTCCCTAGCGAGCCATCGTGTCAACATGCATTGCCTTCTCTCCCAGGTTAATATGAAAATGCCAATAGAGGTAGAAATGAATATAGTACACTTTTACGCCCTCCCGTCAAATACTCTTTCCCTCTGCCTTTTGTTGGCATTTTCCTCCAACCATCAGATAAAAAGTTTGACAATTCCGTCAGGAAATTTCAACTCCCTGGAGCTTAACAATCTAATAAATTATTTTGAAATCTTAAGGGCGAGTTCGGAATTAATTTTTGGAAAAATAGAATAAATCAAAAATGTTCATGTATTTCTTTGATGTTAGAAAATCTTGGGCACAAATCAAATTAGCACTTTTGGTTCTTTTATCTTCATGAATTAATAAATTGGCAATATGACATGAACAGCAATTAATTTCAATCAGCCAAAATACATAAATCAATCAAAAATAAACACAATCATAGCCTTATCCGGAAGCCCCCGTCCGACCTCTAACCTGAATATGTGTTGATAACCCTGTATCTTCATTGTGACCTTAAACCACCTTGTATGTTTAAATACTTAAAACATTAATATTGAATTTAAAAATTCTTAACCTAAATAATCAAAATTTAAAATAAATGTTAAGTATGAAAAAAAAAAAATGTATATGGAAATGGCATTAATTGCAACACAACCCCTCCCCCCTCCCTTTCCCATCCCCGATCACAGTTTGTGTAGTTAGTGCTGGAAATATTTGAAAGCTGCCGTGACTCCCACTGCTACTAAGGCCATGCTAACACCTCCAAGAGCCCACTTCCATGATGGAGCGAAAACCTGAAAAAATTCAAATAAAAATAAGATTTATTATTGAATTGGATTTATGGTGCTGTTAAAACTACTGCTTTATCTACTTTGATTTGTTTATGCAATGCCCCATGAAAATGATGTCAAATTAAAATATTTGGCTGTATCTAACAATCTTCTGTCAGAAAGATAATCATTCCAGTCTGTTTTTTTGCGGTCTGATTTTGTTTGATATGTGAAAAAAGTTTAAATTATGCTCATCATCATCACTAATAATTTCCCTTGGATTTCATCAGTATGATATATTATCTTCCAGGATTTTGCAAAATTGTGTTTTTCTTTCAGCTTCAGTGATTTAAACATCAGTTTAGTTGTGTGGCATACAGGATTATTTCACCACTGATTATACATTTAGCGGGTTCCTCGTCCATCTTTGTGGGTTTTTGCCTTTAGATCCTTTACATACGCCCATCCGGACCATTAACAGTAAATAACTTATTTCACAATTGTTCACAGTAAGTTGAAAAGCATTCACATACACATTTATAAATCTGTTAACATAAAGTAATTATTGGTTGATGTCAATCTTGGATGTACCAACATTCATAAGCATTATCTCAAGGTACACTTACAGATGTGGATTTCTTTTCTTCTTTGGGAGTGGCAGTTTTTTCCAGTCCAAACATCTTCTTGTACATTTTTTTCTCTTTTTCTGATTCCTTGACAGATTTCTTGATGTATGTTTGCATCAGTGCTTGGTTCTGAGATTGGAATTTCTGAAGTGCAAGAATAGCAAAAAATAAGTTTCTTATAAGATAACATACCTGTCAACATTATGTTTTTTTTTCAAATCAAAACGCGTTTAATTGGTATAGTATACTGTGAAGTCCATGATAAAATGAATCCGGAAAATTCATTTCACCTTTAATGTTCTCTATTTCTTAAATGCAGTTTTATCTTCTTCTTTTTTTTAATGCAGCAACTTTGTTTCACTTCTCATATCTTATGAATATAGCATCTCAAAAGAGTTTAAAAGTTTGTAAATGGTTTCATTTTAAAGTGGCTTTACTAAATCATTTTGGATACCCTGTTGGTTAGATTAATAATAATTTATCATGGAATTATTTATTACATATACGTAATATCAAATATTGTCATGTCTAAATGTGGACATGCCTCACAATAATATTGCTGGTCTTGTTACACAAAACTATAAGTTCTACAAGACATGTAATAAATACAGGAATTACAATATACATGGCACTTTATTTTTGTACAATATGTCATCAAACACAAGTTTTTATCATCAAAACAGAAAATTAGTGTATCATAACAAATGGTTTCATTTTCAAACATGTTTTACAAATTAAACATACCTTATCATTGGTGTTAACCTTTTCACATCGCTTCAAAATCTCTATGGCTTTCTTTAAATCCCCAGATTCACCAAGAGCCTGGAATACATTAAAAAGTACTACATCAATAGAAGCTAAAGAAGGAAATACATACACAGTCAAATTTTGTATCTTGAACTCTGATATCTTGTCAAAAACATTGCTTATATTAACTCCAAGTAAAGTTTCAGTTCTGACAGTAAAAATTTGTATGAAATATATTCATTAAGTTTTTAATTATCCCACTGATTAAAGATAACGAGGTGTGACTGTGTGTACATGAACACATAATGTAATCATGTGTACAAATCATAGGGCTGATATCTTATTGATTCATTAGTTGTGAAGATAGAAATTAGCAAGTCTATATTGTATTGTATACAAGAGAGTTCCGATTTGAAAGGCAGTAAATAACATGCTGTAGACTCATGTATGAAATAAATTTATTTTAATTTCATTTTTCAGGAAAATGTCTTTGCCAATGGAGTTACTAGTTGTCTAGGCTTTTATTCACAGACAGCATTACTCAGTAGAAAAAATAATAAATTTTCAAGATTCATCACTTCAGGCAAGTTACATATGAAGTTGAGTTGGTATTTATTACAAACAGCTGTGACTTACCTTGCCGAGACGGCTGAGAGCTTTCCAGTTGTCAGGCTGTACATTCAATACTTCATTTGCTGACTTGATGGCGGCTTCATGATGGCCGAGCTGTCGATGTGTAAAGGAATTAATACGATACACTTCATATTTACTTCACTTAAATACAGAAGAGAACAACAGGAATTGGAACATTTGTTTTTATATAAACCATAACAATTAGCTGTTTTAGAGTATCTTTTAAGTGACACATATTTGGGGACATTTTTCAAAAGGAAATATGTTTATCATTCAACTGTCATAATCTTGTTATGTCATAAATACTGCAAGTTAAAGGAAGTTGTGATGATGTCATAGGGAAATAAGTTGAGAGTTTTTGCTTATTTTCAAATAAATGAGCATGAGTTACAAAATAAACAGTCTTAAAATTCCACTGATATGAGTTTAAGACCCTCGATCTATTAACCTATATGAAGTCATTGAAGTGTGACCACTTACAAACATCTGGCATATGCACATGTTGTTATAGCATTTGATGCGGCAGTCCAGGAACTCCTGGAGTTTTTCTGGTGCTTCCGTGAATGATCCGGATTGGGGATCCAAGATATGTAGTGCTCTATAACATGTAAGATACTTTATGATGCACCTTAACAAATTTAACACAACTCTCCCCGAAATCAAAATGACAAACATTACTAATTTCTTAACGATATCAATTCATTTTTTTTAATGTAAACAGTAAATTGGTGAGTTATTTTTATTGCACAGTAAGACACATTATTGTTGAAGGGATATTTTGGTTTAAGACAGAACACATTCAGTCCTTATCATAACTTAAAATTCTTCACTCATGTAATATAATTTAATAAGTACAATTTAACATACCGACTGTAGACTTCAATAGCTGTTGAATAGTCTTTCCATGAGTACAGCTGATTCCCTCGTACACGTTTCTTCTCTCTATCAAAGTAAAAACAATTTGTAATATTGTGTTATCATACTTGCTGAATAAATCTTCTTACAATCCTGGTAAATACTAGCTGCAATATACTGATCTAACTGATCAATCGATCGAGAGTTTCTCTTTAGCTTGACTGACTATATTTTAAACCTTGCTTGTATCCAATAGGAATCCCTTTTATAAAATCAATATAGTAGTTCAACTATACAAAGTCTCAATTGTGTTATACTTGCTAAATAAATCTTTGTGTAACCCTGGAAAATATCAGTTGCAATAAACTGTTAAGCTAGAAAGGACTTCTCCTTAGCTTGGTTTAATGTTTTGAATATTGCTAGTTATTGTAGTTCTGCTAAAAAAAAGTCTCATTAGGCCAAGTAAAATTAATTAGCTGTGTCTCAGGGCCAATTTTTAATTTCAAACGCTTGTAAAGACTGGCGATAGTAAGCTAGAACAGGATGCAGAACAAAATTTCTGGATTTCCCCCCCCCCCCGGATTTCCAGGGTGCATATAGACAATTTTATTTTATTATTTTTTTTGCAATAAAATCAGTTGTGCAGCTACTTTTTTTGGATGCAGGCGGGCCCGAGAACCAATTATTTATTTTTTATGGCCTTATCCAATTCTGAAGTGGCACATGATTTACGTAGAATAAAAACATTCAACATTAGATATTCAATACCTGCTATTACTTTCATTGCGGCCGTTATTTACGTCAATTTTTCACAACATGATACTCAATACCTGCTGTTATTTTCATTGCGGCTGTTGTTTAGGTAATTTTTTCACAACAAAACTTAAAGTGATATAACTCGGTGAAATTTTTTTGTGAAAGAATAAATCTTAACAAACCCCAAGCTCAGACGCTGGTCTACTGAGAGTTTCTGTCGGTCCACAGCAGGGTATACACGGAGAAGTTCCACGGTCAAAACCAAGGCCGCATTGGCTGGGATATCTGGGGTTCTGAAAATCAACCACAATGCTTGATATGCAATTGTTGAGAGTTTGTTAAATTCCAATTCATTCTATATAACATTTTTGAGAGTTTGATAAATTCCATTCCATAAGAATAAGGATAAAAGGCATGTGACTATTTATTATTTGTTAATGATGAAGAAGTATCATTAAAGTATGATGTCACTAAAATATAAAAACATAATTTCTTCAACATTACTGTTCTTTGAATAAGTAATAAAAAGTACTAATTTTATACAAACTCCTAAATATATATAACAAGTAATAGAAACATATGCTATGGTATGTTGAAATGAGTTAATTTCACAACAGGTAATAGAAAGTCATTGTTTCAATGCAAATTATGCTGAATTGTTTTCTTGTAAAGCTGCACAAAAAAAAAAAAAATCTGAAAGCATTTGACAGGCATCCCATACCAACAACTTACCTTCCTCTTGTTCCATATGCATATTTAGGCATCTGTGTGGAAGACACTGGCCTCACCAATGTACATGAATTTGACCCCAACATCAAGGGCTGTAAGTAAAAATTAAGGCATGTTGACTGATAATATCCAAGATCTTTTCACAGAAATGATAGTCAGTTAAACTTCCAATGTTTGACCCTTAGTAATACTCTATTAATCCATAATAACTCAGGAAAATGCAGATGGATGAAAATAAATCTGATATAACTGTGTAACACAGTCATATGTTTCCCTTCACATGTCTGGTCACTTATTCTTACCAAGCATGACTTCGTGTTCTCCAAGGAAGAAGCTGAATTCCTCCATGTGATCTACGAGTGTGCCATCAGACAGTTTGACATCAATGTTGATGGTGCAGGTATCGCCATCATTTGGACGTTCGTCAGAGGTACCTTTGCGGATGACCTTTAAATGAAACAAACACTGAAACGTTAAAGCTGCCAAAGGGATTATATTTAACACAAGCCATTGGTAAGGGGTGGTGAAATGTCTTGTGGTTAAGTCTTCTACCTGATAAACAACTGTAAATTCACCCCTTCAATCAGATTGTTAGAACAAACATACTTAGGGTGTTTCCTGTATGAATTAATTTACACAACATTAAGAGTGCATAAATATTTGATAACTCACTTTCTTAACGAGGAGTCCATTTCCAAAGATATCAACTTCTTTCTCAGGCTCTGCTTCTTTGTTCACTGCAGCTGCCTCCTTCTGTTCATCATTTGTGTTGGACTTGCTTGCTGAAGCTTCCTCAGCTCCTTGTGTAGCAGAAGGACTTGCTGATGCTTCAGCTGGGCTTTGTGTAGCAGATGGGCTTGCTGATGCTTCCTCAGGGCCTTGTGTGTTTGGGGTGCTTGCTGCCTGTGCTGTTGCTGCTGCAGCTGTAGCCTCTTCCAGTCCTTGCGTTTCAGCAGTGTTGGCAGATGGAGGCTCTCCAGAGGTAGGTGCCGCCTGGGCACTGTCTGCTTCAGAGGAAGAATTGTCTTTGTGAGGAGAAACATCCTCACTTTTTGTTCCCGATACCTTCTGTGTTATATCACTGTCTGTATCACATTTAGCTTGCTCATCAGATGCCTTGCATCTAGCTATTGCTTCACCTTCACCAGAAGTAGTGTTCATATCAAATCCGTTAGTACGAGCTGTTGCCTGAAGCTCCATGCTTTGAGCCTGGCCTTCTGCAGGCGTAGTCTCAGGGGTTCTGTGAGCCTCCTGGGGTACTGAAACTGCTTCCGTTTCAGACTTAGACACTTCAAAAGAGACAAAAAATAAATGTTATTTCCAAGATTAATGGATGTGTTTGAAATATTCTCTCTAGAACATCGATATATATATCACAACACATTATTATCTTTTGCTTTAATGTATGTACACGGTATAGGTACAGTATACGTACCACAGTAAAATTAAAATATGGACTCATTTCAGAATGGAGAAGAACCAATGTACTGGCTGCTAAGGGTGAGAAGTTGATGGTATATGAATCAGGGTTGAATTCCTTATAATATTCAGCATAGTTACATTGTGGTACTCCATCTTTGATATGTATAACCGTGGTATGTTGTATTAAAAATCAAAAATTATAATTACATCATAAAACAAAAAATATTCAGAGAAGCATTGATATCATAACATAAAATCTTGAACAGGTTTGTTATAAAACAGCAACTTGTCAAGTAATGAAAATAGTCAAGTTTTTTACAATAAATTACATAGTGGAAAATATGGGTTCTCTAACAATACATGAAAGACAGCATTTTTGCTTTTCTCAATAACTTTATACAATGTACTTGTGCTATAAGTATTCAGTTTTGCAGTACATATAAAATTTAATTGCCTTCGACCAAGGACACTGAGCATACATAATATACCGGTATATCCTCAGTGTCCTTGGACAAAGACAAATATATAATAGAGCTTTAGTTAATGAGATACTTCACTGGTCGAGCTATTTCTATACATATACAAAAGTTTGGTAATTGGTTTTTACACAACTGCTATACTTCAGTACAGAAAAAAGGGACACAGCACCTTTAATGGGTGAAGCATTATGAAGCATGCATAAACATATCTATATTACATGGCAAAATAGTTTCCCTGTCTTCCATTAATACAGAAGCATATATGAAAGGAGGGCTTTTTCTGACGGCTTTTCGGGGCCAATAATTGGCCCCATTACCAACTGAAATTATTTCATTATTATGCCAAGTTACCAAAATTTAAAGTTTACTCCTGGAAAAATCATTCCCAATTCACAAATTTTCTTCTAAAAGGGAAATAAAAAGGCTCCATCCAAAACTTATATAATTATTTGTATAACATAATTACGTTAGATTTTTGTTTCTGACATTTTAATGACAATTTTTGACAACACACATAAAATTTACACTATATAAAGAAATTTGAAGATTTATCAATTTAAATACATGTAAATTCAAAAGGCCATTTTACCTTATGCTTTAATTTATCATAACGCTGTTCTGAATTATCTATTGTTTAATTCTTCAGACTGTAGATCATGCCTTCCTCGAATTACTTATAATATCAGGAACGTAATATTGTTTCAATGATGCATCGCTAAGTGCAAAATGAATGGCAAACAATCGCAAATAAGCAAATCTCGTACATCCTTTGTGTACATAAACAAGCTACAGCCCTTATGTTCTGGGGGCCGGACATGATGGACAACATTACGCACTACATGATGATGGAATAAGGATGCCATGTAATGGCTTAAGTACTCATTAGTTATGACATGACATGAAAGGAGAATTTTTTGAATAATGCAAGATTTATCTCACATTGCTCGAGAAAAAAACTTTGTTGGAGAAAGCCTTGACTATCCAGGATAATGATGATTAGCAGAGCTCTGTGATACACAAAATCTGAGGATTAAAACATGATCAATACATTATAATATAATTATAGATCTTAGATTTTGTTGAATCATGACACAACATAAATTTTGGGCCTAATTCACAGCTATGGGTTGGGGTAATGATAACGGTAATGAGGCCAATGTAGTCGAAGCATACATATGAATGAAGAAGTTCCATCTAAGATCAATCCAAATGTTTATTTTTGTCTGGTGTAAACCTAGGTACCATGTAAGTGTCCTGCTTCACACCTATATATAATTCATTAGCAACACTAGTTATCACCAGAGAGCTGTGAAGAAGCTTTATTCACACTTATCAATCACAAGACAATAGACTAGTGATCCCGGTAAACTGGGGCTGTAGCTGACAGCTCACTATAGATCAGGCTCTAATAAAGTTGATTAGAGTTAACATATGGTTCCAAATAAAAGGCAACACATTTTAACATGTAATCATATTTCCACTTATGCTTTAAATTTATTCTTGTAAGTGAAATTCTTTTTTTTTCTTCCTTTTTTTCACCTTAATGTTGATAAAGTTCTTTTCACATTATGAATTTATGATTACTTTAAAGTGAAAATAATACCAACAATAATATGCATTGCATTTGATGTTTTTTCTTTCTTTTTTTTATGAATTATTGTGAAATTCTTTTTGCCTGAAGGTATTTTTTTTCACTGAGGAAGATTAATACCAAATGAAGTTGTGTGTAACGAAATGTTGAATTCCTTTCAATCCAAAATTAAAAATACTGTAAAGGACTAACAAATAAAATTCCTGCCCAAAGTAATTAATAGACTAGAGAAGACAACGAAATGGCTCAGAGAAGAGCTCCATGACAAGTAACAAGTAATAACTTACATGTTTAAAGGACTACAGTCATGACATATATTTATCTCCGTGATCAAAACATATGTGCATAACACGCTTATAAGTCAAAGACCGATTATAGACTAATATCTCTACAGTATATATTAGTCTATAATCGGTCTTTGACTTATAAGCGTGCTGAGCACCTATGTTCAGAATTACTAAGGAACATTCTGATGCAACACTTTATCTGTAGCAAAAGAAAAAGTACATCAATATACATGCAATTGCACAATTAATGCATGCAAAATTACTATAATTGATAATACAAATTGGCGAATGTGCTAAGTGATAACATCGCCAAAGTCCAATACCGGCGAATGTCTTGTTAGCATGGCTGCTGCTGAAGCAGAGCTGGTCTTCCGTCAATGACATTTAGTCGTCAATTCTTAATTTACAAAAATACATTAACACATAAAAGCAGAAAGAAGATAGAAAATCATTAAATGGAAGCAAGTTTGAATTACTAGTCATACTTTTTCCACAAAAATTGCCGGTCTTCCAGAAAATTCTGCCTGTGACTTCTGTCTCCCAGCAATCGATCTCCTTGGAACATGAGTGTCGTAAAGTGGGGAACAATCATCCCTAATAACGACATAGTTACGAAAATGTTCATGCATTTGAAAAAGAAACTCTATTGATAATTAATTAAATTATTATATTGATAATAACATTTGGTATGAAAATATATGATTAAGTCAATATGAAATTATAAAAAATAAATATCTATGTCGTAAATAATATCAATAACTGCTTTACGACAACATACTTCCGGTTTCACTTTTGGTAAAAATATCAATCGTCTGCTTAGAGGATTGCGCCTAATTAGAACCGTGATTGCATTCATTTGGTGCCAAAATATACAGGTAAACTCGTTCGGACTTTCTTTACTGGAATAGCTCCTGTTGTTCCAGAATGTCTGGGCTATTTTGTATCTAGCTTGTCTACTACATTGTGTACTGTCTGCAGCACCGGTACTGTACCTACATGTAATCGTTCAAATTACAAACAATGGATGGACATGGTCATAGGCATTGCACATCAATTATAAGAACATTGATTGAAGAAAGCTTATCATAAAATTATTCCCAAACAGGTAGTCAAAAGCTACATTTGTAAATCCTCCACACCACTTACTCCAGAACAAGACAAGCACACACTTACACATTCAAACACATACTTGCTACCATACACTGTATACTGTACATGTACATATAATTTTTCATTTTTCTACACACAATTACACAATGGACATCCTGTCGGTAGCAGAAATGCAACACACCACACTGGAGGATTCCAGGCCACATCAGGCACATGCACATACTACTCCTATAACATAAGAGGCCGCTGGTCGGCTCTTTTTCTATCGGATATTATTTTGCCGACTGCGACCTCTTATTTCCGAAGCACTAATTCTTTGATGCAGTTTCCGCCCGGATTCCGGGCGGAACTAAATATGCTTGAAAAAAATACTTAAGAGGTTGACAGGTCATTACAACGATGTCTACGTATCATGTATGCAATATTCATCCCATATGTATGTCACAGACACAAATATATAGTATAATACGGTGTATAACACACAAAATACATGCCCATGTCGTTGTAGCACTTTTCTAGTCGTTTTTAAAAATGGCTGCCTAAAGGTTGATACAAAATAGTTGTCGTTATTTCAAACGGAACGAAATGGTACGGACTTTGTTGTATTCCGCTTGTAGGACATAAATTGTAATCCAATTTTGTATTAACCGGCAAATCACGTGGTATTTTTACTATCACTAACGGCAGTATTGTCTGCTTGCGCTCTGCTCCGCTTCGGAAGAAGAAAACTTCATAATATGTGTTTGTTACGAAATTATTCTCATTTAATCATTGGATTATGGAAAGAAATATATATTGGACACCGTTGATCATTTAAATGTAAGTTGACACGCTATATTTTTGCAATAAACGAACTTTGAAAATTTCATCGTCAGCATCGGGAAAATCAGCTATGGGCAGTTAGAGGTTACACGGCGCTAGTCAAAAGTATCTCGCCGTGTAAAACCTCTAACATTGTTGGAGTAATGCACATACCAAATACAGCCCTCGTTAACAAACATGAGGTCAAACTCACATGTACACCACTTTCTCTTTTTTGTAACAATATTAATGCTACTGAAAAAATATTTTTTTTAGTGATCATGTACACCCTCACTACACCCACGACTCCTAATTGTCAACATTGACAAAAGGGTTACTTAATAAGAAGAAGAATAAACGGATGAATACAATCTTTAACACAGATCTAGACTCTGACCTACACTTTACTTACACAAAAAATGTAGTTTTCAGCCTGCTTTTGCATTTGTATCTATGCACCTGTTTAAGACTCTCTATGTTTTTGAAAGTTGTATTCTCTACCAAAACATTATACATGTAAGAGATGCTTGTGATTGATCATCAAGTATTTAATTCCGGTTATATGCTATGAACAACATTATCACAGACATCAATAACGAAGTCTTAGAATAACATGGTTGTTGGTAAAGTGCTGCTCCTTTGAATAAAAGAAAAGTCCAGGCACTTGGATTTACTAACAACATGATTTCTTTGTTTAAAAAATAAATATCTAATGAACTATAAATATATTGCACAGTAGGGGTGTTTGGCATTAGTATTTACCAGCTGAAGTGATGCACAAGCATGAGTATATATATTGATATTGTTTTTGATATGTTATGTAATTTTGTTATGATTTATTTCATGTCTGATGTTACATTTGCAATATATTCTGTGGCCATACTTTTGCAATTACCCTTTACCATGCATCGGTCCCCAAAGATATGAAAAGTCCTTGAATTTCAACACTTGCCCGTAAAAGTCTTGGAATTTATTGCCATGCTTTGAAAGCCAATTTTACATGTGTTTATAATTATGTATTTACAACATTGATGATGTGGCATGACTTTCTATTATGTTACATAGCTGTCAAAATTTCACTAAACATTGATCTGATCCAATGTGATGCATAGGAAAAGTCCTGGAATGTAATGACAAAAGGTCCAGAAAAAGTCTTTGAATTTGATGACAAAGTCTGTAAGAACTATGCTTTACTGATGTCGTATATTCAATATCATGTGGTAGATTATATTGAACTCAATATATAGAATATACCTATATATATAGAATTAATATAACTGAGATTCAATTTCAAGGTACATAAATGTATGAAAGAAGAGCAGCAGCTCCAGAGTCCAGGTTTGAAAATGATCCTAACCTGGACTCTGGAGTTGCTGCTCTTCTTTCATACCTTGATATTTCTACTTTTTTAAGAGCGCCCTGCATACCATGTGGTATCCTCCTGAGACCTAGAAGACAAACTTTTTCCTAAACTACACTGAATGGACATTGGTTCTTTGGGGATTTTCCCACTTTAATTGAGATTCAATTTGATAAGCTTGCAAATCTTGATTTCAGTGTAATTTAAATTTGATATGATTTCACAGTGTCGAGGGCATTCTGATGTGTCAGAGTAACTTCCCTTCACTTCTTGAAATCTTGACTTCATCGTAATTTAAATTAGAGATTATGTCACTGTGGTGAGCATTCTGATCAGTTACTTCCCTTCATTTCACCCTGTCAGTAGTACCTAGATGTACACTAAAAACAATAGCCTGACAAACCTGCCAGATGATTGGGATACATTTTGCTTTAAACGTAACCTGTGGGAGAGATTCCAGGTATAAAAGAAAATGAGGGTACCATAGTTCCTTCTACACAAAGCCAACATGTGAGCTATATATGACATATTCAATTAGTATTAAGTATACTACATATGAACTGTGACATGTTCAATTAGTATTGTGACATATTCAATTAGTATTAAGTATATACTACATGTGAGCTGTGACATGTTCAATTAGTATATATTGTTACATGTTCAACTAGTATTAAGTAAATTCAGGGAAAACAATGTGTCAAATACTGTTCATTTTAACAAACTTCAACACAGAAGTGTTTTTAAGTTGAAATAGATCAAAATCTATTTCAGTGATTTTATGAATGTGTCAAGTTTAATCCCAAGGTCTAAATAATCTGTTTCATGAAAGAGAAGAAAAAAAGAGAGAAAGAATATAAAAAGCTAAATATGACAAAAAATCTGAATCCTAATTATCACATTGTAGAATTTTCACAAAAATACACAAACAACAGGACCTGTTACCAGTATTTATGTCAAATGTACTTTTTAAAAAAATGAATGATGAACTGATGGTCAAACAAAATATATGTGTATGCATAAATACATGTTCTATATTTTGTTCATTATCTCAATTATACATACAATATCTAAAATGTTATTTATTTTCTTTATAAACAAATATTTTCAGTGTTTTCATTTAGAACCGGTCGCCGGCCAAATTGACCGGTTAGAATGGTGTTTTGGCCATTCAAATGACTTAATTCACTTTTTAAAAAATGTCTAAAAGCATATTATCGTAATCCTCAGATACATGTATACCTGTTACTATTCATTTGTAGCCTTTTACAAATATTTTTATTGAAAACCCTGTATTTTGTAATCTCCTGTGAATATGACTTTGAAAGCTGTCATGCATAAGCCTAAGGGCATTTTTTGTGACCTTCTTTACTGGAATAAAATTATTAATCATAGTTTTATAGATGATTTTGGGAGAATTCTTATCTATCAGCCTGTTCAAGATGTGTTTCTCTATAGATATAAAACGTAACCAACTTAAACTTCGTAATCTCTAATGGGTTTATCTTTATTTAATTTTCATCAAATCTGCTTAGTTACATCAACAATTCATAAGGAAAGTATGTAATAAACATCTAAAAATAGAATGTTAACCCACCCTGCATGTGCTGAGTTACGTACATCTTCAGATGATAAACTGAAAAGCATTGGTTTGTTTATAAAATGCTGAGAAGATTCACTACCTTTTCATGGTGGCTTTTCACATTTAACTTATCTTTAGTTTTTGTCTAACAGACTCACGTTGAGTCTGTGCTGTCGTGGTTGTGTCCTTGAACAAGACAATTAACCCTAATTGATCTGGTGGCATGCAATGGGCCTCCCATATGTTGTTCATTGAGGTAGTCACCAACTACTACAAGAGTCTGCTTCAAAATGACCCTGGCTGTTCATGGGGCATTAAACCCAGCAATAAACCAACGAATGGAGATTCCTTTAAATCGATTCTAGTAATCATAATTCTTGAAAAGTACTGCTAATGTTATTCTTAAATTTCTTATGTAGAATTTCTTTATGCTATCCTGATCATTATGTTGAAGTTATTTCTAACAATGTAGAAAAGTTGAAGACTTGTGCATTCAGATTTCAGAAGTTGATTAACATGCGTCAAGGATTTCTAATGTTTATCAGCTTTTAAAAAATATGATATGGGCCCATATACATCAGATTTTAAAAACCCAAGAAAACATCAGAAATCTGTTGATTAGGAATGGACTTTGGATTTTGTTAAGCTGATAAATATATTGTTATATCTATTTGCTATTCTATAAATATAGTCTTTATTATATAAAAGTTGAAAGTCTGCAGAATTGATATAAAATATATAATACCTCAGCTTTATTTTAATTCTATACAATTTCTTTTCCTTTTTCAGAGTGAAGATGGAGTGTGACACTTGGTCACCTATTGCATTAACATACAATCCTCTCGCAGCAGGCAGCATTGATACCACTGATAAGGATCCTCATGATCGTGGCATTGTCAGGGCCATGAATGCCAAATACCGACCCAACAAAGATGTTGTAGGCAATCCAGAAAATACTGTGTTTATTGCTAGACTTAATCCAAAGACTACAGAGGATACTATTGAATCAAAATTTTCAAAGTATGGAGACATTGAAAGACTCCGATTAGTGAGAGATTTGGTAACAGGATTTTCAAGGTGTTATGCTTTTGTGGAATATCAAAACGAAAAGTCAGCTTACAGGGCTTCTAAAGAGGCTGATAAAATTGAACTTGATGGTTGTGAAATTTTTGTAGACATTGAATGTGAGAGAAAATTGAAAGGATGGATACCAAGACGTCTAGGTGGTGGACTAGGTGGAAAAAAGGAATCAGGTCAGCTGAGGTTTGGTGGCAAGGATAGGCCTTTCCGAAGACCTCTGGATTTGAAAATGAGATTAAGAACTGAACATTATGGCAGAGATAGAACAAGATTCCAGGAGGATTTTCGTTCAAGATCTGAATATAGACATGATGGAAGACGACATGACAGGTTTGAGAAAGAATCTTCAGACAGGTTTTCATCTGGAAAGCACCAGGAAGATAGAGAAAGACAAAGTGGCAGAGAATATAGTGATTCATCTGGCAGATCTAGGGAAGATAGAGATAGATCTGTGGCGGGGCGGTCTAGGGAGGACAAAGATAGCTTTAGGTACAGACACAGTGAGAGAGATTACTCTAGGGACAGGTCTCCTACATCATCTAAAGATAGGTATAAAGACCAGCGAGATCACCAACGATCACGTCACAGGAGGAGTAGGTCAAGGAGTAGAGATAGATAACTGATGATAATACTGATCATGTCACAGGAGGAGTAGGTCAGGGAGATAGATAACTGATGGTAATACTGATCACGTCACATGAGGAGTAGGTCAGGGAGATAGATAACTGATGATAATACTGATCACGTCACAGGAGGAGTAGGTCAGGAAGATAGATAACTGATGATATTACTGATCATGTCACAGGAGGAGTAGGTCAGGGAGATAGATAACTGATGATAATACTGATCACGTCACAGGAGGGGTAGGTCAGGGAGATAGATAACTGATGATAATACTGATCACGTCACAGGAGGAGTAGGTCAGGGAGATAGATAACTGATGATAGTACTGATCACAGGAGGAGTAGGTCAGGGAGATAGATAACTGATGATAATACTGATCACGTCACAGGAGGAGTAGATCAGGGAGATAGATAACTGATGATAGTACTGATCACGTCACAGGAGGAGTAGATCAGGGAGATAGATAACTGATGATAATACTGATCATGTCACAGGAGGAGTAGGTCAGGGAGATAGATAACTGATGTTAATACTGATCACGTCACAGGAGGAGTAGGTTAGGGAGATAGATAACTGATGATAGCACTGATCACGTCACAGGAGGAGTAGATCAGGGAGATAGATAACTGATGATAATACTGATCACGTCACAGGAGGAGTAGATCAGGGAGATAGATAACTGATGATAATACTGATCACGTCACAGGAGGAGTAGGTCAGGGAGATAGATAACTGATGGTAATACTGATCATGTCACAGGAGGAGTAGGTCAGGGAGATAGATAACTGATGATAATACTGATCATGTCACAGGAGGAGTAGGTCAGGGAGTAGAGATAGATAACTGATGATAATACTGATCATGTCACAGGAGGAGTAGGTCAGGGAGATAGATAACTGATGATAATACTGATCACGTCACAGGAGGAGTAGGTCAGAGAGATAGATAACTGATGATAATACTGATCATGTCACAGGAGGGGTAGGTCAGGGAGATAGATAACTGATGATAATACTGATCATGTCACAGGAGGAGTAGGTCAGAGAGATAGATAACTGATGGTAATACTGATCATGTCACAGGAGGAGTAGGTCAGGGAGATAGATAACTGATGATAATACTGATCACGTCACAGGAGGAGTAGGTCAAGGAGATAACTGATGATAATACTGATCATGTCATAGGAGGAGTAGGTCAAGGAGATAGCGCTATAGATAACTGATGATAATACTGATCACGTCACAGGAGGAGTAGGCCAGGGAGATAGCGCTATAGATAACTGATGATAATACTGATCACGTCACAGGAGGAGTAGGTCAGGGAGATAGATAACTGATGATAATACTGATCATGTCACAGGAGGAGTAGGTCAGGGAGATAGATAACTGATGATAATACTGATCACGTCACAGGAGGAGTAGGTCAGGGAGATAGATAACTGATGATAATACTGATCACAGGAGGAGTAGGTCAGGGAGATAGATAACTGATGATAATACTGATCACAGGAGGAGTAGGTCAGGGAGATAGATAACTGATGATAATACTGATCATGTCACAGGAGGAGTAGGTCAGGGAGATAGATAACTGATGATAATACTGATCACGTCACAGGAGGAGTAGGTCAGGGAGATAGATAACTGATGATAATACTCATCACGTCATAGGAGGAGTAGGTTTTTACTGGATAATCCAGTATTTGTATACATGAGAGACTGAAACGCATAGGATCTACGATATTTCATCACAAATAGGTTGTCTGTTTTAATAGATATAAACATGTTGAAAATCGTACAATAATGATGAATTGGCATAAAACAAACATTAATGTCTTAGTTATCATTATGACAGGGAAAAAAGTAATTCAAATGCATTTATTCAACTTGAGAGTCATTTCCCTGAAAACTTGACATACACCGTATATCTTTCGTGTGAATATCGTAGATCCCATGACATTAATAAATCTTTCATTTGACTAAGAAAAACAAAAGAACTTTCATTTGGTATTTGCTTTCCAGCTAAAATCATTTTGAGGACATTATGAACTCAAACTAGATGATGTTTTTTGTCTAGATAAAATAGTTACTAACCAAAGGGTTTACCGCAGTATTCAAGTAATTCAGAATTACAAATGTATGTACATGTTTTGTATTTTTTCTCATTGTCTATGTATATCTATAGTGTTAATGGTATTTATCATGTCATGAACTGCAAAAGTATATGCCTCAGCATCAATTGTATGAGTAATTTTAATGTCAATGACTGCCTAGTGGTCAAAACATGTCGATACATTCATTGATATATGGATACAGATTATTATACCTCAATATCCAAATCCTTGTCCTCCTCCAGGGCTGACGTCACTGCAGGTTTGGTTTATGTTGTAGGGAGTTTCAGCTGTTTACCCCTCTTTGTGTTAGTGATAACTTTTTTATATCTTGCCTACTTTCTGACTAATGGATCATACAATTTATGTGACATCTTGTAGACATGTAACATGTAAACCCAAAAATAAAACTCACAACTGTTATGGATGCTGAAGATCCTTTATTTACAGGGATATTAGATGTTTTTAATTCACCTGGCCAGAAGGGCTGGTGAACTTATATATCATGCCATGGCACATCATCCGTCGTCCGCTGTCCCTCCGCCGTCCGTCGGTCATCTGGGGAATACATTTTGCTTAAATGGTGACTCTAGCCACCCTAGCGACAGAGGGACGGGACACAATAATACAAATAGACGTAAATCCTTTAAATCTCTACTTGTCAATAAGTATTTAACAGATTTGAACCAAATTTAGTCAGAAATATCCTTAGGGGAGGGGGAACGGATTTTGCATAAATGATGACTCTCTAACCCCATTGGGGCCAGAGGGGAGTGTGCTCCAAAAGGGGAAATATATATATAGAGGTTAGTTTTTTAAATCGCTACTATTCATAAAGTACTGAATAGATTTTAACCAAATGTGGTCAAAAACATCCTTGGTGGAAGGGGAACAGATTTTGCATGAATGGTGACTGCCAGTTGTCAATATCTCCTTAATTCTGATTATGACAATGAAAACAAAACAATGTAAGGTATGTTTTGAATTCATTTATTCAACTTGAGAGTCGTTTCCCATAAAACTGGACACACGTTTTTTCACATAAATATCATAGATCCTATTACTTAAAACTGAAACCAGGAAAAATGATTTGATAATTAAACTTTTATTTTACAAAACTACTCATCCAGAACTGCTGAAGGGATTTTGTCAAATTTGTTGGGATTGTACTATAGAGACACAGGTACATTACTTTGATTTCAAATGTTTTATTGGCAAATAAAAGCAACAGGATTTGGCACATGTTATCACAACATTATTTGTCAATGTCCTTTCCAAAAATAAGTAAAGATTTTTTTATTTTTGACATTTTTATTAAGATTTTCCACATAAAAAGTAATACAGTCTGTGTATGCAAGTGTGTGTGACAGTTGTCTTTGTTTTTTCTGTATCATGTAAACAAGTAAAGATTTAATCATTTTGCTAAAGAAAAGTGTTCTCTGGCACTATAAAAAAAAGCTGCTACTGTTTATTTTGTAAAGTAATTAAAATTCTGTTCGTGGTTTCATGGTATACATTTTTTTTTTGAGTTATGGTAAGATACTAGCTGCATATATATATTCATATACCTCTGGGCTAGATTGAGGGTAAGACTAGTAATCTAGAGTTCCTGGGCTCGATCCCTAACGGAGGCAGTGATTGACATTTGCTTAATAATACATTGGTGCCCATGTAGGGACTCTGAAATTATACTTAGTGGTGCTTGTTAATCAGTTCATCTCTGGAGCTAGGATCTAGTATGTAACCCTGGTATAGCTGTATATCTTATTTCCTTCATTTGAGTTAGTAATTTTTCAAAAGTTTTGAAAAATAACTAACGAGAGTGAAAGGAATTACCATATACAACAACCACGAGTTTGCATGACCTGTTTCTGTTAAATTCGAAAATGAATGAAAATATTACAATTTATTACATCACAATAATAAGTAGGTTTATTCTTTTTTAAAGCAATAAATTGATAAAAATCTATATATATTTACAAGAATATAACAAAACAACTGCAAACTTCTTCTTATATCCAGGACCGCAGTGGCCGAGTGGTTAAGATGTCCCGACAATTTATCACTAGCCAACCACCTCTCGGTTGCGAGTTCGAAACCTATGTGGGGCAGTTGCCAATTACTGACCGTAGGCCGGTGGTTTTTCTCAGAGTACTCCGGCTTTCCTCCACCTCCAAAACCTGGCACCTCCTTAAATGACCCTGGCTGTTAATACGACGTTAAACAAATCAAACAAATCAATGCTTCTTCTTATTATTTTATCATGTGCTCTATTACCCGTTGGGTGTCATTTGTTGCAGGGTTGGCATAGTTGTCAGAAACCCAACATACTCTCTTGGTTCAGTTTACATATCTTGTTTTTTTCCGGTAAAAAGGAAACTACAATTACAATATCACCATTCATCACACACTCGTATCAAATGCCTGTTAATTCTTGGGAAATCTATTGCCACCAGCTCAGACAGAAGTGGGTGTTCAAAGAAAGTTAAAAACCTGCACAATTAATATGAACTAGCTGTCCAATGAAAATGTCCTTATAAATCACATGTCTCCCATGTATGTATAAAATACATTAAGGTTCCCTACCCCAAAAAAATTCAACAATACATTAAAGATGCACATACTACAAATTAAAACCATACAACTTGCATAACACTTACAGCACATCTACATGAAATCTGAACCTGTCCCAACAGCATTCAGCGTTTTATATAAGATCAACACAAAATAAGTTGTACTCGAAGAGGGCCATGTTTACCTTCCTATCACAAAACTACAATTATTTGAAGGTTGCAACTTAAATTAAAATCTAGGAAGATAGATATTTAGCCCACCATCATCTAGTATTTCAGTATCAGCGATCTGTAGATAGCAAACTCATGAAGTATATATAGGACTCTGTCAATATAAATTGAATAAAAAATTTCCAAAAAGGGTCATGATGTCGAACCTGTGCATAAACATTTCACATTCCAAACTTCTTATCAAGTTGCACCGATGGATTTCTGCTCCGACTTGTTTTAAATGAGCATTGAATGATCCTGACCAGGCTTGTTATATTTTGGACCAGTCCAAAATCAAAGATGGCAGCCAACTTGAATTAAAAAAAAAATTCTGATTCAGTTTCATTGGACCCATCGCTCTAAAATTGGTGGGGATGTTAAGGAAAGAAAGCCGACAAAAAGCTGATATTTTTCGCACCGTCTAAACTTCTAAATGACAGCCAATGACTATGTTATGACATTAATGTACAATCATGGTTTTCCTAAACAACATCAGTTTCAAACTTCTTATCAAGGTCTGCCCATGTGATTTATTTCAAGATTGCCTAAAACATCCTGAGGTGGTCCTGACCAAGTGTTGCTACATGTATTTTTCGGAACGTCTTAAGTTCATGATGGCCACTTTGTTGAAGCAATCTTGAGAAGAAAAAAAAAGAAAAAAAAACATATTTAAAACTTTTCCAGTCACTCCAGTGGGATTTAGTTGAAATCTATCATAAATGATCCAGAGGTGTTTATGACAAACTGTTGTTATTTTTCGGGTCAGTTTGAATCTAAAATAGCCGCCTTGACCACCATTTTAAAAAACACATTTAGGATTCCAAAATGGATGCTAAGGCTGTCATTTGAAAGTCATATTTAAAAAAATCCAGTTTCAACATCGGGATTTTGTTAAATCTTAGCAGGAATGATCCTGAGATGGTCAATTAAGCATTGTCATTATTTTTTAAACTGGTCCAAATTCCATAGTGGATGATATGGCTACTTGACTTGCTTGCTCAGCTCAACAGATGTCTGCTTTACTTCCTCTTCTTTTACTCTCCGTATACTTCCTTCTGAACGCCTTTTCCAACCTCTAAGTGTGGACAGCCGACTCCTTGTCTTCCTGTATACATATTCCCCATTACGTTCCTCAGCTCAGGGGTTCTATAGAACATTTCTTTGTTTAAGATAACTAGGCTTTTGGATTTTCTTCTCTGATAGTGATACCAGTTAGTTTTGATGAGAAAACCTGTTAGCTTTAATTAATCTCTGCATGAAAACATAGTATTGCTGGTTTAGGGTCACACAGGAAAACCATAAAATTAATTACATAAAGGGCAGCAGAGGTCTGGGAATGGAGCCATATCTCCAGAGCTGCCCAGTTACCCAGTGTCTAGCTTTAATGTGTAAATATGGTAATTATCAGAAAACTTCGGATAGTTTAAATCAAATTTGGAGAGAGGCTAAAGGTTTCTAATTCATTAGTCATATACATATATATTATGTAGTGATACTGTGCAAGTGGAAAGCATGTCACATTGATAATATTTATGTCTTTACATTGCTCTGTTGTGACTTGTGCAAATGAAAAGCAGGAAAGATGATAGGACAACATCAAGTGACATATAGGATGATAATTGCATGCTGATAGTGACTATTGCAAAATTAGGTCACTGTGACCTACTTTTTCTATGATTACATTAGGGTAACAAAAATAGACATCTAAGATGAGAAAGGCATGCATGCCGATAAAAACATTGCAAAATTAGGTCACTGTGACCTACTTTTTCAATAATTACATAGGGGCAATAGAAATGGACATTTAGGCTGAGAAAGGCATGCCCGATAGCAAATATTGCAAAATTAGGT
This sequence comes from Pecten maximus, assembly GCF_902652985.1. NCBI lineage: Eukaryota > Metazoa > Mollusca > Bivalvia > Pectinida > Pectinidae > Pecten > Pecten maximus. The sequence goes on along the minus strand of NC_047023.1, from coordinate 9,808,508 downwards.
CACCGTGACCTACTTTTCTATGATTACATTAGGGCAACAAAAATAGACATTTAGGATGAGAAAGAAGGCATGACCTACCTTTTCAGTAATTATGCTAGGGCAATAGAAATGGACTTCTAGGATGGGAAAGACATGCCGATAACAAATATTACAAAATAAGGTCACTGTGACCTACCTTTTCAGTAATTATGTTAGGGCAATAGAAATGGACATCTAGGATGGAAAAGACATGCCGATAACAAATATTGCAAAATTAGGTCACTATGACCTACCTTTCAATAATTACATTAGGGCAATAGAAATGGACATATAGGATATTGCAAAATTAGGTCACTGTTACCTACTTTTTCAATAATTACATAGGGCAATATAAATTGACATGTAGGATGAGAAAGGCATGCCGATAGCAAATATTACAAAATTTTGTCACTGTGACCTACTTTTTAGCTCACCTGGACCGAAGGTCCGGTGAGCTTATGCCATGGTGCGGCGTCCGTCGTCCGGTGTCCGTCGTCCGTCGTCCGTCCGTCAACATTTGCTTCAAATCGCTACTAGTCAAAAAGTTCTTATTGGATTTTGACCAAATTTGGTCAGAAACATCCTTGGCAGAAGGGGATCAGATTTTGCATAAATGGTGACTCTGACCCCCAAGGGGCCTGAGGGGCGGGGTCCAATAGGGGAAATTGAGGCAATTCCTTTAAATCGCTACTAGTCATAAAGTTATGAATGGATTTGAACCCAATTTGGTCCGAAACATCCTTTGGGGAAGGGGAACAGATTTTGCATAAATGGTGACTCTGACCCCCAAGGGGCCAAAGGGGCGGGGCCTAATGGGGAAATAGAGGTAATTCCTTCAAATCGCTACTAGTCATAAAGTTATGAATGGATTTGAACCCAATTTGGTCAGAAACATCCTTTGGGGAAGGGGAACAGATTTTGCATAAATGGTTACTCTGACCCCCAAGGGTCCAAAGGGGCGGGGCCTAATGGGGAAATAGAGGTAATTCCTTCAAATCGCTACTAGTCATAAAGTTATGAATGGATTTGAACCCAATTTGGTCAGAAACATCCTTCAGGGAAGGGGATCAGATTTTGCATAAATGGTGACTCTGACCCCCAAGGGGCCTGAGGGGCGGGGCCCAATGGGGAAATTAAGGCAATTCCTTTAAATCGCTACTAGTAATAAAGTTATGAATGGATTTGAACCCAATATGGTCAGAAACATCCTTTGGGGAAGGGGAACAGATTTTGCATAAATGGTGACTCTGACCCCCAAGGGGCCAAAGGGGCGGGGCCTAATGGGGAAATAGAGGTAATTCCTTTAAATCGCTACTAGTCATAAAGTTATGAATGGATTTGAACCCAATATGGTCAGAAACATCCTTTGGGGAAGGGGAACAGATTTTGCATAAATGGTGACTCTGACCCCCGAGGGGCCAAAGGGGCGGGGCCCCATATGGGCAATAGAGGTTATTCCTTTAAATCACTACTAGTCATAAATTTATGAATGGATTTGAACCCAATTTAGTAAGAAACATTCTTTGGGGAAGGGGAACAGATTTTGCCTAAATGGTGACTCTGACACCAAAGGGGCCAAAGGGGCGGGGCCTAATGGGGAAATAGAGGTAATTCCTTAAAATCGCTACTAGTTATAAAGTTATGAATGGATTTGAACCCAATTTGGTAAGAAACATTCTTGGGGGAAGGGGAACAGATTTTGCATAAATAGTGACTCTGACCCCCGAGGGGCAAAAGGGGCGTGGCCCCATATGGGAAATAGAGGTAATTCCTTTAAATCACTACTAGTCATAAAGTTATAAATGCATGTTGTAAACTCAGAGAGTCTGGACTTCATTATTTCTTTAAAGCAGTTGGGATCCCCACGCTATAACCATAAATAGCATTGTTTGAGGTTAACAAACAAAAGGAATTGAACATGAACATTATTTTGACATTTGGTCAAATCCAACCAGGTGAGCGATACAGGCCCTATGGGCCTCTTGTCTATGATTACATTAAGGCAACAAAAAAAGACATCAAGGATCAGAAAGGCATGCAGATAAAAATATTGCAAAATTAGGTCACTGTGATCTCATTTGTATTAATTACATAGGGGCAATAGAAACGGACATCTAGGATGAGAAAGGCATGCCGATAAAAAATATTGCAAAATTAGGTCACTGTGACCTACTTTTTCAATAATTACATTAGGGGAATAGAAATGGACATCTAGTATGAGAAAGGCATGCTGATAGCAAATATTGTTAAATTAGGTCACTGTAACCTACCTTTTCAGTAATTATGTTAGGGAAATAGAAAGGACATGTAGGATGAGAAAGGCATGCCGATAACAAATATTGCAAAATTAGGTCACTGTGACCTACCTTTTCAGTAATTATGTTAGGGCAATAGAAATGGACATGTAGGATGGGAAACATTCCGATAACAAATATTGCAAAATTAGGTCACTGTGACCTACCTTTTCAATAATTACATTAGGGCAATAGAAATGAACACCTAGGATGGGAAAGGCATGCCGATAGCAAATATTGCAAAATTGGGTCACTGTGACCTACTTTTTCGGTTATTACATTAGGGCAATAGAAATGGACACTTAAGATGAGAGAGGCATGTCGATAACAAATATTGCAAAATTAGGTCACTGTGACCTACTTTTTCAATTATTATAGTAGGGCAATAAAAAATGGACATCTAGAATGAGAAGGCATATATGCATGCCAATAGCAAATATTGCAAAATTAGATCACCGAGATAGACCCTTGGTAATATACTGCCCACTAACTATGCGGCTATCAGCCTCTAGTTGGTTCGTAGGGGGATGTAAAAATGATATAGGGCTATAATCACAGCAGGTGAGCGTTTAGGCCTATAGGCCTCTTGTTTGGTTTCATAGGGATTCTTACAAAAGTTTCAAACAATTGTTTTTCATCAGACTAAAAAAATTGACGTCAATGCTTATCATTAAGTTCTGAAAATGTATTTCAAATTTATAACATATGCACAATTTTACTTATTTGACAAGAGATTCTTTTTCAACAAATCAATACGCAACGTCAATGGTCGTATTGTTACGTCACATTTTTCGCGACATTTACGTTTTATTCATAGAGGTATGAACAGAAAAAACTACAGCAATCAGAAAGCTGCATTCTGCATGCAAATAATGGAAAACTAACTAGAATTGACCCACGTGCTAGGATTCTAACTCAAATTGACGCACGTGCTAAGATTCTAAAATACAACTGTCTTCCGTCATTGCCGAATACAGCATAACACATGTGGTGGGTGTATTATGCCAATTGCAGGGTAAATATATTTATCCTGCAACTGGTGCCACATTGTCGGAACACACCACCCATATATTTTTGTCCTGCTAAACTTAAAGATTATAAAATAATATCAACCTATCACAACTGCAGCTACAAAATTATAGAATATAAAATACCAAACAATATAAATGGCTGTAAAATCTTGGATACTACTTTATGAAAGGGACATCCGTTTCTTATCAACAACAATATTTCATACATTTTAGAATCAAAACATAATCTTTAGCAAGGTAAGCGAGCACTATGTTATTTATGCTGAATCGGCAGTGACGGAAAACAGCTGTATTTTAGAATCTTAGCATATGCGTCAATATAACTGACCTACTTTCGAGTGAAACAACCTTTAACAGGCGAACATATTTGAAATTGTCGATACGGTTTCACTTCAAAATGCTTATTATTGATGACTTGCAGGATAAATAGAATACATTGTCAGTGTCTTAAAATATAAGCTGATGGCTCGAGACATAAAGACAAAAGTATTATGGTATCCTTGACCGTGGTTTGGCTCGCCAGGGCTTGCCACTTTGGTTTATCTTTACCCTCGCCAAATTACAGCTTATATTTCAAGACAATGACCATGTATTCTCTCTCTCTATATATATATACGAACTGTGGTTTGGGGATTCGTGCCAAGTAACTCTGAGAAACATTTATGAAAATGAGTGATGTATCTATTCAGGAATTATTTCAAAGCTAACAAGAGCTGTTGGAGAACAGCATAGCTCGTCTCGCAAATGTTTGTCAATACATAATTAAAATATATTAGTTGGAATGGTTTCGCAAATTGCATTTATAATATTTATATTGTTTACTTGATCAGATTATCTTTTGCGAATTCATGCAATTTTCAAAACCATACCAATTTATATATAAATAAATTATTTATTGACAAACATTCGGGAGACAAGCTATGCTGTTGTACATTAAATGAATATATTAAATACAAATGTTATTGCTTTTGGACATATTTCTTCAATTTTTTGACAAAATATTATCCTATTGAGAGTTGTCCCCCTTGAAAAATGTGGACCGGTATAAATTGTCTATTGTGAGCATTTCGACATTATTTTATTTTCAGTTTCACCCCAAGAAGGGATAGTGTAATTCCATAGGGACTCTCTTACCAAATATCAGCACCCTAGTACATCATAAAGTGATGTGTTAATAGCTTCCAACATTTGCACAAAAAAAATTAAAATGTGTTTTCCCCCCAAAAACACTTCCAGTTTAACTCCGGTAAGGGATAGATTTTTTTTTTCTCTATTGCGAAGTATCAGCACACCAAAAACTTTTAAGTCCAAAAATTTGAAAATTCTGTTTTTTTCCCCAAAAAATCTTTTAGTTTAACTCTGGCAGGGAATAGTTTAACCCCAGAGGAACTGTATTACCAATTATCAGCACCAAGAACTTAACGCAGAAATATTCTAAGTCAAAAATTTTCAAAAATCTGATTTTTTTCCAAAAAATCTTTTAGTTTAACTCCGGCAGGGGATAGTTTGACCCCCACAGGGACCATATTACCATAAATTACTATATGCCTTTCAACACTTGCACCAACAATTTAACATTTGAAAAACCAACGCCGACGCCGACGCCGGAGTGACAACATAAGCTCTCACTCTTCTTCGAAGAGACGAGCCAAAAAGGACACGAAATGCTCTTCCGAGTAGTAGGGATTTTAATTATTAAATCAGTTTAAAGCCAGAAAACATGCTCCAGTAGGAATACACGTTTGTACCACTGTCACGATTACCAACTCTCACCCATACCTCATCACCGCTGTCAATCTGTATTACAACTAAACCACTATTGGTATTACCATGGTATCCAGATGCAGAAATGATGGACCCCATTATGGAACCATTCTTTACCAGGTGGGAGTCTAAGAAATGGCCGGACTGTACACGTATACTCCAGGAAAAGACGTAAGTACCCGGATGTTGGCAGGTGAATGTTCCTGTGTGTTCCGAATACAAATTCCCCCTATTTGTGATGATTCGATCGAACACCATCTCGTGATTTATTGCAGGTGCTAAAACATCTGATCCAAGAATGGCATGAAATGCGATCACAGTATTCGTCATTCCTACGAAAAGAAAGTATTGTAAGCAAGACATTTTAGTAATTTAGCCGGGGATGTGTTAGTCAAGGAGTTATGTGATGGTGTTGTTTTATCAGGTTTATTTAAGGAACTCCATTTGACATAAACCTGTCCTATAATATTATACGTGTGTTCATATTCTGTATCATCATATTCAACAGAAATGGGTATCGTCATTGTGGGTGCCTTCAGCATACTTAGCGGGGCAGGTATGAAATTATTTCATCATGAATTCTTTGTTATTTTAATGGAAAATTATGAGTGCAAAAAATTGTTCTATACTTACGATATTGTGCCCAGTTTAAATACTTTATCAAACATCTTGAAGGATGACGTATATATTTTTGTATGTTAATATCAAAATTTTGACACAATATCTGTATTAATAATATTTTTTTTAGAAAATCGATCCATATTGATTTACGTCAAACAAATCTCTGGTATATATACCAACCTTACAATAACCCATTTGGAGGAATCTGGGCTACCTAGTACTACTGGGCGGTTATTTCATGTCAAGATGGCAACCAGTAGTTCCCGAATCGAGCTCATGGTTATCATATCGGTAACCGATAGGCGTCTTCTCCGTTTCTGATTTTAAAGTGACCACATCACGGTGAGATGACAGGTGTTGCAAACGACGGTTTTCATATTTGATCTCATCAATTTCCTGCTGCATATTACTCATTCGTCTTGCATCTTCAGCGCGGGTGTCTTCGAGATTTTTCACACGATTCTCGAGGTCAAATATCAAAGTTAAGACACGGCTATCAACACCCTTTAGGGGGTTACTGGAGGAACTACCAAATCTGTCTGCATCAACCAGATTTTTTCCGAATCTGGAAAAGAGAACAAGTACGAACAATACGTCCATGTTGTCCAAGAGGTTTATCTCACAGGGACTTGGCACACTTTCCCACTGTCAACGTATGTGTATTACCAGTGTCCTATAATATATATTTGGAAAGTTGTACCGAGTCCCTGCGGTTTATCTGTCACATTATCTCCTACAGATCACAGCAACACCTGTCGAGCGTCGAGAGCGTTCCCATGCGAGAGGTGACATTGATAAAACTTTTTGAAAATATTAGGCCGAGTTGTGAAAATGAATTATATTGACGGGTGATTCCATTAACAAAAGTCGATATAACTTGAAATGCTTGAGATAACTGTAAGTTTTCTAGTCTATAACATTTCCGAAAGTATTTCCTTATTACATCGTCACACTACTTGTGTATTAACATTATAAAGATGTTACTACAAAGTATTCAGGAATATGACACACTGGCAATGGTCTGGGACAATAGTTATCATTGTGTCAAACTATTATTCAATCAGGTGTAAAGGAGATGGCTTTTATGTTGGTTTATACCACAGCAGGAAAATACTCTTAACAATTTGATTAAAAGTAAATAATCATTACTTTAAAACAATTCCGAGCCGATTTTTAACTGGCCGGTATACTAAATGTTGCACCATTGCACCACAAGATCAGCAGACTTCAACGAACAATGATCGTTGCCAGATTGTCGAGAGTTTTTCCCAATCTTAATATTGGAACATGTGAAGTTGAAGTATACATACATGTAGACGCTATGATGTTTTAAATAAGTTTTTAATATTTTTAGATAAAAGAAACACAGGAATCAATTCGCAGAACCAGGATCAAATGGGTAAAATGAGAGCTAATGATCCCATTTTCATGGATATATTGGTTCTTCGAATAAAAAAAAATTAATTTGAATTCCTGCCTATGTTCTATCAGTGAGTTTTCGCTCAACTTTGCCTTAAGTTATTCCGAGATTGCCCGGATCAATTGTTTTTATATTTTGAACCGTTCTGAAATATATGGCCAAAACCGACATCTTGAATAAATAAGTAAATAAATGAATGAATAATAAATAAAAAAAAAAAATGGAAAAAAAATAAATAAAAAAATGAATAAACTGTCACAGTCTCCATGGCACATAATCGCTCTTCACTTGGCAGCGACTCCAACACGACATTGCTGACATCAGCCACAATAATTATGATTTCTTTTTCAAAGCTAGGATGATAATAAATATTCAATACCGATTCATCAATAGTTTATCGCTAGTAATTCAAGTGTTCTCTATCTAGTCTCGGTGACGTCTTTATGTTGAATATAATTCTCAGTGTCGAATTTCGTCTGTATGCGTTTCGAGCTGCGCAAAATTGAAACTTTAAAGGTTGAAATGAGTACTTGTGTGACACGTGTGTCAAGTTGTGCGATATTCAAACTCTGATTGTTGAATTCGTACGCATACATGTATTCCATGCTGCGCAACACTGAACCTTTGATTGTTGAATTTCGTTCACGTATTCTAAGCTGTACAATGTTATCAATCTAAATGTTGAATTTCGTACACGTATGTTAAGTTAAGATAACTATAGCTTTATAATCTAGTGGAGAAATAGAATAAAAAAAGGATAACATCTTTTATACAGATACTGTTTTATTTGGTTAATCAATTCAATGACAGCGTTTCTCTTATTAGTTTTATAGTTTTATATATATTCTGTATACGTCTCATCAAGGTAGAAGTGATGACAAACTTCACTTTTCTTCTAGAATATACAATGGAAGTGTACAAAACAAATCAAACTTCAAACAAAACCTGGCATGCTTCAAATAATAATTTTAAAGTCATGATTGTCTTCATGAAATTTAAAACATATTCCCCCAAGGTCATACGGGTAAAGCATTTCTTAGTTTCAGTAGCAATTTTCAAAACAATGATTCAGAATTCCAATATCCGGTAGAGGTCAAAATTAACAGGTCACAAATTACAGTGGAATATCATTTAGGCGAAAACGCAGTCGTCTGATACATTTTATGCAAATTTATAACGTTGTAGAACGTAAACCTGAAAGTCAAAGGCGAAAGGTCACCAGGTCAAATGTCATTAAGTTAATATGTAAATGAGTAACGTTGTAAAACGTAAACCTGTCTGTTAAATGACACAGGCGTAAGGTCAGCAGGTTAATGTCACATAGGTCATATGTAAATGTAACTTTATAGAAGGTAAAACTGATAAACGTAAGTTAAGTGGCGGAAGGTCACCAGGTCAAATGTCAAAAAGGCAAATGTAAATGTCATGTGGTGTATATGTAAGGTCACATGGTCAATCGGTCTCAAAGTCAAATGTAAGCGCTATAGAAATGTTATTTTCATTGTGCGTACCTCGGCGAGGGTTGAATAATAACCTCTCGTTAATCATGTATTTGATAACTTGACTCCATGTGATAAGTTCAAACGTATTGACAGTGTCAAGTCTAAGGTAAAACTAAATATATACTACTATGTACCAATTCAACGCGCATATCTTAGAATTATTTGTTGTCAGTGCAGTCTGTATCACCGGTATTATGCGAGATGATCGTGTATCTGTCATTTGTCCTCGATAAATGTTGAATATAACTAAGCCATTAATGCGATGACCTCGTTGACATATCATGTTATGTTTGACAGCATTGAAAGGTAAAAACAAATGTAATAAATGTATGAAGTTAACAATATAATTGTACAGGCTCACTTCTAGAAATTTTAAAAATGTTGTGCAAATAATAGAAATACAGAAGAACATTTACAAGTGAAATCAAGCTACATAATGTATCATCTGGTATCAAACACTTTAATTGACGCTAAGGATGTAACATTATGTAAGCCTCCCATACATGAGGGCTGTAGATTGTTGAGGGAACCATCCCAAGCCACATGCCTTGACAATCACCTTATTCACTCATATAAACAGGGCGTTTCAAAATATCGAATACATTCTAAACGGACTTTTCTCAGTCACTACACATCACAATGAAAAAGCTTTATACACAATATAATAGGTAATTGTATATATATATGTATACATTGTATTATATCCTCGCAGACGAAATAAAACGTGTGTACAGAAACACACCAACATCATATGATTATATATCTCATTCTAATCGTTAATTGTCAAGTCGTAACAACGACAGTACAGACAAGTAAATTGTCAAATTTTCGAGGCAATCTGCCCCTTTATCAAGACACAGGTAAGTTACAAACGATCACATATAGACGTAGAACATGGAACAGTTGCACAAATATAGTGGGTATGTAAACTGGACAAAGTACGGTGATATTGGAACAATACGGGTACACAGACAGACAACAAAATAGACTTAAACAAAAGTAACGGATTGGATACACCGGATCACAATATAGGTAGCCTAGATTATGATGCGTACGTATTACTTCGTGTGATAGGTAGGTTCTAGTGAGTAGGCTGAGGAGAGTATATGCCCCCACAAATGTCTCATATTTGGAATAATATTACAAGACTGGGCCCAGTTGTTAGGTGATTAGCTTTATCACTAGATTAGTGAAAATCTCATTTATCCTTTACTTCAAAACCTGAGTGTGTGTATTCCTGAAAATAAGCAGGTAGGAAGACTTCTAGAATTTCATAAAATATGGTAAAGCATCTGGATAACTTGCAGATTAGCCACATCCTTTCATTTCCGATCTAGGTGTGAATGATTGGTGTGTTAACTTATGCATGCCCGATAAAGGCTCATAGCTGATGTTATGATGTCCACAATTGGCTAAAATACCAGCGCTATCAAATGTATGATTCCAATGGTTACATTGCTTCACGATATTAAGTCAGTGGACCTCTCCATTAAAACATTAATATAGGGTAAAGAATATTTCTCGGGAGAAGCAATACCTATTTCATTGGTAGCTACAAATATCGTTCTCTTTGCTTTCCATTTACAAAAATAGCTGTTTAAATAGACAGCTGGGCAATGAGGACGTAGTATATACAAACAGCTACATCGTACCCTGTGATCCAAGTCACTTTGTTTTACACAAACTGAAAGTTATTACTAAACATGTAAGACTAATTACAGTCATATTTCAATGTAAATGGAAAATAAAAATCAGTGCAAAAATAATTGTATCGACAAAAACATATATTCGAACCGGAAACCTTAGTCTTAAACATAGTATATAGGATAATAATTACATTTGCAAGTCGCGAGAAACTATTTTACAAATTGAAATGAATGAAATTACGAGGGCTGATTGATAAGTTGTGAGCCTCATACTGAAGGATTTGAATTTTGCCTGATATGTTGTAATATTTTTCAACATAATCACCTTCATTATCTGCACACTTATGCCAGCGGTGTTTAAGGGCCTCGATTCCACTTAAATACAACTCCTCTTCTTGGCTGTGTGGAAAGTCATCCACAAAATGTTAGGATTAGGGTGCCTGAATAAGCTGTTTTAAGTTTTGGAAATATATGAAAGTCTGATGGAGAAAGATCAGGTGAGTAAGGCGGATGCTCAATCAATTTAAACCCACAATCGTGAATGTCAACGATGGCAATGATCAGACTTTCACCCTATTCTTAACCGAGTGTGTCCATTTTGCAAAAGCCGCTTGCTTTGTTTACTATAGAATGCTTCCTCGTCTATATAAACTAACCAATAGAGACCAGTCCTTGGGTACTCGGTCCTATATAGTCAGAGAATAGTAGGGCATAAAACTACATCCTTGAGTACCTCCTTCAATACGAGGCTCACAACGTACATGTATCTGTCCATCAGCTCTCGTATATAGGTTAATCAGTAAACATTCATTAAGTGTCAACATTTATAAAATGAGACGTTGATTCACAAAAACCATGATGTGAAACAGAACTTGTACACTCCTCCAAATGGGTGATGCATACAGTTAGTATTTGGCGTTAGTCCCATAAATACATCTCAGTGGGTACATGATTGACGTCAGACCTATAAATACATGTCATTGTGTACACGATTGACGTCATACCTATAAATACATCTCAGTGTGTACATGGTTGATGTCAGACCTATATATACATATCATTGTGTACATGATTGACGTCAGACCTATAAATACATCTCAGTGTGTACATGATTGACGTCAGACCTATATATACATCTCATTGTGTACATGGTTGACGTCAGACCTATAAATACATCTCATTGTGTACATGATTGACGTCAGACCTATAATACATGTCATTGTGTACATGATTGACGTCAGACCTATAGATACATCTCAGTGTGTACATGATTGACGTCATACCTATAAATACATATCATTGTGTACATGATTGACGTCAGACCAATAAATACATCTCAGTGTGTACATGACTGACGCCATACCTATAAATACATGTCATTGTGTACATGATTGACGTCATACCTATAAATACATGTCATTGTGTACATGCTTGACGTCATACCTATAAATACATCTTAGATTGACGGCATACCTACATGTATAGATACGTTATTGTGTACCAGATTGACGACAGACTTATGCATACATCTCATTGGTGTACACGACTGCCGTCATGCTAATACATGCATCTAACTTGTGTACATAATTGAAATCAGACTCACAAATACATCTCGCTGGTTTACGTAGAAACATATAAATAACCCTCATTGTTTACACGATTGCTGTATATACTGTTATACTATAAAACGCGCCTAATAAACCATTTTTACATTATGTAACTGGCATTGGGTAGATTTTGATCAGCGTACCATGACATAAGCACGTCTCATGTTGCCTTGAAAGATAAAAAAACGACAACTTCACCAGAAACAACGGAAGATAAATGTTAAAGAGTCGCGTTTTCATACAAACTGAGGAAAAAGTGGGAAGTTTTTTTTTTCCTCAATTGACTTGTGTCTCGCGCACAAAGTTAGTCATACTGTGGAGTCTTCTATACCGGTCCATCCGTGTTGTAATCCGGTACAGCGCCTTTTCCTGCTTTCGCTGCATGGTCGTCACCAAGATATATAAACGCAGTATCATGCCAGTTCATTTTACACACTTTCATTGCCTTCAGAACCCTGATAATGGTCGCCCGATCCTGGAAAGTGTTGATCCAAAGCTTGATGAGAGCCAATAACCTTCCTTCAGCAGTAGGGTGATCTATTTCACAATGTTCTATAGCGGTGACGGAAAGTCCAAGCTCTAGAAACAAGTTGAAGTACTTCTTGCCAATATTGCTTAAAATACCTGTTGTTTCACTGACCGCTAGTGGTCGATTGAGCTCTTCAACAGCTTCCATGTCATCTGGAAAAATATGCATACATTGTACATATATATATATTGTTAGCAATCTCTAAGAACTGGTACAAATGTTGCTTACCATAGATACAAAAAAAATGTATTTTTTTCATTATACTGTCTTATACGTTATCTGCCTTCTTTTATATTGCCTGTTTTTTCATTACCTAAGGTTACACTTTCCCAGCCTTTCTCAAGGACCATGTCAAGACTGTTCCAATTCATTTCAACTTTCTTCATGGCATTTTCGATGTGACGAAACGTGTGATTGGGGTAGGAACATGTCCACATCAAGAACATCCTTGTAATCTGAGTTTCCACTCCTAGGTTCCTTGCTTCATGCTCTATGTTTGAGATATCTGGCATTGAAAGGCCAAGCTCCACGAAGAGTAAGGCACATTTGGGTGCCTCGACCACATACGACAGTCGACCGAGTTCCCTTGGCGTTGGCCTTCGGTCAAGGAGAGCTTCGCCTGAAGCAAAACAAATTTAATTGATATTGTTAATTGCAATTTCATTCTTGTGCGAATTGACACTTGCGTTTTACATTGTATATATAGTTTATTTGTAGTTAGTAGTTTTCTGTCTTCTATGCGTCGGCAAATCAAATCAGATAATAATAATGCCATTGCTGTCATACGAGGTGTAGTTTAAAATTGTTGGACAATGTTACTTGTTCTGATAACGTATACATACCCTCATCGAGTGCCAGTTGTTGGGTTGTTGTACAAGCCTGTAAGTTGATTACAAAAGAGCAAATAACATTAACAGTACGACTGACATTTTCAGTCATATGGTAAACGAAATTGTATTGATCAATCACACAAGTCATGATAAACGCATAGAACGAATGTGGCAAAATACAATTCTTTCAACATATGGACATTTCAATATTTTGCATTAGCATATCGAAGTTCGGCTTGTAATGTACATATTATTCATTTTATCAAATATTATCATATCTTTTTTGGTTTTGAAACGAAACTTTTTCCTTAACTTACTAATGTATTGAATGACTACTAAAAACACCATAAAACAGTATTACCTGTGTTATTCCCCAGAATAGTAGGTCGGACTTTGTCAGTCTATGTTTTCCCAGACATTCCTCTCCTTTACAGGGCAAACCTTCCTTTGCATAGATGACACTGCCCGGGTCTAACGGGGTGTCGTATGGATTCAGGTGATAGTTACAATGCAGTTTGTACGTGTACTGGAAATGTTGCTGGCAACTCATCTTTAGCGTCTCCTGTAAAATCTGTTCCAGACGTTCTCTGACATGGCATCCAGAGCTTGGCGGGAGTTCCTGTTGTGTGGGACTGAACAATGTCACCGCAATCGTTGACCGCTCCCAGTGCATTGACAAAATCATGCTGTAGAAATCGTTGATTTCGAAGCAGCCAAACCCTCTGAAAAGACAGGTCTTCTCTTTTGCTGGCACAGCTTTTCCTTTATGTTTTTCTTTCGTGCTCTGTTTTGATAGTGACGGTGTTTTAAATGTCCTCATGATCGTGGCGAAGACCCTACAAAACAGCTCCTCTGGTACAAAGACATCCTTGAAAAAGAAGCACAGCGTTGTCGATACAGCAAGATCCTTTACATAGGCTGTAAATGCTACTGATGTTTGGCAGCTCTACAAGTTTGTTGGGGACGGTATACGTTTCACTGAAACGTGCGTTTTCTGTGGTACGTTCCGAAAGAGGCATCCTTACTATCAGACCAAATTTTTCCATCAAAGTCAGAAGATTAGACTTATGAGGAAGAAAGGCTTTAGTTTTTTCTCGACTGAGCAGACTATCAAGCAATGCCGGTGTCACCGCGCCCTCCTTACTGTACAATTCTAAATCTCGGAACAGCTTGAGGTCATCCATTGGGAGGAACTGGTTATCAGTAATCAGAAGGCTGAAGAAGTCCACAAGGAACTGGGGGTCAATGATGACGGAGTCAATCTCCCGAAAATAGATCACTGACCTCGTGCAGTGCAGGTACCTGAAGAAAAGGAAATGTGGTCATAAACACAATGAATACTGGAAATCTGTATTTGCAAAGACAACTCTTGCAATAAGGAAAATGACGTTTTCATAATATTTTTCGAACCGGTATTTCGTCATAATACATCGCATGTTGGTTAATGTTTTGCTAGTATTTGAAACCATCACGATAATTGTATATAAAATAAACGTGTTCTATATCTTCCCCTTTTGGTAGGTTGGCACTGAAAATATTTCTTTATCTTCAGTATTCCTTATACCAAAGGCGGCATAGAAACGCACAAATTTGTACCATGACAGCCGATTCCAGCCGCGATCACTAATACACTGACAAAGGGAAAGTGGAATATCTGTAACATTTCGATCACAAGCCCTCGCGATTTTTTTTCAGAGCTTGAACTAGACTTTTGCCGACCTGGACATAACAAGCAACACTGGTGGAAGACGAACTTTTATCTGGGGTTCCCTATCTATCAAAGAGGATGTCGACAATTCAAACAACGACACAGCGGATAGCATGTACAACTTACTCCCAAGACAGATAAGAAATAAACATTGTTTAATGTTTGTATCGTTACAGATCATAATGCTACACTGTTCATTTTAATTGTATATACATGCAAGTAAGGTCAGGTACATGTATATACGAATTCTATTTTTTTTGAGAAATTGTGTAAAATGCTAATTGTCAGAGATACAAGAGAGAACAAGTAATGAATAACGACCCTAAATGATAATTTGACAAGAGGCAAGCAGAATAAACAGAAATGCAAATATTTGCTTAGCGGATATATTGAGCAAATTCAACACTGACTTCGGCCTTCCTCATAGTAATAATGTTGCCTTAGGTTAACATTTTCATGGATCAACCTCACCAAAATGCTATCTTTTGAATAAAAATAAAAATAAAATAATAATAATATAACATGAAGGTGTTGCATTATTCTTTGGCAATTTTGCAAACATCCTGTGTTATTCTGGCGACTATATTAATTACTGCACGACATTTAAACTACAGCTGGTTTGTTGGGTGTATCAACCCGCGGCCAGTTAGTGTCAAACTCCAAACTATCAGTGCACTACATTGCCATAATGATAAGTCTTTACCTGCAGTGTGTCGTTCCTACCTTTATTTTTTCTGTTTTGTATGTGTCTAATCTACCGATATGTATGTGTGTGATTATGTTATTCTTCGACCAATCTACTATACAACACAGCTTTGGACATACTCACTCCAGGGCGATTTTGATCTCATCCACGTCATGTAATGGTGCAAAAGACTTCCGGTTCATTTCTTGCACCTCTTTCAATGTCAGTACCTTAGTTCCCTCTTCTCTTCTTTTAAGCAAATCCATCTCGAGCTGAAGCCATTTGGCAGGAAGCTCCCTGCCCCATTGATCCTGGTACTCGGCTAAATCTGTAATTAATTCCCGAAGTTTCTCCAGGTTTTGATCGTCTGGTTTCGTTCCTAGGGTGTTATCAATGGTACAAAATTTGGCAAATTTGTGAGGCGAAAGCTCAGGGAATTTCGCAATGCTAGAGTATATTGCACGTATCTGTATGTTGTAGTCCTCCTGGAATTAAATAAAACACATATTGATATTGAAATGCAATTCTAAATGTAGTATAAAAATGACGATATTGATAGTAACATTATTTGTTGTTAGAGAGTAGCATTTCCCTTGGATTAAATTTCGTTTATTTCATAGTTTTAGAAAATTAAGCAAATCAAACAAAAACGAATTTTAGGTCGAGGTTTCCTGTTGTGACAGGGTTTATAAGGCTGAGACATTTCCTATTCACGACAGCAATGTCATTATTATTATTTGATTGGTCGACGAATAGAAGACATATTCAGCTATGTGTTTAATATGATCAGTTGGACAATATTGACCGCTCGTGCGTTTAGCTGTGCTGGCTTAAACTAGGGTACACACTACAGTGCTGAAAACAAAGCATTGTTTATATATTGTTATGGCTCTTGCGCCAGACAGGACGCATACGTAATATATAAGCTAATCAGAATCACTGAATATATTTCTAATTAGGTGTTTAGATTGAGATTAAATCCTCTTCTAGGAAAACCGGCTCATGCGATATATTTGTCAATAAACCGGGTACGACACCCAGTATAATGTTCACAACATGCAAAACTTCTTATAAACGAGCCCCATTTCCCAAAATGATTATGCCATGGGACACCATGGGACACATGATTGACGAAACATTATCCAAACAATTTTGTATCTATACGTTAGGCCACTTCAAGTTGATAAGTAGTTTGTCGCATTTACCTCTCGCAATTTAGACAGAACACGGAAAAAATACATCCCCTCCCTCAAATCGGGTCATTTCTATGTTTGTAAACGAAAATTGTGAAAATGAAGCGTTTAAATTACAATGACTACATAAAAACACGAAAAGTACATATTGTTTTTCGGCGATGGGATGAAATAATCGTAAGAAATGGGTGTTTATATTGTGTCGTATTAATAATTTATTTCATTCGTTCACATAATTATTGATATAGCTTTATTTGTCAATATGCCATTATGCCCCACAATAGTGATCAGGAAATTAAGTTTTTGGTCAAGCCCGTCCGACCACAGCACAGGGCCATGTCACTACCGTAATGTTTTGTAAACACTTGATATGTTTGATTACACTCAGACTCATAGCTTTTGACAAGGGAAGATAGAAGCTCTGAGGCGGCCTAGTACAGCCAATTTTCAAATTACTGTTTCTCTAATTACTTTTATCAGAATTTACATCTCAAACGCCAATGTGACCATGAAATCCTATATTTTAAGAACATCACATTAGTCTTCCATTGCTGTTTAAATCAACGTTTATATTATTTTCTCGATCTCTTTAAATTATCCATACAAACGGAAAGTGTGAAGAACATATTCTTAATATTACATTCTGGTATTTGTTTACAAATCAGTTCTTCATGTAAGGATAGGTTTATTATTTATTATTATAACTCTCTCACACGGTTATACAAATAGGTATGTAGTCTGGAACAATATACAGAAAGGCATACCAATATTACAGTGTAGTGCAAAATATATGTATTCTGACAATATTTACTGGCGAAATTGCATCAATAGATATGTGCATGATTGTTATTATTCAAAATAATCTGAAAATAATTATGTTCCTGTCTTAATTTAAAAAAAATACATTGAATTGGTGTACCCTGTGTAGATTTATTCTAGTCTAAATATCTGGAGAATGAAGATAAAGCTTTATTTACACAAGTTGATTTGTATTAATAAAAGTGAACAGCACATACTTAAGTTTTATTAATGATCAGAATGGCATCAATGAAAACTAACTTCATATATTTATAGATAGGAAGTAAGTAAGCACGTACGAAATGTTACTTGATGCTAAACTGTTTTGTGTCACGATACTAACAATCAATACATCTGTATGCTACTATTATTCATTTATTTCCTTTGTTTCATAATTCGGTATTCACGTTAAGAAACACCCTATACTTCTTACCGGAAATTTTTCCTTTAATTCGTCAAGGAAGGTTCCCACAAATATAAGTGGAGGATGGTGTTCTTTTAGCTTCGGCGCATTGTATTCTACTGCTGAAAATGTTCCAATCATCCGGATCCATTTCTTCAATCTATCTGAACTCAGAAATAGGAAATATAAAAGAAACACTGCCTGGATATGTAGCCATAATGAATCAGATACGCAATGTGTTCTTTACCCACACAATAAACCCTTTGAAAGAAAATTAATTTCTGTAAAACACTTCTGCAAAAACAAGTAAAACAAAAATCATCCAATACCAATAATGTAAGATCATCTCGTTTCGATGAGTATCCATGGTATCGCCTCTATCTCAGATAATGTATGCATTCCAGGCTATTTATAGGAAAGTGTTTTCCATGACAAGCTAGACATTACTAGACTGTCCAATGATTTCCTTGATAGGAATCGACTATTGGAGATAAAAATATATTCATTTGTGAAATTTCATATCAAACCGGGTGTTTACTGTAAAGGCAATGACAACCTTAAACTATAATGGGAACGTTTTTGTTTGCTGGTAAATCACAATATTGTTGGCCACTGTTTCAATCCGGCCTTGACATACCAATCTTAGTACAATTAGAAATATATCCTCTATCTGAAGAAGTTTTTATATCTCTCTTAACATTTCACCATAAGGAACACTTTCGTTCTCTAGGTATGAGCGCTTTCTTTTCCATGAACGGATAACGTGCGATTAGGGCTCGTAGAAAAAAATACACCTTAGTCTAAATCTTCAGAAAATATTGAATTTACGATCGACACCATCTTTGTGGAGTTGGATGATCATTCGACCAGCAATTGGCATATCCAAACTCATGATGATTTCCTCAACTTCAGTCTTTACTTGTCTCAGTTGATAGAGTATACAAGTTTGTTCTCATTAGTAAAAGTTCCTGACAGATGCCAACTACTGAAGACAAAATTAAAAAAAAAAACCCAAGGGTTCGAGAGATGTAAACTGGTAAGGACACCGATGTTTATCATCATGGTCTTATTTAAGAAGATTGCATTTCCTTGTGCGAGATGAGTGTTCGACGCATGTTGAAATGCCTAGTGGTTCTGTTGTAAAAACCTTCAATTCTCATTTTTACAATGTAATATTCCGAATTTTGACTAGTATTGTTATACAGGCGTCATTGATGACGTTGAAGACGCTTACTCTTCCTTAACACCTAATCGTTTGCTTCTTGTACTTATTATGACAATCGATTTGTCAATTTTGAGTCATGTCGATTGATGACTTTAACTTGTACGGGTGGGAAGATTAGCATTTACAAGAAAGAAGATAGGAGTTGTAAGAAAATACGAAATTCAGTTTCGATGGATACGTTTTACGCTGTCCTTAGGTAGCACACCACAGTAAGACAGCCTGGCCATGGGCGATTTTTTTGTTAAGCAAATGACTCCTGTATTGTGATATGCATAAAAAATGAAAAAATAAATGTAAACTATAATTGGTATATTCAGTATGAAGTAGTACATACAGGCTTCACATTTATTAAAACAAAAATCAATAAATTGGTTCCGGATTTTAAATATCCGGATTTTCCGAACATGTGTTTACACAGAAAATTTAGTTTTGACTACAGCGCAAAATGGAAGCCCACAGAAAAGGTAAGATAGCGGAAAAACTTAATTTACAACATATGTCCAAACAAGATTAATTCTGTCTTTGGGATAGAGATATCTAATTTTAAATAGGTTTCAGAAAAAAAATTGTGTAGAGAATTGTGCTATTTTGGGTCAAATATCATAATATTTTGCAATTTTTGAGAATTTTTTAAGCTGTTACCATGGTATTCACAGCTCTAAAAATCACAGAAAATATCAGTGTACTTATCCTTCAGAGCTCTATTAAAATTGCAAATGTTGTACAGATTTCAAATATACATACTTTATTAGAGGTTATATGTAAGGTTAACTGGCAATGTTTACATATCTAAAACATGTGCCATATTTTTCAGAATTTGGCATTTTTACTGTACACTGCTACCTTAGTGACTGGCGGCACAAGGTTTGGTTATTTGACTATGCTGAAAGAATTATGGTAAACTGTGTACCTAAATTGAATAGTTTAAATTTAATTTACTTACCAGCTTCTTGCTTGTCGTTGAGAAAATCTGTCAATCTGAAAACAAGTAGGTATATGCCATGTGCAGAAATAAAAACGTTGTGTGTGGCCTGAAAAGGTAGATGTCCACCCATATCCCAAAGGGACACGAACGCCACGTTAGATCTCGCTCGTTCTGAAGCCCGTTGGACATCAGATATTTCCGCCATCATTTCCGAGGTCAATGTCTGTGAGGTGAACTCTTGTAGGCTGCTGCCTAATATCATGATCAAAATAATAAAGAAAATTTTGCAAATAAAGCAAACATGTATACTTGATACTATTAGTTGGTTGGGCAATTTGATGATAAAGCTTACTTTGCCATTTTCTTTGGCGTTTTATGTATATGCATATATAAACAGTCTGTTGTATATGAAATATTTTCGTATCTGTTATTCTGTACACATCTCAGTCTTCAAAATTACCTTCACGCCGTCGACCTGTTGGTTGTGCTTTCTTTATCACTGACCCCAACCTCGTTTTTAATACTTCCCCTGCAGAATTTTCGTTAAGATCCCATTGTTTAGATTCCCAGTCAATTGTTAACCAATTTTGGTGTAAGTCGGCTCCAAGAGTTGGCATCCGCAACGCGAGGTCGATATCTTTATCCTGAAGACGGTGACATAAAGTTGTCTTTCCGACCCCCTCACGGCCGGTAAATACAACTCGAATATGTTGAAATTTTTCCTTGCATCCAGCAAACTTAGCCAAATATTCCTCAAATCCTGAAATGACATAAACAGTTTTATAATGAAAGTCGTGCTGAACACTTTAGAACAAAATCGTTGAAAATATATTTACAACATTCGCTTGTACATAATAGATTCATGTATGTCTGTTAGGCGATATATTCTCATCTTATAACATAAATGGAGCAAACAATAGTGACATGTAAATACCAAAGAACGTTTGTATAGGCCTGTTACATTGGCTATGTAGCATTGGGTATTCTTGTTATTCGCTTCGTCGGCGACGATCACTGGGTAATTTATTATGTTAAATCCAACTAATATTATCTGGTGACGAATTTGTAATTGTCATGTACATATAAAGATAATAGTTAGGTAAGCAGTGTGTTTGACTTCAATATGTTTTAACTGTCATGGCGTTCAGTGACGGTCTTTTTCTTAAACCCGTGGGGGTGTGTGGTTGTGTTGTGTATGCTTTCGTGAGTCCCTCTGTGAAAGTGCAGTTCCGATGCCGATTGGAGTGCACTATCGCAGGAAACTCTCGGGCCAGGGGAGAAAGCTTTCATCACAAAGACGAATGCTGAACTCAAAGGTCACAATTAAAGCTGTCTTGAAGCAGACATTAGGAAAAAAACGTTGTTTAGGAAAAAAGACAGAAAATATCACATCCATGATGTGGATCAAGGACAGCATTCATGGTAGAAAATCCTTCATTATCCAAATTGGTAGCACTCTTCTATTATTTTTTTATTTGATTGATTAATAGGTCAATGACAAATTAATAAGAACATAATGAATATTTATTTCTACCACAATACCCCGTGTTATTCAACTCTCAGACCATCAGTTAATCATTACAGCTGTTGATTAACAATCTGTTTATACCACACGTGGTATAAACGCATTTCGATTGGCTAACACGGTGAACTTTGACCCAAGCCGCAATTGTTATTGACGTCATCAATAATCTAATGACGTCACATCACCGGGTCCCGGACGTCACCGGTACACTTTATTTGCATACGCGAATATTATACTTGGCCACGTTTCCCTTTGATTCAAGCCGATATTATTGTGGTAGAAACAGGTCACACGACTCGTGATTGTTGGATATGGAATTTATTTCACACTCGTAAGTTATTTTTTAAAAGTTGCAAAAAACACTCGCTAAAGCTCGTGTCTTTTGTAACTTTTAAAAAATAACTTACTCGTGTGAAATAAATTCCATATCCAACAACCACTCGTTGTGTAACCTCTATTTATCACATCATTAGTCAATATCTTGAAAAGGCATCGTCAAATCGTAAAAAGATATGTAGTCAGATTGCAAATAGTGCAAATGTGTTCAAAAGTTCATCTGATAACGGAATACAATTTGATCAAATCCACATGTCATTGTATGGAATTTTACTGGTGAATTAAAGTAAAATAAATAAATAAATAAATAAAAAAAAATAGAAGATTTGTTATTGTTTGTTTAACTACCATACTTATTCTCGTTAATTCAACTCAAAATAATGTTTAAATATCAATTCAATTTCATATTATGGTTTTTGTTGATAATTTGCCCTTTGATATCGTTACTATGTTTAGAATTGATGTTTCGTGATCACACTGCTGTATTTCGATAATGCTTGTTTGCTTTACGGCATTACTTGTGACCTTTAGTTCATCTACATCACCTTTCATTTCCACCCTCGTAATAATCTTAAGACTTTTGGCGGGTGTCTGCCTTCCTTGTTATTCTATTTGATTGCTTTACATATGAAGGGCAAATGTGTCGCGCTGTTTTTGTTATTTTTAGCATTGCTTGGTTTATGCATTGTTTGTTTCTAATTGAAATAGACTTAGTATTACGGTTCCATTATCAGATGGTTGTATCTGTTGTTTTGTTTTGACCTAAAACCATAAAAAAACTACTAAGAAATGTCTGATGTATGGTTTCAAAATTCTTCATAAATTGGTAGTTTATCAACTAATCAGCTCTCTGTTGTATCAATAAATTATTACTTATTCACTATTTCTAGATCCAGACAGATTCGGGGAAAATGAAAAGAGAGAAACAGCAAATTGACATAAAAATTGGACATTGATATCATTTATTAAATGAGTATTCATCATCATCTGATTTGACTCATTAATGTCACTAAATCATATGCATATTATACCTGAATGATTATTTCGGCATTGTAAAATGTCGATCTCATCAATCAAAAATTTATATCACTGAGGAGGGATGATATCAATACTTTTCCCACAATGACATGATGAGTTCAATTGGAAACGATTTCATCAGAAATTATGATGGACTGTTCTTCTGTACTGTTATGAGACAAAGGTACAACGAGAAAACTTATTCTATCTGTATCTTCTTAACTTAATAATTAACATGATCAATTACGTACTTTTGTCCGGGACAAACTATTTAAGCTATCTAACAAATTGGAAATATTTCAAAGGTGTTAGTACTATTTCAAAATGATTTGCAATATAGGGAAGGAAAATAACACAAGAGAAATAAAAAATTCATGAAATCATATCCATGACATTATGAGTCAATATCCAAACAAACACATTGTCAAACAGAACAAACTTATACATAGTGAAATTTGTAGATAGCAAAATGTTTTTAAAGGACAATATGATCAAGGAATAAAACATGATCAAATCCATTAGGCAATGTAAATATTTAAACTGTTGAATATTGAAAAAAAAGAAAAAAAAGAAGAAAAAAGAAAGGATTTATTAAAGATGTGTTCGTTTTCAAATTGCAGTACAAGCAAACATATGTATAAAAAATCAAGACAAATTGACAATGCAAGTTAAGGAAAAATCAATATTTATTTATCTCTTTAATGTTTTCCCTTTGGTTTCAAATGCATTATTAATGCAGTTTTTGGTTTTTACTGATAAAATAGGAAATACATTTCATAATGTTGAAGGCATTGATTAAGAAACAAAATAACATACATTGATATTTGACATATTCAGCCCTTGAAGAAAATCCTACCGATATTTCATAAACGACTGCTTAAACATTGGAAGTTTTATTAATTGAGGTCAATATATCTATCCAGGGAATCAAGTAAATCAATCAACTCTTTGTAATATCAACGAATTATTACTTACTCCCTTTTTTCAGATCCAGGCAAATCCAGTGGGGAATGAAAAAGATCGAAACATAGAATTTACATCAAAAATGCACACGGATATCATTCATTAGATAATTTTTACAATCATCTGATTTAACTCATTAATGTCACTAAAACATATGCATATTATACCTGAAAGATTATTTCGGCATTTGACAATTTCGATCTCATCAATCAAAAATGTATATCACTGAGGAGGGATGATATCAATACATTTCTCACAATGACATGTTGAGTTCAATTGGAGACGATTTTATCAGAAATTATTGAGGATTTTTCTTCTGTACTGTTATGTGACAAAGTTACAGCGAGAAAACGTATTCTATCTGTAGCCTCTTAACTTAACAATTAACATGGTTAATTACATACATTTGTCCGGAAAACACTATCTATGTTATCTAACAAATTGGAAATATTACAAAGGTGCTAGTACTATTTTAATATGATTTCCAATGTTAAAAAGGAAAATAACACAAGAGAAATAAGAAATAAATGAAATCATATCCATGACATTATGAGTCAATATCCAAACAAAGACATTGTTAAACAGAGAAAACGTATATATAGTGAAATTTGTAGATAGCAAAATGTTTTTAAAGGACAGTATGATAAAAGAATAAAACATGATCAAATCCATAAGACAACGTTAATATTTAAACTGGTGAATATTGAAAAAAGAAAGAAAGAGGAAAATTGAAAGGATTTATTAAAGATGTGTTTGTTTTCAAATTGCTACGCAAACATACATACATGTATGTGTTAACACAAATAAAAAAAAATACAACGTGAGATAAGGAAAAATTCATATCAATTTATCTCTTTAATGTTTTCCCATTCGTTTCAAAGGCATTATCAATGCAGTTTTTGGTCTTTACATATGAAATAAGAAATACATTTCATTATGTTTAAGGCATTGATTAAGAAACAATAACATAAACTGGTATTTGACATATTTAGCACTTGATGAAAATCCTACCTATATCTCATAAACGACTGGTTAAACATTGGAACTTTTATTAATTGGGGTCAATATATCTATATCAAGGGAATCAAGTAAATCAATCAACTCTCTGTAGTATCAATAAATTATTACTTATTAAAGATGTGTTCGTTTCCAAATTGCTGTACAAGCACACATATGTGTAAAAAAAAAAAAAAAAAAAAAAAATACAACGTGAGTTAAGGAAAAATTCATATTTATTTATTTATTTAATGTTTTCCCATTGGTTTCAAATGCATTATTAATGCAGTTTTTGGTCTTTACTGATAAAATAAGAAATACATTTCATTAGGTTGAAGGCATTGATTAAGAAACATAATAATATACACTGAGATTTGACATATTTAGCGCTGGAATAAACTCCTACCGATATTTCATAAACGACTTGTTAAACATTGCTAGTTTGATTGATTGTGGTCAATATATCCAGGGAATCAAGTAAATCAATCAACTCTCTGTAGTATCAATAAATTATTACTTACTCGCTGTTTTCAGATCCAGGCAAATCCAGTGAGGAATGAAAAAGATCGAAACATAAAATTTACATCAAAAATACACATGGATATCATTCATCAAATAATTATTAACAAGCATCTGATTGAACTCATTAATGTCGCTAAAACATATGCATATTATACCTGAATGATTATTTCGGCATTGGAAAATTTCGATCTCATCAATCAAAAATATATCACTGAAGATGGATGATATCAATACTTTTCTCACAATGACATGATGAGTTCAATTGTAAACGATTTCATCAGAAATTATGATGGATTTTTCTTTTGTACTGTTATATGACAAAGTTACAGCTAGAAAACTTATTCTATCTGTATCTTCTTAACTTAATAATTAACATGATTAGTTACGTACATTTGTCCGGAACACACTATTTAAGCTATCTAACAAATTGGAAATATTGCAATGGTGTTAGTACTATTTCAATATGATTTGCAATGTAGAAAAGGAAAATATCACAAGAGAAATAAGAAAATAATGAAATCATATCCATGACATAATGAGTCAATATCTTAACAAAGACATTGTCAAACAGAACAAACTTATATATAGTGAAATTTGCAGATAGCAAAATGTTTTAATAGGAGGTTTTATGATAAAGGAATAAAACATGATCAATTCTATAAGGCAATGTAAATATTTAAACTGGCGAATATTGAAAAAAGAAAGAAGAAAAAAAGAAAGGATTGATTAAAGATGTGTTCGTTTTCAAATTGCTATACAAGCACACATATGTGTGGGAAAAAAATAATAGAAAAATACAACGTGAGATAAGGAAAAATTCATATCAATTTATCTCTTTAATGTTTTCCCATTCGTTTCAAATGCATTATCAATGCAGTTTTTGGTCTTTACAGATGAAATAAGAAATACATTTCATTATGTTGAAGGCATTGATTAAGAAACAATAACATAAACTGGTATTTGACATATTTAGCACTTGATGAAATCCCTACCTATATTTCCTAAACGACTGGTTAAACATTGGATTAAAGATGTGTTCGTTTCCAATTGCTGTACAAGCACACATATGTGTAAAAAAAAATACAACGTGAGTTAAGGAAAAATTCATATTTATTTATCTCTTTAATGTTTTCCCATTGGTTTCAAATGCATTATTAATGCAGTTTTTGGTCTTTAGTGATAAAATGAGAAATACATTTCATTATCCTGAAGGCATTGATTAAGAAACAGAATAATATACACTGAGATTTGACATATTTAGCGCTGAAAGAAAACCTACCAATATTTCATAAACAACTGGTTAAACATTGGTAGTTTGAATGATTGTGGTCAATATATCCAGGGAATCACGTAAATCAATCAACTCTCTGTAGTATCAATAAATTATTACTTACGTTCTGTTTTTAGATCCAGGCAAATCAAGTGAGGAATGAAAAAGATCGAAACATAAAATTTACATAAAAAATACACATGTATATCATTCATCAAATAATTATTAACAAGGATCTGATTGAACTCATTAATGTCGCTAAAACATATGCATATTATACCTGAATGATTATTTCGCCATTGGAAAATTTCGATCCCATCAATCAAAAATTTATATCACTGAGGATGGATGATATCAATACTTTTCTCACAATGACATGATGAGTTCAATTGGAAACGATTTCATCAGAAATTATGATCGATTTTTCTTATGTACTGTTATATGACAAAGTTACAGCTAGAAAACTTATTCTATCTGTATCTTCTTAACTTAATAATTAACGTGATTAGTTACGTACATTTGTCCGGAACACACTATTTAAGCTATCTAACAAATTGGAAATATTGCAATGGTGTTAGTACTATTTCAATATGATTTGCAATGTAGAAAAGGAAAATATCACAAGAGAAATAAGAAAATAATGAAATCATATCCATGACATAATGAGTCAATATCTTAACAAAGACATTGTCAAACAGAACAAACTTATATATAGTGAAATTTGTAGATAGCAAAATGTCTTTAGAGGACAATATGATAAAGGAATAAAACATGATCAAATCCATCAGGCAATGTAAATATTTAAACTTGTGAATATTGAAAAAAGAAAAAAGAAAAGAAATGATTTATTAAAGATGTGTTCGTTTCCAAATTGCTATACAAGCACACATATGTGTGGGAAAAAAATAATAGAAAAATACAACGTGAGTTAAGGAAAAATTAATATTTATTTATCTCTTTAATGTTTTCCCATTGGTTTCAAATGCATTATTAATGCAGTTTTAGGTCTTTACTGATAAAATAAGAAATACATTTTATTATGTTGAAGGCATTGATTAAGAAACAGAATAATATACACTGAGATTTGACATATTTAGCGCTGGAATTAAACTCCTACCAATAATTCATAAACGACTTGTTAAACATTGGTAGTTTGATTGATTGTGGTCAATATATCCAGGGAATCACGTAAATCAATCAACTCTCTGTAGTATCAATAAATTATTACTTACCCGCTGTTTTCAGATCCAGGCAAATCAAGTGAGGAATGAAAAAGATCGAAACATAAAATTTACATCAAAAATACACATGGATATCATTCATTAGATAATTATTAACAAGCATCTGATTGAACTCATTAATGTCGCTAAAACATATTCATATTATACCTGAATGATTATTTCGGCATTGGAAAATTTCGATCCCATCAATCAAAAATTTATATCACTGAGGATGGATGATATCAATACTTTTCTCACAATGACATGATGAGTTCAATTGGAAACGATTTCATCAGAAATTATGATCGATTTTTCTTTTGTACTGTTATATGACAAAGTTACAGCTAGAAAACTTATTCTATCTGTATCTTCTTAACTTAATAATTAACATGATTAGTTACGTACATTTGTCCGGAACACACTATTTAAGCTATCTAACAAATTGGAAATATTGCAATGGTGTTAGTACTATTTCAATATGATTTGCAATGTAGAAAAGGAAAATATCACAAGAGAAATAAGAAAATAATGAAATCATATCCATGACATAATGAGTCAATATCTTAACAAAGACATTGTCAAACAGAACAAACTTATATATAGTGAAATTTGCAGATAGCAAAATGTTTTAATAGGAGGTTTTATGATAAAGGAATAAAACATGATCAATTCTATAAGGCAATGTAAATATTTAAACTGGCGATATTGAAAAAAGAAAGAAGAAAAAAA
Source organism: Pecten maximus (assembly GCF_902652985.1). Taxonomy (NCBI): domain Eukaryota; kingdom Metazoa; phylum Mollusca; class Bivalvia; order Pectinida; family Pectinidae; genus Pecten; species Pecten maximus. The sequence goes on along the minus strand of NC_047023.1, from coordinate 9,779,731 downwards.
GAAAGGATTGATTAAAGATGTGTTCGTTTTGAAATTGCTATACAAGCAAACATGTGTAAAAAAAAAAGAATAAAAAATTAGAACGTGAGTTAAGGAAAAAATCATATTTATTCATCACTGTAATGTTTTCCCATTGGTTTCAATTGCATTATTAATGCAGTTTTTGGTCTTTACTGATAAAATAAGAAATACATTTCATTATGTTGAAGGCATTGATTAAGAAACAGAATAATATAAACTGATATTTGACATATTGAACCCTTTAAGAAAATCCTACCGATATTTCATAAACGACTGGTTAAACATTGGTAGTTTGATTGATTGTGGTCAATATATCCAGGTAATGAAGTAAATCAATCAACTCTCTGTAGTATCAATAAATTATTACTTACGTTCTGTTTTCAGATCCAGGCATATCCAGTGAGGAATGAAAAAGATCGAAACATAAAATTTACATCAAAAATACACATGGATATCATTCATTAGATAATTATTAACAAGGATCTGATTGAACTCATTAATGTCGCTAAAACATATTCATATTATACCTGAATGATTATTTCGGCATTGGAAAATTTCGATCCCATCAATCAAAAATTTATATCACTGAGGATGGATGATATCAATACTTTTCTCACAATGACATGATGAGTTCAATTGTAAACGATTTCATCAGAAATTATGATGGATTTTTCTTTTGTACTGTTATATGACAAAGTTACAGCTAGAAAACTTATTCTATCTGTATCTTCTTAACTTAATAATTAACATGATTAGTTACGTACATTTGTCCGGAACACACTATTTAAGCTATCTAACAAATTGGAAATATTGCAATGGTGTTAGTACTATTTCAATATGATTTGCAATGTAGAAAAGGAAAATATCACAAGAGAAATAAGAAAATAATGAAATCATATCCATGACATTATGAGTCAATATCCAAACAAAGACATTGTCAAACAGAACAAACTTATATATAGTGAAATTTGTAGATAGCAAAATGTCTTTAGAGGACAATATGATAAAGGAATAAAACATGATCAAATCCATAAGGCAATGTAAATATTTAAACTGGTGAATATTGAAAAAAGCAAAAAGAAGAAAAGAAATGATTTATTAAAGATGTGTTCGTTTTCAAATTGCTATACAAGCACACATATGTGTGGGAAAAAAATAATAGAAAAATACAACGTGAGTTAAGGAAAAAATCATATTTATTTATCTCTTTAATGTTTTCCCATTGGTTTCAAATGCATTATTAATGCAGTTTTTGGTCTTTTGACTGATAAAATAAGAAATACATTTCATTATGTTGAAGGCATTGATTAAGAAACAGAATAACATACACTGATATTTGACATATTTAGCGCTGGAAGAAAATCCTACCAATATTTCATAAACGACTTGTTAAACATTGGTAGTTTGATTGATTGTGGTCAATATATCCAGGGAATCACGTAAATCAATCAACTCTCTGTAGTATCAATAAATTATTACTTACGTTCTGTTTTCAGATCCAGGCAAATCCAGTGAGGAATGAAAAAGATCGAAACATAAAATTTACATCAAAAATACACATGGATATCATTCATCAAATAATTATTAACAAGCATCTGATTGAACTCATTAATGTCGCTAAAACATATGCATATTATACCTGAATGATTATTTCGGCATTGGAAAATTTCGATCTCATCAATCAAAAATATATCACTGAAGATGGATGATATCAATACTTTTCTCACAATGACATGATGTGTTCAATTGTAAACGATTTCATCAGAAATTCTGATGGATTTTTCTTTTGTGCTGTTAAATGACAAAGTTACAGCTAGAAAACTTATTCTATCTGTATCTTCTTAACTTAATAATTAATTGATTAGTTACGTACATTTGTCCGGAACACACTATTTAAGCTATCTAACAAATTGGAAATATTGCAATGGTGTTAGTACTATTTCAATATGATTTGCAATGTAGAAAAGGAAAATATCACAAGAGAAATAAGAAAATAATGAAATCATATCCATGACATAATGAGTCAATATCCAAACAAAGACATTGTCAAACAGAACAAACTTATATATAGTGAAATTTGTAGATAGCAAAATGTCTTTAAAGGACAATATGATAAAGGAATAAAACATGATCAATTCTATAAGGCAATGTAAATATTTAAACTGGTGAATATTGAAAAAAGAAAGAAGAAAAAAAGAAAGGATTGATTAAAGATGTGTTCGTTTTGAAATTGCTATACAAGCAAACATATGTGTAAAAAAAAAAGAATAAAAAATTAGAACGTGAGTTAAGGAAAAAATCATATTTATTCATCACTGTAATGTTTTCCCATTGGTTTCAATTGCATTATTAATGCAGTTTTTGGTCTTTACTGATAAAATAAGAAATACATTTCATTATGTTGAAGGCATTGATAAAAAAAAAACCCAGAATAACATACACTGATATGTGGCATATTTAACGCTTGAAGAAAATCCTACCGATATTTCATAAACGACTCGTTAAAATTGGTAGTTTGATTGATTGTGGTCAATATATCCAGGGAATCAAGTAAATCAATCAACTCTCTGTAGTATCAACAAAGTATTACTTACGTCCTGTTTTCAGATCCAGGCACATCCAGTGAGAAATGAAAAAGATCGAAACATAAAATTTACATCAAAAATACACATGGATATCATTCATTAGATAATTATTAACAAGGATCTGATTGAACTCATTAATGTCGCTAAAACATATGCATATTATACCTGAATGATTATTTCGGCATTGGAAAATTTCGATCTCATCAATCAAAAATATATCACTAAAGATGGATGATATCAATACTTTTCTTACAATGACATGATGAGTTCAATTGTAAACGATTTCATCAGAAATCATGATGGATTTTTCTTTTGCACTGTTATATGACAAAGTTACAGCTAGAAAACTTATTCTATCTGTATCTTCTTAACTTAATAATTAACATGATTAGTTACGTACATTTGTCCGGAACACACTATTTAAGCTATCTAACAAATTGGAAATATTGCAATGGTGTTAGTACTATTTCAATATGATTTGCAATGTAGAAAAGGAAAATATCACAAGAGAAATAAGAAAATAATGAAATCATATCCATGACATAATGAGTCAATATCCAAACAAAGACATTGTCAAACAGAACAAACTTATATATAGTGAAATTTGTAGATAGCAAAATGTCTTTAGAGCACAATATGATAAAGGAATAAAACATGATCAATTCTATAAGGCAATGTAAATATTTAAACTGGCGATATTGAAAAAAGAAAGAAGAAAAAAAGAAAGGATTGATTAAAGATGTGTTCGTTTTCAAATTGCTATACAAGCAAACATATGTGTAAAAAAAAAAAGAATAAAAAATTAGAACGTGAGTTAAGGAAAAAATCATATTTATTCATCACTGTAATGTTTTCCCATTGGTTTCAATTGCATTATTAATGCAGTTTTTGGTCTTTACTGATAAAATAAGAAATACATTTCATTATGTTGAAGGCATTGATTAAGAAACAGTATAATATAAACTGATATGTGACATATTTAAGCGCTTGAATAAATCCTACCGATATTTCATAAACGACTCGTTAAAATTGGTAGTTTGATTGATTGTGGTCAATATATCCAGGGAATCAAGTAAATCAATCAACTCTCTGTAGTATCAATAAAGTATTACTTACGTCCTGTTTTCAGATCCAGGCACATCCAGTGAGGAATGAAAAAGATCGAAACATAAAATTTACATCAAAAATACACATGGATATCATTCATTAGATAATTATTAACAAGGATCTGATTGAACTCATTAATGTCGCTAAAACATATTCATATTATACCTGAATGATTATTTCGGCATTGGAAAATTTCGATCTCATCAATCAAAAATATATCACTGAAGATGGATGATATTAATACTTTTCTCACAATGACATGATGTGTTCAATTGTAAACGATTTCATCAGAAATTCCGATGGATTTTTCTTTTGTACTGTTAAATGACAAAGTTACAGCTAGAAAACTTATTCTATCTGTATCTTCTTAACTTAATAATTAACATGATTAGTTACGTACATTTGTCCGGAACACACTATTTAAGCTATCTAACAAATTGGAAATATTGCAATGGTGTTAGTACTATTTCAATATGATTTGAAATGTAGAAAAGGAAAATATCACAAGAGAAATAAGAAAATAATGAAATCATATCCATGACATAATGAGTCAATATCCTAACAAAGACATTGTCAAACAGAACAAACTTATATATAGTGAAATTTGTAGATAGCAAAATGTCTTTAGAGGACAATATGATAAAGGAATAAAACATGATCAATTCTATAAGGCAATGTAAATATTTAAACTGGCGATATTGAAAAAAGAAAGAAGAAAAAAAGAAAGGATTGATTAAAGATGTGTTCGTTTTGAAATTGCTATACAAGCAAACATATGTGTAAAAAAAAAAAGAATAAAAAATTAGAACGTGAGTTAAGGAAAAAATCATATTTATTCATCACTGTAATGTTTTCCCATTGGTTTCAATTGCATTATTAATGCAGTTTTTGGTCTTTACTGATAAAATAAGAAATACATTTCATTATGTTGAAGGCATTGATAAAAAAAACCCCAGAATAACATACACTGATATGTGGCATATTTAACGCTTGAAGAAAATCCTACCGATATTTCATAAACGACTCGTTAAAATTGGTAGTTTGATTGATTGTGGTCAATATATCCAGGGAATCAAGTAAATCAATCAACTCTCTGTAGTATCAATAAATTATTACTTACGTCCTGTTTTCAGATCCAGGCACATCCAGTGAGGAATGAAAAAGATCGAAACATAAAATTTACATCAAAAATACACATGGATATCATTCATTAGATAATTATTAACAAGGATCTGATTGAACTCATTAATGTCGCTAAAACATATTCATATTATACCTGAATGATTATTTCGGCATTGGAAAATTTCGATCTCATCAATCAAAAATATATCACTGAAGATGGATGATATCAATACTTTTCTCACAATGACATGATGTGTTCAATTGTAAACGATTTCATCAGAAATTCCGATGGATTTTTCTTTTGTACTGTTAAATGACAAAGTTACAGCTAGAAAACTTATTCTATCTGTATCTTCTTAACTTAATAATTAACATGATTAGTTACGTACATTTGTCCGGAACACACTATTTAAGCTATCTAACAAATTGGAAATATTGCAATGGTGTTAGTACTATTTCAATATGATTTGAAATGTAGAAAAGGAAAATATCACAAGAGAAATAAGAAAATAATGAAATCATATCCATGACATTATGAGTCAATATCCAAACAAAGACATTGTCAAACAGAACAAACTTATATATAGTGAAATTTGTAGATAGCAAAATGTCTTTAAAGGACAATATGATAAAGGAATAAAACTTCATCAAATCCATAAGGAAATGTAAATATTTAAACTGGTGAATATTGAAAAAAGAAAAAAAGAAGAATAAAAAAGGATTTAGTAAAGATGTGTTCGTTTTCAAATTGCTATACAAGGACACATACGTGTAAAAAAAATGCAATGTGCTTTTAGGAAAAAAACATATGTTTTTATCTCTTTAATGTTCACCCATTGGTTTTAAATGCATTACAGACCCCCGTTCGCAGTTCCGATTTAAGCGTGGCCTTTCCGTAGCACTTCCGTACCATTTCCGTAGCATAACCGTAGCACTTCCTTACCATTTCCGTAGCACTTTCGTAGTATTACCGTACCCTTTCCGTACCATTACTGTACCGTAAGCGTCCACTCACCATAGCATTACCGTAACATTTGCGTTTACTTTTATTCACTCGTAGACCGTCTCATAACCGTTCGGTAGAAATTTTTGCGGGGTGTATTTTTTATCGAAACGAATTTAGTTAAATATACTAACCGAACGTCCAAAAAGAATTGTAGCGACAGCAAATAATTTCATAAGGAGGTGAGAATTAAACAGATACGGCTATACATCTGTCTGTATCTTTGTACAGAAAAAATAACACTCTCACAAAAAACAAGTCAAGTCACATGTTCCATCGAACTTAGTGTGATAAAAAATGGCGGATCCTAGTAGTAGTCGACGCATTACGATTGAAAGAAAAATGAAGATCGTGTCAAAAAAACAATATTTCCTTTACTTTGCTATAGTCTAACCTTTAAAACAGTTACATATAATATGCACTGGCCAGGCTACATGTATAGGGTACAAACGGCCCAGACAGTATCACACAGGTAAACTAGGGTAGTTAGACTTAATTGTCAGCAATGATTCAAACAACCAACGTTGTATACAGGTAAACTAAAGGTAAGGTATTTTGTGAACCAAGTGACACTAGGTGTGAAAGGTAGAACAATAAGAGATAATCATGACCTACAAGTAAGGCTATAGACTGCTTCATAAAACGTCCAACTTTAATGAGAATGTCATCGTGATCTATGGAGTTATTTATTATTTAATTCAATTTTAAAACCCAAAGGACTAATCACAGAATTGATAACAAATTGATAACATCAGAGATGTATATATCACATATGTGATATGGGTCAAAGACGTAATATAAACAGTATAATCCAGATAACACTGGATCCTCACATAAATGTATGAAGGATACGAATTACTTGTCATGATTATATGGGGCAAAGAAGTAATTCAAATGTGATATATATACGAGTATATGTCTCTGATAAAGTATAACAAGAGTAAATAAATTACATGTACATAAAAGCAAATACGGTAGAAATCATCCAGACAATCAAGTAAGTCTTGTTATGAACAGTAAAAATGAGACCTAATTCTGAAAACAAATCTTCGTCGGACATTAATCTCTCAAGTGAGACGTTAACAAACTGTCAGGAACATGACGAAGGTAGTTAAAATTAATTAGGACTCTTTTAAGAACATTACAATTTCTTACAATAATCCAGCAATTACGGGGATAAAGCAGGGTTGAGCTACTCGACCTAGTCAAAAACAGATGTGGAACAAAAAGGTTAAATTATCCTGTAAAAGTTCGATCAAGCAGGCTATGTAGAGATTTGAATAAAAATATATGTATTAATGCATACATACCAGACTAGGTAGGTTTAATTGTGTACAAATTTACATCTAATATAGACTATTATCGTTTAATTTTGATTTAAAACCCAGAAATTAAAAAAAAGATAAATAAAAAAACCCAAAAAACTGTACAACTTCAATCTGGTGTACGAGTGTTGCTTGATATGGTGACCATATTTCAAAGCAGTAATCTAACTGTCTGCATTAATGTACAGAGAGCGAATAACATTTTGAAAATCCAAATATGTAGATTGGCATGACCTTACCAGCCACTTACCTAACATGTAATAAAAAGTTTCGGAGTGAGCCATACACCCAAGTCTTTAGCATGTGTTTCTTTCTTTAGAGATTCCTAAGATTAAAGATTGTATATCTTTTTTGCTAAACGTTATATAATTATATTTCTTTATATTAAACGTATATTTCAAAGTTTTACACCAGTCATAGGCTCTGTCAATATAGGATAGGAGTTCACAGTCTTGAATAACGTGCTGCTTTACAAAATTTGACATCATCGGCAAAAAGGAAAGTTTTGAAAAAATGTAAAAGATGGGTGAATCATTTGAATCGCGTAGGGTTCAGCAATGGTATCATACAGATATTTTTTTAATCATCACACTAACATCATCATCAAAGTCTCTATCGCGGAGTTCGCCGAATACCTCGTCAAAGTTGGAATAACAAAAACTTTTCTTCGTGGCAGCGTTGCTTTACTTCATTTAGAAACACATCCGCTGTTAGTTTGATAGACCTTTATAATTATTGGTATGCACAAAAAATATTTCCTTAGGTGTCTTTTCTAAAATTGTTATTTGTAAAAAAAACAAAAAAAAACCAAAAAAAAAAACCAAACACACACACCCTCACACATATACACAGATTTTATTAAAGAGGCTTACCCGCAGACGGACCGGTAAATTACAGAATATGTATTTGAAAGACGTTTTAAAACTCAACCTGAGAGGGAAATGTATGGAATATAACGGCAAATCTTCTTTGTAAATCGCCGCTGCCTTTGAAGTTATCACTGTGCGTCACTGTGCACGTGCTTGTTTCCTTGATGTGTCAATCAAATTAGACTCCACTTTATAGCGGGGATTTTTTTGCGGGTTGCGATTAAATAGATAATATTTAAAAATGAGGTTTTAATATCACTTTTCAGCGTTTTATAAGGAAAATAAAATGAAAAACTCAACAATTCCAACAATCTATCATGTGTAAAAAATCTTTTTCTATTAGCCAATTTTTCTGATCTCTCTGCGGGCAAGCCTCTTTAACAGTCATTAAAGACATTTGTTAATACTTCTATTATTAAAAGCATACATTTGTAATTTAAACTATTGAGATGATGGTTTCATGATATATGTAGACTTAATCAATTTCGGTTTTTACCGTAAATATCTAAGATTTGTTATGATAAGTTGCCTACATAAATTCATTTGAATCATTATTTTATAAGCCATTTTCAACTTGACATTTTCATATTTTCTTTCATGAAAGTAAGAACATGCTACTGCTATAGTTTTAACTCGCTCAGGTGTGAAATTTGACATGTCGGCCTGGTAATACAGGTAAATTTCTGTATGTTGGCTCAGTGAGAATGAGCCATAATTGGACCCCGGGGGTTAATTGGGGACAGGTCACTTGGCCAGGTATACCATGTGCCAGACACAAAAGAGCTAGACTAATCAGCATCTAACAGGTAAGGTGTAATAGGATGCATGTCCTCAAGGCTGTGGGGTTGCATATTGCGCCCAGTTGGCCATTGGCAACAGGCCTTTCCTAGATGCTTGGCTTCAATGTAATGTACATGTAGTCTGGGCATGTACATGTCTCAAGATCTGTCGACAGAACATGCAATGTATAATATCATATAGATGAATTGTACTGTAAAAGAAACCTTCAAGTTTAGAATAACAATGTAAAAGAAAATTTAGTTAATTAACATTCAATAAAAAAATTAAATATTAATATTTTGCCTGACAAAATATTTACATGAAGTTCAGGTACACCTGATTCAGCCATTATTAGGCCTCTTACACAAACTGGTGTGTTGTAATTGAAGCATGTAAATGATTAAAATGATCGCAAACAGCATCAAAATTAATTTCAAAAGTAGATTCTTCACTATACACTGTTGAAGTCTTTATATATTGAAACAATGTATAACCGGGTTATGTCCTTTGTGATAATAAGTTAAAAAAAACCAAAACAATTGTGCACTAATTATGTTAACTTCGGTACCTTAAATCTCGTGCACTCCTCACTTCTCCTAGTGTGCAAAGGTTAACTGATTGTCACTAAGCTGAAGGTTAGATAAAAAAACAAATCCATTAATAAAGATTTTCAGAGTGTTATCCATTATCAGGTAAACACACAGAGTCCGTTCCATTGCAGACGTGTGATATACACGTATCTGATTGCACATGTACATTGTATATTCTTAAGTACGTTGTATATAATTATTGATGTCTTGTTTCTAGTTTTTATCCCTCCCCAGCCAAAGCTTCCTCTGATCCGACATCAGACTTTTAAACAAATCGTCAATGCTTACACACCAGTAATATGTACCAGTGATTGTTACATATAGACTTGCCAGACAAATGTACATGTACTTGACTTAATTGTCCCCCTAGCTTGTTGCCATGGGTACTAATCCCCCCTCCCACCACCATCAACTTCACCTGATGGCCATGGATATACACCTGATTAGATGTCATCGGGCTCAGGTGTGTAAGTCATCACCACACCTGGTCAGTTTCTCCTTTTTACAATTAGCCCTATAGAATGTCTATTCATAGCCTAGTCAATCTGTGTTCAGAATTCTTGATCTGTTTACCTGTACCTAAATTAACACTTTGATACAAGTTGTTTTCAATTCAATTAGTTTATTACTTAAACCTTATGGTTTATCAGTACAATACAGTGAATAAATGCAGTGCAAATATAGATAAATACATAAAAACAAAACAATAAAGTTCGGGCACACAGAGACAACACATACGCGATCGCAGCTCTAGTGCAGAGAATAATTATATTTTAAAATTAAATGCTATCGTCTTTTGTTGCCGAGAATAATAATTTTCCTAAATTTGAAAGATCCTTATATGACCTTAATATTTCTAAAAGTTGTACAATTTTTCGCATACTGAGGTTTTCTATATTAGTACAGCTTGATAAAAACGTTCTTCCACTTCCCGATACAACATTCACTCCATCAGACACCATTTCACTGTCGTTTCTATGTGTTCGCTTCGTCTAGGATTCGCTTTTTATAGAACCAAACAATTTATTCAGAAACGGTCGATTATTTGTGAGCGTCAACCGTAGCTTTTCCGTAGCATTACCGTAGCATTTCCGTAGCATTACCATACCATTTCCGTAGCATCACCGAACCATTTTCGTAGCACTTCCGTAGCGTTTGCGTTTAAGACGGAACAGCAAACGTACACGGGTCTGTAAGTCTTGTTATAAACTGTTAAAAAATGGACCTATAATTCTAAAAACAAATCTTCGTCCGACATAAATCTCTCAAATGAGACGTTAAACAACCGTCAGGAACATGACGAAGGTAGTTATCATTAATTAGGACTCTTTTAAGAACATTACATTTTTACAATAATCCAGCATTTACAGGGATAAAGCAGGGTTGAGCTACTCGACCTAGTCAAAAACAGATTGGAACTAAAAAGTTAAATTACAAAAATGTATCCTATAAAAGTTCGATCAAGCAGGCTATGTACAGATTTGAATAAAAATATATGTATTTATGCCTACATTTGTTTTTGTATTTATTTTATTTTTCAAGTTTTTTTCAGCATAGAAAAATACAAAATATTGCACATACACTTACACTCGCACATAAGATCATAATCACATCACATATATGATATCCTCATTATCATTGATATCATCATCATTCACTATATCATCCTGTTCATGCTACACATTCCCTTACACATTAATTCATAATTATTTAACATATAGTGTATTGACCACACCTATACCTACATCATCATCATCATCATCATCATCATCATCATTTTCAAGCTACATTTATATATGCGCTAATTAATAATTATTTCACGTATAATAATATATAATTACTATCGTCATCACACCTATGCATACGTAATTTGGTCATCACCATCATCCACACTCGATATATCATCATATTTATGATATACAGCTACATGCACTTATATCATCATCATCATCATCATCATCATCATCATCATTCACTCAATATATCACAATCAACATATGTATACTATACAATAAGTAACATGCACTAATCATCTCACAATGATCATCATCATCATCATCATCATCATCATCATCATCATCCTTTACAGTTACATGCACTAATTATTTCACATAATCATCATCATCATCATCATCATCATCATCATCATTCAAAGTTACATGCACTAATTATCTCACATAGTGATCATCATCATCATCATCATCACCATCAGCATCATCACTCGATATATCACCATTTTCATGTCATGCTTTACAATATTCAGTTACATACACTAACAATCTCAGAAATAGTGACCAAAATAACCATCATCATCATCATCATCATCATCATCATCATCATCATCATCACCACCACCTTGCAACATATTCATATATATTTGTTATGATATCAACATCATCAGCATCATCCTTTATCCTTATCAACATTACCCTCATATATATTTATATATTCATTATGATATCATCATCATTATATATATATATACTGAAACGAAAAAGAAACGCAACATGGAAAATTGTGATTAATTTTGTATTAAATATACATATCTGTATAAAAATCGCGGAAATAAACATGCACCCTGCCTAACACCCATACCAATCTTCAAAATCACCCAAGTGTGACTAGAGACCTATGCACTTCCGGCGCGGTAAAAACATCAAAAACCGTGCCTGTACAAACATATGCGTTCTTTTTTCATTCAAACCAGTATCAATTCATCACTAACATTGAGCCACATCATCGCCAATACTTTTGCAAACAATAATTCCTTTTACAATTATGCCACGGTTATCAAAGGTTGATAGAGGACGTGCTATAGCGATGCTTCTGGCAGGGAACACGCAACTTCACGTCGCTCGACAATTCAGAGTTCACAAATCGACTATTAGTCGATTAGTTTAACGTCTTAACGCAACAGGAAGAGTCGATGACCAGCCGAGATCAGGACGTCCACGCGTAACGTCGCGACGTCAAGACCGGGTTCTTAGGTTGGCACACCTGCGTAACAGGAGATTAACAGCCGCTGAAACGGCAAGGAATACGATTGGTAATCATAACCGTCGAATTCATCCCCAAACAGTGATCAACAGACTGCGTGAGGCTAATTTGCGTGCAAGGCGACAGTACGTTGGTTTACCACTAACACCGCAACGTCGAGCACGTCGTATGCAATGGGCAACGGCACATATGCCCAGACGTTTTCCTATGAGACGTTGGAGGTCTATGCTCTTCACCGATGAATCTCGATTCACGTTATTTCGAGCAGATGGCCGTCAACGTGTGTACCGGCGTCGAGGCGAACGTTTTGCTGACGCCTGTGTTTTGGAACACGACCGATTTGGGGGTGGATCAGTTATGGTTTGGGCGGGAATCTCCCATGGTTTGAAGACGCCTTTGGTGATAGTCAATGGGAATTTAACGGCCGTACGCTATCGGGATGAGATCCTTAGGCCCCATGTTGTGCCGTTTGTTAGGCAGCATCATCTAACCTTTCAGCAAGATAACGCGAGACCACACGTTGCAAGAGTCTGTAGAGACTTTCTTGCGACACAGAACATTGTTCCTATAGATTGGCCTCCATATAGCCCCGACCTGTCCCCAATCGAGCATTTGTGGGATGAATTAGACAGAAGAATTCGAAATCGCCGTAACCCCCCAAATACCCTCCCTCAGTTAGCAAATGCACTCGTCCAAGAATGGAATAACATTCCAATACGGAAAGTCAATGCCCTGATGAACTCAATGCAACAAAGAATTAGAGATGTGATAACTGTTCGAGGAGGACACACACGATATTAGGGCACGGTTTCAAAACTGCTGCCATTTCAACTTGGATTCACGTAGGGTACTACCAATCATGACCTTCTAGCAAAGTGACCTGTTCTTAAAAATCTCTAAACATTTAAAGGATGTTACATCAATATTCAATATTAACTATTACATATGAAATTTAAACATAATGCTCACAAGTATTATTTTATTAAACCTACAATTTGAAGTTGCGTTTCTTTTTCGTTTCAGTATATATATAATTAGTAAAATAAGAAAATCATCATCATCCACACGTTTACATTATGACAGTATATCATCAACATACAGAGAGAGAGAGAGAGAGAGACAGAGAGAGAGACAGAGAGAGAGAGGGGGGGGGGGGGGGGGGGGGGGGGGGGGGGGGGGGTGGGGTGGGGTGGAGATTCGAATGAAGCTAGAGGATAGAGAAAATAAAAGAGATAGACCGGTCTAGAATTGAGACTTGCCCAACAAACATGTCAAATAAACCATAAAAAATAAGTGTCTCCATTCTTTGTCTAAGTTCCGTTGTACCTGGTCTCCGTGGCTATGAGCAATACATTTTTGAAAGATATAGGAATCTTTAATAGAATTAATCAGAGCATGTGGACGTAATGTTTTATGTAAGCACCTTGTCTTGTATATCAAAATTTCATTATCCAGTCTTTTGTTGTAATTTTCCTATTTTTTACAAAAACACCAATTAAATTGGAAAGGAATAAAGAGAGCATCAAGTAGTGTTTCTACACTTTGCAAAAAACTTTGTGTTTTTCGACATTCCCATAAGATATGAATAATTGTTTCACGCTCTAAATTACATAGAGTACATATTGGACTATTCACCAGGCCTATTTTAAACATGAGACCATTTGTTGTTAGTATAGGCTGAACTATTCTGTATTGAAACCATTGTAGTTTTGTGTTTTTTGTAACCCTAAAAGGAGTTCCATAAATGTCTGACCAATTCAATTCACCATCTTCAAAAAACTTCCTCCCATTTTCTGCTACCTCTAGAAATAATACTATTTTTAACCATCAGATTATATAAATTCTTAGTCCCTTTCACACTTTTCAGGAGTAGTAATATATTATTAGGAATGATTGGGTAGACTATCAACTGTTTTGCAATGTTCATCTTTGCTAAGTATGTTCTGAAAGCAGCAATCACACCCTGATATTAGAGAAAGCTAGTATTTATTTGGTAGATCTCAGAAAATTCTTGGAATGAATAGAAAGTGCTCGTACTGTGATTTTTTTTACCAGATCATTAACTTGTTACTCCTCCATTATACCAAACTTTGTAAAAAATCGTTTTTTTCCCATAACTAAATTTCTATTATACCATAATGACATGGTCAGTATGAGGCTTTCCTGTTTTTCCCTTACCATATTTGAATTATTGAACCGTATCCATGCTTTAAACACATCCTTCCAAAATGTGTTTTTACATTTATTCTGACATTCCTGAATATAACACTGCCACAATTAGACACTGCCACAATTAGATAGCTTATGCTTAAGTCTGAGTGTGTGTCTTAAAAATAGCTTGCCACTTGCATATTTTCTTATATAACCTTATGCCTACATACTAGACTAGGCAACTTGAATTGTGTACAAATTTACATGTAATATAGACTTTTAATTTAAAACACAGAAATTAAAAACAAAAGCTCCGTAGATTTTGTCAATATACACCATCTTTTTCAAATATCACGGACTTGAACCTTGGCATGTGTCATCTTGAAGAAGACCACCAAGACATTCTCATGGAATTTTATAGAATCTTTTTGCCGAAAATGTGGTATTAGAAACGACGATTTGGACAATGGACTGACCACTATATGTGAATACCATTCACGCGCCCAGTAATAGTGGATGTACGTACGCTTTACCTGTACATGTGTAATCGGTGTTATTTGGAACTTATATTACGTTATATTATTTTGAGCATGTCGTGTTGGAAGAAGAACTGGGGCGAAAGAAAAAACTGAATTGCTTGAAACGAATGTGATAACTTTCGACCAACCATCTTGTTTTAGTGATACACCTGTCCGTGTTTGCCTCTATACCATCATGTTGACTCTGTCCAGGTTTGAGAAATGTCGGCATGTGAGTCTCGTATCCCTCGTCTGAAAGTTTGCTAAAATGTCTCGGAAACCCCTGACTACAATAACCTGATCATCTTCATCTAGGATACCTGACAGACTGTAATGAAGCAAGTATCTTGTCAGTGATTTTGTTTTCATTATCACTACCAAGAAATGGACCGACAGTGTCTAGAACGTAACCGTTAGGGAACACAAAACTCATAAACATGTTCTTCACTTTTCCCGATATATACATATATATATGTACCATCTAATATTACAGTGACTTTGTTGGCGAATAATGTTTTTGTGAAAACTGTATTGTGACCCAACGCTTGCGCCCTAGACAAGTGATCCGGACCAAGATGTGTGGGAACTACGGCTTGATTTAGAGCCTCTGTAACGATCTGGAAAATTCTGCTGACGCTTAATTTGTGAATGCGGAAAAGAGAATCCAACTGAGTGAAAGATGTGCCTGTTTTGAGTTTAACCCAAAACAGCAGAAGGGTATTCTTAGATGAAAATGCTTTTGTACCAGTCATATGTTCGGAACATGCATCGTGTATTTGATTGAATTGATTACAATCCCAGCCTGTCCAAGCTTGGTTATCTCCATCATCCATATTGTCGAAGTCTAATACAAGCGATGGCAAGTTATTTGACAAGTGCTGTATGATTTTGAGTAAATCGTTGATAAGAGCTGGTGACTTGGTGGCTACGTGATTAACAACTTTATCCCTCCCTGTCAAAACTGGCTCAATGTCAGGACTGATATCCATCCCAAGAAGATGACTTGAACACACCCTGGAATTCTCAGGCATGTACAGTTCATGTTCGATAAGCAGCTGGTGTCTTGCTTTTTCACTGATGCAGCTAGAACTCTTCATGTTGTAAGTTCGACAAATGCTACATTATCTGTTCGAAGAAGGGGCATAGTATAAATCATCTACAGAAAGATACCCGTCCAGAGTGTCAGATTTGTCAACAGATTCATTACTGTCTACGAAAGCTTTTTTCCGTTCCGGTTCATTGGAATTCTCGGATGCAGGACGTTTCTTGAGGTATCTAAAAAAGCATTTTGGACAGAACTTTGCTTCTATTGATTCAGAAAGTATGACACCTTCAGAAAGGAGAACATCTTTCATCCAGTCCTGAATTTTTCGCGGATTTTTACCATCGCCAACCTGGTTGTACTTAATTTTCGATATCAACCCAACGCAGGAGTTCTCCATTTTCCTATTTGAGACAAAGACAAGTTTACTACAGAATAACTGAACTAAATATAATTGTAAAACATAACAGCCATTATAACAACACGCCGAGCACCATTCGCGGTGAGTAGTCAAAAGACCAAGTGGCAAAGGGAACTTTTGTGTGGCACACGCAAACGGAGAAGCTTTGAAGAAGTACTGAAGACGAAGATGGTCAAGTGAGAAAAATGATGAATCATACGTAATACGGAACTACTATAAGTATGTTAAACATAGTAGAACATGATACAAGCCATGGACATTGTATCAAATCATTTTCATAATAAATCAATACGTTGTATTAGTGTGTACGAGAAGGACCACTTGTATCGCCCGTGCATTTTTTCAACATTCATTTTTCAACATTGAATTACTGCCCTTATCCTGTGATTCGGCACGACTTTCTTTTGCTGGTATACAAAGGGATAGTCAAATATGTTTTTAAACACTTACATCGATAGTACTCGCATATAATCGTGTCGAATTTGCCGCTTGATTTTAAAAATGGTATTTTGAATTTGATGAAAATGTTCGAATTTTGGTTTCCTACGTCATCTTGCAATAAACTCGTTTGTTTTTTCATGGTCAACTGTTTATCATTTTAAACTACAACATATGTACAATACCTAGTCGTGAGAAAACCTCTCAGTGACAAACAGAAATACCACTTATGGGTCTGTGAAAAACACAGGTATGCTTGTAAACAAAAAGTGAAGTAGGTGGCGCTATGGGCGCGCTTATGGGTCAAGCGGAAAATAACATCTTCCATTTTCCATGTATTTTTATGGTGAAAATCATGGGAGAGGATCTTTGAAATTTCAGTCTATTTGAAAATTTCAGTCTATTTGACCCACTCCCATCCATCAGCCCCTGTGGCCATCCAAAGCTGATAATGTTAACCAAATTAGAATGAATTCCAATAGAAATCAAACAAATAATAGTAAAAAATGAGATTTCCCTATATAAACTATAGTAATGTTGATCCCCTCCCCAGGGGCAAACCTGAGACCCCAGGGTCAGGAAATTCACAACTTTGGAAAGGCACATTAAGACCCTTCCATCTATGAAGAGTGTTTGATTCCCCTATGTCTGAGAGAAGAGAAGTAGATTTTTGAAGTTTTTGTTAATTTGACCCTTTTTAGCCCCGCCCATTAGCCCCTGGGGGTCAGTCAGGGCCATCATGTGTAACCATTAATCTGTTATCCCATACTGATAATGTTAATCAAGTTAGAATGAATTCAAAAAGAAATCCAACAAATTATAGTCAAAATGTGATTTCCCTATATAAACTTAAGTAAAGTTTACCCCCTCCCCAGGGGCAAACCCGATACCCCTGGGTCATGAAATTCACAATTGTTTTAAACACCTTAAGACCCTTCCATCTATGAAGAGTGTTTGAGTCCACTATATCTGAGAGTAGAGAAGAAGATTTTTGAAATTTCAGTCAAGTTTACCCTTTTTTGCCCCGCCCCTCAGGCCCCTTGGGGTTGGGGACCATATAATTCACAATTTTGCTTGACCTTTAGCCATAGAAGCTTCCTGCCAAATTTCATTGAATTTGGTTAAGGGGTTTTGGAGAAGAAGTCGAAAATGTAAATTGTTTACGGACGGACGACGCACGACGCACGGCGCACGACGGACGACGGACGACGATGGACAAAAGGGGATTAGAAAAGGTCACTTGAGACTTTGTCACAGGTGACCTGAAAATGTTGAAATATTGAATGATTGTTTGAGATGATGATGCAGTTTTCCCTTTATCGGTTTATTATTTATTTTATAAAATTCTCTTTTTATCAAGCATTTTTTTTGGCATTTTTTTTCTTCTAATTAATGAATGAATGCATTCATTTTCCATTTGCTATAAAGCGCACATTTTTGTATTTAAATAAATAAATTTCCAACGACAACGCGAGGTACAAAGGAAAAATAAATAATTAACTTTTTATGATCAAATACAAAACAAGTTTCATAACATTTTAGCCATTGGTTAAGAAACAGAATCAACTGAGATTTGACATTTTCAACGTTAGGCAAAAATTCCTCCTATATTTTCTAAACGACTGGCTGAATATTGATAGTTTTATCAATTGTGATCATTTACCACTTGGATCACTTATGGGGCATTGGACAGACATATTTTTTTACCAAAAAATACCAAGAAGGAAGGTTTTATGTCAGCAATGATTAAAGTGATATTCCAATTGAAGTGGTTTACCTAACATTCCCGTTGATAATATGTGACATTCCAAGAGGTTTACTACGTAGACATACCTGTTGATAATCTTGTTAAATGTGAGATATTCCAGAGAAACGAACTTTGACTCTAGTATGTTCAGATTGAGACAAGAGTGTGCGATATCTGTCGTAGCTAGGAATCGATTACGAATAATGTTAAAATGTTCGGAGTTTTTGTTTTCTTTTCTTCTTGTTTTTAATAAAAGAAACGATAATATTCACATCGTTTCTGTAACATCTTACATGAAATAACATATGTTATGAAGTCCATTTTGGATTATTTTGTTAGAAATTGAATTAAAGGTTGTCACTTTTGTCAACCCTATAGCATGAATTTGTGATAAAACAGGTCTTTGGTCAGTGGCCTTGTTTATTACCTGCAGTCGTTCCTTGACTCACATTAGGCTGTAATTTTACACTCACA
This sequence comes from Pecten maximus, assembly GCF_902652985.1. Lineage (NCBI taxonomy): Eukaryota > Metazoa > Mollusca > Bivalvia > Pectinida > Pectinidae > Pecten > Pecten maximus. The sequence goes on along the minus strand of NC_047023.1, from coordinate 9,760,541 downwards.
TTTACAGTTTTTATAAAATTTTGCTGGACAGTTTACCGGGTTACAAGCAATGTGTGTACATATATGCATGTATATGTTGTATATAAAAAGGGAGCAGTGCATTTTTGTAGGGATTCGTCTACTAAAATGTTGTGTTATCTGTGTATTTTGTTTGTAATGGAGTACTAAATATAATTAGACCATAGCCAATCAGAGAAGGTGAAGAGCCAGAAGAGCGGATTGATCTATCTGTGTGAGGATCGTTGGGGGAGCCAGGAGGAGCGAGATTCGGCCAATGAGATAGCACTATGTATAGGGAACAACCAACAAATCGAAAACAATTTTTGTTTGAAGCAGCCCCTGTGTATAGAAAGTTGAGCCAAGGATAAAATGTCTGGCAGTCACTGATTGGCCAGTATGTTATAAAACGAGAAAATAGATATGTAGCCTGATAGGTAGCTATCAATAAGAAATTTTGATATAAATTTCGTAAATCCGATTGATTGCCAAAATTTCAGGTAATAATAATTAACAGGTAAACATTCAAGATTTTTGAGAATTTTTACTGCGAAATTCACCCATTTTCAAAGTGGCTTCCCTGGAGAAAATTTGAGCTGATGGACATTTTTTGATTAGGTGTTATATCAGACCCTAAACTTATGTTATAAACCATAATTGTCATATTGAATTAAAGAATTTGAATGAAATACTCCAAAACATTAACACTAAAGTATATGGGAAAACAATTGATTGGTTGGTCCGTGTATGTGGTATATTTCCCAGATGGGGGCTCCCCGTCCACTGTAAAAGTCATGTTTACCGTCTTTGGAGTACCCGTATTTGTAATTATACCTATACTATAACATAATTTATAGTTAACAAAAAAGGAATAACACTAATACGAAATCAATTTCACATCGTTTGAACTTCAAATGAGCAAATGGGGGATGGAGACACTATTCATATAAAAATATTTTGTGCAAGTCCTTCATAGATATGTCTTTACTGTTCTCCCATCGGTATGTTTTATCAAGGCAATTCAGACTTAATACTGATTAAATACAAAAGAATGCGACATTGTAAACAATTGTACTGGTGTATATTGAAAATGAAAATATGTAGTTGCTTAAATACTTTAATTCAGTTTGGAAAAAATGTTTAAATGCCATTCTAGAAGTTTTTTCTATGATGCATTTAAGTTTTAATTTTCACTGATTGATTGTTCTTCCTGCATTTTTTGTTACTTATTAAGCTAGGTTCCTGATTGTCGTTTCGTAATTTGATAGTATTCTCTGTTGTATGTTCAAGACCAAAATTCTTGTCAACAAACAATTCAAAATTTTCGATTTCTTGAACACGTATTTTTTGGAAATTTTCAAGCAACAGGAAAACAATTTTTGGTGAGGGGAGTTAAAACCAAAATTGTATTCATATATGCGAACACATTTGCAGTGTTTCAAACGCTGTACTTGTTTTTCCTTTACGTACACGGGCCGTGTAGTGCAGAATTATGAACTGGTCCTCATGATGAATATCCATGACATTCGGGCGTCATTATATATGTATATATAATCATTTATGTTTAACAAGAGAAGACGGATTAAGTTTTAAACTTGTGTCTGATACCAAATGTATATTTGCCAATACAATTATGTATGAATATGCTTATTTACAAGTTTACATGTCATGCATTTTTGCTATAGATGATTTTCGATCACACGACGTTATTATCTCGGTATAACCGTATTCTTACTAACTGTTTAACGTTCCTGATGTATATCGACACACCTACATCGGATCCGTTTATTTCACCTTTTCAAAAACTAGGTGTGTCATCAAAAGTCTTTATGAAAGAGAGCATTTTATGGCTAAGAAACAAATCCCTTTGACAGCCTATCATATACAAGTGAAATTGGAACCATCACAAGATTTAATATTATGTACAGGGGAAATCTCGGAAACAATTCTAACTCCCTTACTTGTTGTTTGAACCAGAAGCCAATTTGACTTATACTTATATTTATAAACGTCACACCGAGACCCTTGCATCTGTACAAAGGTTTTATCTACTAAAAAAATTAACAATTACATAATACTTACGATCAGAAGACCAATCACCGTCGTCTGAGCCGGACGCCATTTCCAAAAGTAGACTAGAGTGTCTTTCTGTGCTTATGTAGCCACTGTTAACCGAAATAAAAATAATAAGTACTGTCGGTACTGAAGGAAGCATTAGTCACATGTAACAGTAATATTTGTAATAAAGCAAGAAAAGAAATCATTGATTCGATACCTTCACGAACGAGCTTTTAAGTAGTTAAACATTTCCACTTAAATGTTTAAAACCAACTGGACGTAATGGTTTCAACTGATCTGATGTGCATGATATTTTAACCATCTTGAAAGTTTCAAACAAACTTCAACTAAGTTGTTAAACATTTCCGATTCAGTGTTTAAACTTTTTACCGAGTTTGTTCAACATTTCTACTTACAATTTTATGTGTTAAAGCCAGCTTCCATTAAGCAGTTAAACATTTCTACTTAAGTGTTTCAAATACACTTCTACTGTAATGGTTAACAATCATACTTAAGTGTTTCAAACCAATCGGATGTACATAATGGTTTTGACGTCCTGTTGGATGTCATTGTTTATAAGAATCGTGATGCATATAACGCTTTTAACTGTCTAAGTTTCAAACAAACATCTACTTAAGCAGTTAAACATTTCTACTTAAGTGTCAAACGTACATCTTTACTTAAGCAGTTCAAAACTTACACTGATCTTTGTTTAAACCCAATTTCTACTTAAATATTTAACATTTCTATTAAAGTATTTCTAACCAATTTCTACTTAAATAGTATAAGATTTATATGTACAATTTGTAAGTCTTCAAAACCAAAGTAAATTCCTTCAGTTGTGGAATGTGAATGATGGCAGGTAATGCTACCTGCTTGCTAAAAACTTTGCTAGAAACAACTTTTCCTTTAGCTCAATTATAGCAGGATGCTACTCTGGCTAAAGGCAGTTGCCCAAGTTCAATCCTGAGTGCAGATATCAAGATTAAATGTAATGTTTAACAATAATAACCTCGATCGCATTCTTAATGAAAAACAATATTTATCGTTAAAATGTTTTGTTCTCTAATTTATTAAAGTGTTACTGTAGCTAGAAATAAAATCATTGTTTTACTCTATTCACCCATCATTTCTGTAACCTGTTTGTTTTGTTGTATAATGTGTAAAGTGCAGTCATGCAAGTGTGTGAGTGTTTAAATTAAGTGTCTGTTGGCATGGGGGATTGGGGTGGGTCGTACTTAGTACATGTATATGTATTTTCAAAAAGGGCCACAGGACAAGCGCTAGAACATCTTACTTGCCACCACAATAAACAGAGGCAGCTTAATCTCGTTAAGTTTGGTTAAATGTTATTAACCGCAGAATAATAACTATTGAATTGCTTTATCAAAGAATAATTATCATACTGATCTACATAAACTGTCAAACATACATATTGCTATTCACAGGGCCCTGTTAATATGTTTACATTCAAGACTTAATCTGTGCATTTTAGCTTAATTCAATTTGAAACAGAACTTACCAGTACACAGATAATTGTTGATATGTTGATGACATTAAGTGAACAAAATCACAGTAACACAATATGGATTAATTGAACGATGAAAATTCCAAACACAAAAATGTTTTTTCCAAGAGAAAAAAAGAGCATAAGAATTATAGCTATGATGATGTATATTGTATTATTGTATTACGAGCTGACTGTTGAAGAGGATTGTAATTCGTAAATCCTGTATATGCGGAACTATAATCATATTGTCAGCAAAAACCTATTATGTAATTCCATCTTTGCCATGTTTGAACCTTATCAGTTTTCAACGATACTTTTTATATTCAGGTGTTCGAAACCTTTTCGAGAGTTGGCTTAATAGATTTGTCATTTGTGGAAAACCTTTTATCGTCTTAGACAAAGTAGTGCCAACGACGTTGTAAAGGTACATGTCCACACTTCTGACCTAAAATCTAAGTTCATATTTATTTTACCTGTAATTTCAGGGCTTCTTACGAAGCAACTACGGTAATCACACCTGGTCGTATATTTCCGGGGCTATTAAGACAACACTCTCAGTGAATCTTATTGTTACACCTTCATGCTTGACCGCAGACACCACAATGACTTCCAGACATGTTTTGGTGGTGAGGTACTGCATTGGGTATTTAACGAAACTGAAACACATTATTTAGTAACATTCCATTGAAAATGTATACTGTACCCGCAATGGACCCCAGGTTACCTTGCACTTTTGCAATCTAAGGACATACTATCTGTGTATTTCACCTAAACATTGCCCAATATTAGCAAATCCAATGGCGAAATGTATTTCCTTTCAAAAAACCCAGAGCCATATCATTATAAAAGTAAAACAAGTTGTTTATCAAAATGTCTGAAAGGGCCTGTATCGCTCACCTGGTTGGATTTGACCAAATGTCAAAATAATGTTTATGTTCAATTTGTTTTGATTGTCAACATCAAACAATGCTATATATGGTTATAGTGTGGGGATCCTAACTGCTCTAAGTTTACAACATGCATTCATAATTTTATGACTAGTAGCGATTGAAACGAATTACCTCTATTTTCCCTATGGGGCCCCACCCCTTTGGTCCTTTGGGGGTCAAAGTCATCATAAATGCAAAATCTGTTTTGCTTTCCCCAATGATATTTCCGACCTAATTGGATTTAAATCCGTTAATAAATTTATGACTAGTAGTGATTGAAAGAAATCACCTTTATTTCCCCTACGGGCACTGCCTTTTGGTCCCTTGGGGGTCAGAGTCACCATTTATGCAAATTAGGTTTCCCTTCACCCAAGGATGTTTTGACCTAATTTAGACCAAATCCATTCATACCTTTATTACAAGTAGCGATTTAAAGGAATTACCTCTATGTCCCCTATCGGGCCCCGCTCCTTTGGCCCTTAGGGGTCAGAGTCACCATTTATGCAAATTCTGTTCCTCTTTCACCAAGGATATTTCTGACCAAATTGGGTTCAAATCTATTATAACTAGTAGCGATTTAAAGGAACTGTCTCAATTTCCCATATTGGGCCCCGCCCCTCCGGCCCCTTGGGGTCAGAGTCACCATTTATGCAAATTACTCCCTTCACCCAAGGATGTTTTGACTTAATTAAGACCAAATCCATTCATACCTTTATTACAAGTAGCGATTTAAAGGAATTACCTATATTTCCCCTATTGGGCCCCGCTCCATTGGCCCTTGGGGGGTCAGAGTCACCATTTATGCAAATTATGTTTCCCTTCACCCAAGGATGTTTTGACTTAATTAAGACCAAATCCATTCATACCTTCATTACAAGTAGCGATTTAAAGGAATTACCTTTATTTCCCCTATTGGGCCCCGCTCCTTTGGCCCCTTGGGGGTCAGAGTCACCATTTATGCAAAATCTGTTCCCCTTTTCCCAATAATGTTTCTGACCAAATTGGGTTCAAATCCATTAATAACTTTATGACTAGTAGCGATTTAAAGGAATTGCATCAATTTACCATACTTGGCCCCGGCCCTCCGGCCCCATGGGGATCAAGTAACCAAATATGTAAATTTTGATCTTCTTCCGCCAAGGATGTTTCTGACCAAATATGGTCAAAATATGATAAGAACTTTATGACTAGTAGCGATTTGAAACAAATGTTGACGGACGACGGACGGGCGACGGACGACGGACGCCGCACAATGACATAAGCTCACCTGAGCTAAAGATAATTGACACATGTACCTATTCCCTCTGAAGAGGTATGTTGATACATTCTTCTATTCATACTGTTCATAAGCAAACATGTTATAGAAATATATATATATCTACACCAGTTTTCTGATTATGATAGTATAAACAATGCTATTATGATATTGATTGACATTATATATATGAAAATATGGATATTAACAAATTTAATGAAATTCTAACAAATACTGTCTCTGGATTAGTTGAAAAATTTGTACCATCTAAATCTGAAACTGAAAGGCCTTTTGATAAACCGTGGATGACCAACACAATCAGACTTAAATGCAATAACAACAAACTTAGAACAACACTAGGCAGATCCGTAATACTGTAAATGGCCTAATAAGGGAAGAAAAAATAAAATATGTAGAAAAAGTACAAACGGAACTGGCAAATAATTCTGTTCCCCAAAACAAATGGTGGAAAATAGCTAAATGTATCAGTAATTTTAATAACAAAGACACATGTATACCACCCTTTGAACATAACAATGCACTACTTCCACATCCCATAGAAAAAGCAGAAGCACTTAATGACTATTTTACCTTAATAGCAGCTTCATTAGACACTATAGATGATCCACCAAATATTCTTAATTCTTGAAGACCAAATCACTCTCTTAAATGAAAAAGCCATCAGGACCAGATGAAATACTCCCGAAAGTTATTAACAACCTTAAAAGTATAGTAAAACTCCTATATCTCCTCATAAATAAAACAATTGAGACAGGCAGTATACCAAATACGTGGAAAATGGCTAATGTGAGTGCTATATATAAAGGATCTGGGAACAAAATGACACATCTAATTATCGACCTATATCAGTAAGTTAGTAACGTCCTGTTTTAGCAAAATAATGGAAAAGGCTATCTTTAAATACCTTTATAATTATATTAAGGAACATAACATTATATCTCAACATCAATCAGGATTTATGCCTGGTGACTCAACTACTAATCAACTTTTATCTATCTATCATACAAAAACTAGTAATTTGGACTCTATAAAAGAAGTCAAATTCATATTCTGTGATATAAGCAAAGCTTTCGACCGTATCTGGCATAAGGGGCTACTTCATAAATTAAAATGTTATGGTATAACTGGAAATCTTCTAAATTGGTTTCATAGCTATCTAACTAATAGAAAACAAAGAGTTATAACAGAAGGGCATTTTTCTTCATTCAAAAATGTCAATGCTGGGGTTTGTTTGTTTGACCCCACTACTTTGGCCCCTGGGGGGTCAAAGTCACCATTTATACAAAATTTGTTTCCCTTCCCCAATGATTTTTCTGACCAAATTGGGACCAAGTCCATTAATAACTTTATAACTAGCAGCAATTTAAAGGAATTGCCTAAACTTTCCCTATTGGGCCCCGCCCCTCAGGCCCCTTGGGGGTCAGAGTCATCATTTATGCAAAATCTGTTCCCCTTCCCCAAAGATGTTTCTGACCAAATTGGGTTCAATTCCATTCTTAACTTGATAACAAGTAGCCATTTTAAGGAGTAACACATATTTCCCCTTTTGGGCCCCACCCCTTTGGCCCCTTGGGGGTCAGAGTCACCATTTATGCAAAATCTGTTCCCCTTTTCCCAATAATGTTTCTGACCAAATTGGGTTCAAATCCATTAATAACTTTATGACTAGTAGCGATTTAAAGGAATTGCATCAATTTACCATACTTGGCCCCGGCCCTCCGGCCCCATGGGGATCAAGTAACCAAATATGTAAATTTTGATCTTCTTCCGCCAAGGATGTTTCTGACCAAATATGGTCAAAATATAATAAGAACTTTATGACTAGTAGCGATTTGAAACAAATGTTGACGGACGACGGACGGGCGACGGACGGGCGACGGACGACGGACGCCGCACAATGACATAAGTTCACCGGACCTTCGGTCCAGGTGAGCTAAAGATCATTGACACATGTACCTATTCCCTCTGAAGAGGTCTGTTGATACATTCTTCTATTCATACTGTTCATAAGCAAACATGTTATAGAAATATATATATATCTACACCAGTTTTCTGATTATGATAGTATAAACAATGCTATTATGATATTGATTGACATTATATATATGAAAATATGGATGTTAACAAATTTAATGAAATTCTAACAAATACTGTCTCTGGATTAGTTGAAAAATTTGTACCATCTAAATCTGAAACTGAAAGGCCTTTTGATAAACCGTGGATGACCAACACAATCAGACTTAAATGCAATAACAACAAACTTAGAACAACACTAGGCAGATCCGTAATACTGTAAATGGCCTAATTAGGGAAGAAAAAAATAAAATATGTAGAAAAACTACAAACGGAACTGGCAAATAATTCTGTTCCCCAAAACAAATGGTGGAAAATAGCTAAATGTATCAGTAATTTTAATAACAAAGACACATGTATACCACCCTTTGAACATAACAATGCACTACTTCCACATCCCATAGAAAAAGCAGAAGCACTTAATGACTATTTTACCTTAATAGCAGCTTCATTAGACACTATAGATGATCCACCAAATATTCTTAATTCTTGAAGACCAAATCACTCTCTTAAATGAAAAAGCCATCAGGACCAGATGAAATACTCCCGAAAGTTATTAACAACCTTAAAAGTATAGTAAAACTCCTATATCTCCTCATAAATAAAACAATTGAGACAGGCAGTATACCAAATACGTGGAAAATGGCTAATGTGAGTGCTATATATAAAGGATCTGGGAACAAAATGACACATCTAATTATCGACCTATATCAGTAAGTTAGTAACGTCCTGTTTTAGCAAAATAATGGAAAAGGCTATCTTTAAATACCTTTATAATTATATTAAGGAACATAACATTATATCTCAACATCAATCAGGATTTATGCCTGGTGACTCAACTACTAATCAACTTTTATCTATCTATCATACAAAAACTAGTAATTTGGACTCTATAAAAGAAGTCAAATTCATATTCTGTGATATAAGCAAAGCTTTCGACCGCATCTGGCATAAGGGGCTACTTCATAAATTAAAATGTTATGGTATAACTGGAAATCTTCTAAATTGGTTTCATAGCTATCTAACTAATAGAAAACAAAGAGTTATAACAGAAGGGCATTTTTCTTCATTCAAAAATGTCAATGCTGGGGTTTGTTTGTTTGTTTGTTATTGTTTAACGTCTTATTAACAGCCAGGGTCATTTAAGGACGTGCCAGGTTTTGGAGGTGGAGGAAAGCCGAAGTACCCGGAGAAAAACCACCGGCCTACGGTCAGTACCTGGCAACTGACCCACGTAGGTTTCGAACTCGCAACCAAGAGGTGAAGGGCTAGTGTTAAAGTGTCGGGACACCTTAATCACTCGGTCACCGTGGCCCCTTAAATACTGGGGTCCCCCAAGGGTCTGTACTGTGACCTTTTCTTTGTCTTCTATACATTAATGACTTACCAGATGCCTTAACAAATCAAGTAAACCTTTTCCCTGATGACACATCCCTATATGCAGTAATTGATGATAACCAAGCAGAAATAACTGGTACCCTGAACACAGATCTAGAAAATATTAGATTTTGGGCCAATTAATGGGATGTCAAATTCAACCCTTATAAAACAAAATCTTTTCTTTTCTGCAGAAAAAAAAACACACAAAAAAAAACCCACACAAATTATCCCCAAGTTATATTTCCTAGACACACCAATAGACAACTCATATACTCATAAGCAATTAGGTCTAACATTTGATTCAGAAGGTTCTTGGTCTGAGCATATACAAAATATCTTTGAAAAATCCTACAAACGATTGAACATTCTAAAAAGTTTGAAACATAAATTAAATTGAAAAACATTAATAACTATGTACGTACCAATATTAGAATATCCATCTGTAGTTTGGGAGAGTTGCAATAATACATGTAAGCAATTGATAGAATCAATACAGCTAGAAGCTACACGTATTATCAATGGACTTAGGAAAGGAACTCCACATAATATATTATACAGAGATCTTAGATTGGAAATTTTAGAAAGTCGCCGGAAAAAAACAATAAACTTACCTTAATGTACCAAATCTTACATAATAATGCACCCCAATACCTAATTAATATAGTCACTCAATACTTAAATGACAATGAAGACACAGTACATCATCTCCGTAGGCAACGATTATTCAATCAGCCACTATGTAGATCAGAAAATTATTATAACAGCTTTTTCCCAACTATACTACGTGAATTTAATTCCATTGACACTAAAATTCTAAATTCAACATCCCTAAGAAACTTATCACTCCCGTCAATTTAGACCAGGGTCTAATCCGTCAGACACCTTTAAAACAAAGGTAATAGAAAAGAACATATTATATTATGTCAACTTAGAAATAATGCAAGTAATTTAAATGTTGACCGTTTTAATGATCATCTTATAAATTCACCATTGTGCAGATGTAATCAAGGGGATGAAACTTCATACCATTACTTTTTTGAAGGCTGTCTATATGAACAGCAAAGGCAAGAGTTGAAACAAAATATCAATAACCAGCATCTTCTAACCACTATAGTATTAACACATGGAAATTACTTGTTATCTGATGAAATTAATATCAGCATTCTGAACGCCGTTCAAAAATACATTAAAGATAGTAAGAGATTTGATCAAACTCAAAATTAACCATATTGATTCAAATGTTATTTTCTAGACCCAGACTCACTCAACTGGGAACAAAAACTGTTTATATCTCTGAAACATTATCATAATTTGACAAAGGATATACTAGAACCTTATTACTTCCTTTTTCCACTAACTGTTAGTTCTTATTAAAATTACATCCCTTTGACCATAAAAATCAATATATTCATGAAAGATGTTTCATCTCCATTGACTTGATTTATATACATATTTCTTATACTTCTTCACTTTCAATTGTTTTCGTTTAATTCTACTATTGTTCTGTTTGTATTGGGGAAGACTTATATAAGCCTAGCCTGCTGACTAACCCATTTGTATAAATGTTATACAATGAAATATCTTGAAATGAAATGAAATGCATAGGGTAGGTGAGTTTGCGACACTAAAAGACAAAATTTAAGATGTATTTTTAGAACTCAAGCATAGGAGTGCCTTTGTAAATGGCATATGGTTATCCATGGAAAAGTATAATTTCGGACCTGTTACCTGTTATGAAATAGATTTTTTTGAAGTTTCTACTTATTCTTGCAATAAACGAACCAACAATCTGGTTTATTAGGAAGAGTTGGTAAGCATTTGTGAATACAAGAGTGTTCCGTTTTCAAAAGAAACACAGGTAAAACCATAGCTAATCTCGCAACCACCCTGGTGTTTGTATAAACTATTTCAATAGCAAGTGATATTTACCTGAAGTCTTGGCATGAACCTTCACGTTAATAGCGGTCGATATATCCCAGACATGGCAACATGAACCACGTATGTATATTTTGGTATTTTATCCTGAATTAGCCGACCATATAAGCTACAGCCCTCAGATTGTTGCGCGTAGTTTCAACAGAAGATTTAAAGGCCAATATTGGAAGATACATGAATGATTCAATTACTATATATTCATAACATAATCAATAAAATCATTGATATTTCTATTATTTTTATTGCGTTTGGTTATTATGCGAACTATATTTCTTGTAGTGAAATGGTTTTCCCCATCTGCAAAATAACCTAGGCATCTCGCATTCATCTCCCTTCAAAAAGTATTTTCAATAAAATGATAAATGCACAAATCGATGCAGGGCAATATAGTATAAAATTTTGATTGACAATATGCTAATTGTTGTTTAAAAGCCCCTGAAATATTCACAACATTATCAGCATACTTCAATAATTGCTTGTACAAGTCTACTTCGAACGACTTACTACAATGACGTGTCTCACACTTAGGGTTGGATACCGTTAAGAACGAAATGCAATGATAGATAACCACAAAACGATACCGAAACTTCATTAATACCGATATCAATACCTTTTCGAGTGATTAATCATGACTGGATTTGCATGTTTAAGAAACCTTAACCCGAGTTCCCTCTGGCAGTGACACCATGTCTGACATGACACCATTTTTTAATTTAGATAACAAAAAAGCTTCATACGTTTTTGCTTTACAACTTAAACCATTGATGAACATACTCGTAAGTACAGACCAAAATGGATGTATACAAACAGATTTATAGAGTATAATATAATGCAAATTCAGGACTATCTAGAAAATTTTGAGAAATTCTAGATTTGATATGGCAGAGTAGGGTGTATGGTTGATTGGACAAAATTGGTTTTGGTCGTTCAGTTATCGAAAGTTAAAACTAGTGATACATATCAAAGGCTGCGTGAAAAACAATGACTGTTTGACCGGAAGTTGCGTCGTGTCCGACAGGAATACCCTCTATCATGTTTAACCTTCGTTTTAGTTCCTGAACTACTCGCTGAAAAATATGAACAGATGTTCATAAAAGCGGTATCAAGATTAGAAACAGGAATATGAAAATAGTCCTACTAGCAGATGGCACTACAGGTATAGGGACATCAGAGCGTTATTAATCGTTGAGCAGTTCGGAAAAGTGTCTGATCTACGATTGAATAAACCTAAGACCGAGGGTTTGTATTTAGGCTGTAACAAAAAACGCAGATAATATGTTTATGGGTATTAACAGGGTGAAGAAAATTAAGCTGTTGGAAACTTCGGTACAAACTCAAAGGTAAGTTTCGCTCTTAATAAAAAAAAAAAAAATAACAAGTATTGATGAAAATTTGAACAAAAAAGAAAATGGACCATTTTATGAAAGTTTGTCGTTGTGCATGTTCAGGCTAAAATAATAGGCCTCAAATAACTAAATCAGCCAATTAGCTGGTGTTTCGCCTGAGGCAAGTCCTGTTTCTTCGATTTGTAGCGTGAAATGAATTTGGTGATTTCTATATACGAGAATCGGGGATCATACATGTTCCTCCGTTATAGGGGATCATACGTGTTCCTATGTTATAGGGGGATCATATATTTTCCTCTGTTATAGGGGATTATACATATTCCTCTGTTATAGGGGATCATACATGTTCCTCTGTTATAAGGGGATCATACATGTTCCTCTGTTATAGGGGATCATACATGTTCCTCTGTTATAGGGGATCATATATGTTCCTCTGTTATAGGGGATCATACATGTTCCTCTGTTATAGGGGGATCATACATGTTCCTCTGCTATAGGAGGATCATATATGTTCCTCTGTTATAGGGGGATCATACATGTTCCTCGGTTATAGGGAATCATATATGTTCCTCTGTTATAGGGGGATCATACATGTCCCTTTGTTATAGGAGGATCATACATGTTCCTCTGTTATAGGGGATCATACATGTACCTCTGTTATAGGGGATCATACATGTTCTTCTGTTATAGGAGAATCACACATGTTCCTCTGTTATAGGGGATCATACATGTTCCTTTGTTATAGGGGGATCATACATGTTTCTCTGTTATAGGGGATCATACATGTTCCTCTGTTATAGGGGGATTATACATGTTCCTCTGTTATTGGGGATCATACATGTTCCTCTGTTATAGGGGGATCATACATGTTCCTCTGTTATAGGGGATCATATATGTTCCTGTTATAGGCGGATCATACATGTTCCTCTGTTATAGGGGATCATATATGTTCCTCTGTTATAGGGGGATCATACATGTTCCTCTGTTATAGGGGGATCATACATGTTCCTCTGTTATAGGGGGATCATACATGTTCCTTTGTTATAGGGGATCATACATGTTCCTCTGTTATAGGGGATCATACATGTTTCTCTGTTATAGGGGATCATACATGTTCCTCTGTTATAGGGGGATCATACATGTTCCTTCTGTTATAGGGGGATCATACATGTTCCTCTGTTATAGGGGATCATACATGTTCCTTTGTTATAGGGGGATCATACATGTTTCTCTGTTATAGGGGATCATACATGTTCCTCTGTTATAGGGGGATCATACATGTTCCTCTGTTATTGGGGATCATACATGTTCCTCTGTTATAGGGGGATCATACATGTTCCTCTGTTATAGGGGATCATATATGTTCCTGTTATAGGCGGATCATACATGTTCCTCTGTTATAGGGGATCATATATGTTCCTCTGTTATAGGGGGATCATACATGTTCCTCTGTTATAGGGGGATCATACATGTTCCTCTGTTATAGGGGGATCATACATGTTCCTTTGTTATAGGGGATCATACATGTTCCTCTGTTATAGGGGATCATACATGTTCCTCTGTTATAGGGGATCATACATGTTCCTCTGTTATAGGGGGATCATACATGTTCCTCTGTTATAGGGGATCATACATGTTCCTCTGTTATAGGGGGATCATATATGTTCCTCTGTTATGGGGGATCATACATGTTCCTCTGTTATAGGGGATCATACATGTTCCTCTGTTATAGGGGATCATACATGTTCCTCTGTTATAGGGGATCATACATGTTCCTCTGTTATAGGTGGATCATATATGTTCCTCTGTTATAGGAGATCATATATGTTCCTCTCTTATAGGGGATCATACATGTTCCTCTGTTATAGGGGAACATATATGTTCCTCTGTTATAGGGGGATCATACATGTTCCTCTCTTATAGGAGGATCATACATGTTCCTCTGTTATAGGGGGATCATACATGTTCCTCTGTTATAGGGGGATCATACATGTTCCTCTGTTATAGGGGGATCATATATGTTCCTCTGTTATATGGGATCATACATGTTCCTCTGTTATAGGGGGATCATACATGTTCCTCTGTTATAGGGGATCATACATGTTCCTCTGTTATAGGGGGATCATATATGTTCCTCTGTTATAGGGGATCATACATGTTCCTCTGTTATAGGGGGATCATATATGTTCCTCTGTTATAGGCGTTCGTACATGTTCCTCTGTTATAGGGGATCATATATGTTCCTCTGTTATAGTGGATCATAGATGTTCCTCTGTTATAGAGGATCATACATGTTCCTCTGTTATAGGGGGATCATACATGTTCCTCTGTTATAGGGGGATCATACATGTTCCTCTGTTATAGGGGAATTATACATGTTCCTCTGTTATAGGGGGATCATATATGTTCCTCTGTTATAGGGGATCATACATGTTCCTCTGTTATAGGGGATCATACATGTTCCTCTGTTATAGGGGGATCATACATGTTCCTCTGTTATAGGGGATCATACATGTTTCTCTGTTATAGGGGATCATACATGTTCCTCTGTTATAGGGGGATCATACATGTTCCTCTGTTATAGGGGATCATACATGTTCCTTTGTTATAGGGGGATCATACATGTTCCTCTGTTATAGGGATCATACATGTTTCTCTGTTATAGGGGGATCATACATGTTCCTCTGTTATAGGGCGATGATCTATGTTCCTCTGTTATAGGGGGTCATACATGTTCCTCTGTTATAGGGGATCATACATGTTCCTCTGTTATTGGGGGATCATACATGTTCCTCTGTTATAGGGGTATCATACATGTTCCTCTGTTATAGGGGATCATATATGTTCCTCTGTTATAGGGGGGGTCATACAGGTTCCTGTTATAGGGGGATCATACATGTTCCTCTGTTATAGGGGGATCATACATGTTCCTCTGTTATAGGGGATCATACATGTTCCTTTGTTATAGGGGGATCATACATGTTTCTCTGTTATAGGGGATCATACATGTTCCTCTGTTATAGGGGGATCATATATGTTCCTCTGTTATAGGGGATCATACATGTTCCTCTGTTATAGGGGGATCATATATGTTCCTCTGTTATAGGCGTTCGTACATGTTCCTCTGTTATAGGGGATCATATATGTTCCTCTGTTATAGTGGATCATAGATGTTCCTCTGTTATAGAGGATCATACATCTTCCTCTGTTATAGGGGGATCATACATGTTCCTCTGTTATAGGGGGATCATACATGTTCCTCTGTTATAGGGGAATTATACATGTTCCTCTGTTATAGGGGGATCATATATGTTCCTCTGTTATAGGGGATCATACATGTTCCTCTGTTATAGGGGATCATACATGTTCCTCTGTTATAGGGGGATCATACATGTTCCTCTGTTATAGGGGATCATACATGTTTCTCTGTTATAGGGGATCATACATGTTCCTCTGTTATAGGGGGATCATACATGTTCCTCTGTTATAGGGGATCATACATGTTCCTTTGTTATAGGGGGATCATACATGTTCCTCTGTTATAGGGATCATACATGTTTCTCTGTTATAGGGGGATCATACATGTTCCTCTGTTATAGGGCGATGATCTATGTTCCTCTGTTATAGGGGGTCATACATGTTCCTCTGTTATAGGGGATCATACATGTTCCTCTGTTATTGGGGGATCATACATGTTCCTCTGTTATAGGGGTATCATACATGTTCCTCTGTTATAGGGGATCATATATGTTCCTCTGTTATAGGGGGGGTCATACAGGTTCCTGTTATAGGGGGATCATACATGTTCCTCTGTTATAGGGGATCATACATGTTACTCTGTTATAGGGGATCATACATGTTCCTCTGTTATAGGGGGATCATACATGTTCCTCTGTTATAGGGGGATCATACATGTTCCTCTGTTATAGGGGATCATACATGTTCCTTTGTTATAGGGGGATCATACATGTTTCTCTGTTATAGGGGATCATACATGTTCCTCTGTTATAGGGGATCATATATGTTCCTCTGTTATAGGGGGATCATACATGTTCCTCTGTTATAGGGGATCATACATGTTCCTCTGTTATAGGGGGATCATACATGTTCCTCTGTTATAGGGGGATCATACATGTTCCTCTGTTATAGGGGGATCATACATGTTCCTCTGTTATAGGGGATCATATATGTTCCTGTTATAGGCGGATCATACATGTTCCTCTGTTATAGGGGATCATATATGTTCCTCTGTTATAGGGGGATCATACATGTTCCTCTGTTATAGGGGGATCATACATGTTCCTCTTTTATAGGGGATCATACATGTTCCTCTGTTATTGGGGGATCATACATGTTCCTCTGTTATAGGGGGATCATACATGTTCCTCTGTTATAGGGGATCATATATGTTCCTGTTATAGGCGGATCATACATGTTCCTCTGTTATAGGGGATCATATATGTTCCTCTGTTATAGGGGGATCATACATGTTCCTCTGTTATAGGGGGATCATACATGTTCCTCTTTTATAGGGGATCATACATGTTCCTCTGTTATAGGGGGATCATACATGTTTCTCTGTTATAGGGGATCATACATGTTCCTCTGTTATAGGGGGATCATACATGTTCCTCTGTTATAGGGGGATCATACATGTTCCTCTGTTATAGGGGATCATACATGTTCCTTTGTTATAGGGGGATCATACATGTTCCTCTGTTATAGGGGATCATACATGTTCCTCTGTTATAGGGGATCATACATGTTCCTCTGTTATTGGGGATCATACATGTTCCTCTGTTATAGGGGGATCATACATGTTCCTCTGTTATAGGGGATCATATATGTTCCTGTTATAGGCGGATCATACATGTTCATTTGTTATAGGGGATCATACATGTTCCTCTGTTATAGGGGATCATACATGTTCCTCTGTTATAGGGGGATCATACATGTTCCTCTGTTATAGGGGGATCATACATGTTCCTCTGTTATAGGGGATCATACATGTTCCTCTGTTATAGGGGGATCATATATGTTCCTCTGTTATGGGGGATCATACATGTTCCTCTGTTATAGGGGATCATACATGTTCCTCTGTTATAGGGGATCATACATGTTCCTCTGTTATAGGTGGATCATATATGTTCCTCTGTTATAGGAGATCATATATGTTCCTCTCTTATAGGGGATCATACATGTTCCTCTGTTATAGGGGAACATATATGTTCCTCTGTTATAGGGGGATCATACATGTTCCTCTGTTATAGGAGGATCATACATGTTCCTCTGGTATAGGGGGATCATGCATGTTCCTCTGTTATAGGGGGATCATACATGTTCCTCTGTTATAGGGGGATCATATATGTTCCTCTGTTATATGGGATCATACATGTTCCTCTGTTATAGGGGGATCATACATGTTCCTCTGTTATAGGGGATCATACATGTTCCTCTGTTATAGGGGGATCATATATGTTCCTCTGTTATAGGGGATCATACAAGTTCCTCTGTTATAGGGGGATCATATATGTTCCTCTGTTATAGGCGTTCGTACATGTTCCTCTGTTATAGGGGATCATATATGTTCCTCTGTTATAGTGGATCATAGATGTTCCTCTGTTATAGAGGATCATACATCTTCCTCTGTTATAGGGGGATCATACATGTTCCTCTGTTATAGGGGGATCATACATGTTCCTCTGTTATAGGGGAATTATACATGTTCCTCTGTTATAGGGGGATCATATATGTTCCTCTGTTATAGGGGATCATACATGTTCCTCTGTTATAGGGGATCATACATGTTCCTCTGTTATAGGGGGATCATACATGTTCCTCTGTTATAGGGGATCATACATGTTTCTCTGTTATAGGGGATCATACATGTTCCTCTGTTATAGGGGGATCATACATGTTCCTCTGTTATAGGGGATCATACATGTTCCTTTGTTATAGGGGGATCATACATGTTCCTCTGTTATAGGGATCATACATGTTTCTCTGTTATAGGGGGATCATACATGTTCCTCTGTTATTGGGGGATCATACATGTTCCTCTGTTATAGGGGTATCATACATGTTCCTCTGTTATAGGGGATCATATATGTTCCTCTGTTATAGGGGGGGTCATACAGGTTCCTGTTATAGGGGGATCATACATGTTCCTCTGTTATAGGGGATCATACATGTTCCTCTGTTATAGGGGGATCATACATGTTCCTCTGTTATAGGGGATCATACATGTTCCTTTGTTATAGGGGGATCATACATGTTTCTCTGTTATAGGGGATCATACATGTTCCTCTGTTATAGGGGATCATACATGTTCCTCTGTTATAGGGGGATCATACATGTTCCTCTGTTATAGGGGATCATACATGTTCCTCTGTTATAGGGGGATCATACATGTTCCTCTGTTATAGGGGTATCATACATGTTCCTCTGTTATAGGGGGATCATACATGTTCCTCTGTTATAGGGGATCATATATGTTCCTGTTATAGGCGGATCATACATGTTCCTCTGTTATAGGGGATCATATATGTTCCTCTGTTATAGGGGGATCATACATGTTCCTCTGTTATAGGGGGATCATACATGTTCCTCTTTTATAGGGGATCATACATGTTCCTCTGTTATTGGGGGATCATACATGTTCCTCTGTTATAGGGGGATCATACATGTTCCTCTGTTATAGGGGATCATATATGTTCCTGTTATAGGCGGATCATACATGTTCCTCTGTTATAGGGGATCATATATGTTCCTCTGTTATAGGGGGATCATACATGTTCCTCTGTTATAGGGGGATCATACATGTTCCTTTTTTATAGGGGATCATACATGTTCCTCTGTTATAGGGGGATCATACATGTTCCTCTGTTATAGGGGATCATACATGTTCCTTTGTTATAGGGGGATCATACATGTTCCTCTGTTATAGGGGATCATACATGTTCCTCTGTTATAGGGGACCATAAATGTTCCTCTGTTATAGGGGATCATATATGTTCCTCTGTTATAGGGATAATACATGTTCCTCTGTTATAGGGGGATCATACATGTTCCTCTGTTATAGGGGGATCATACATGTTCCTCTGTTATAGGGGACCATAAATTTTCCTCTGTTATAGGGGACCATAAATGTTCCTCTGTTATAGGGATAATACATGTTCCTCTGTTATAGGGGGATCATACATGTTCCTCTGTTATAGGGGATCATACATGTTCCTCTGTTATAGGGGGATCATACATGTTCCTCTGTTATAGGGGATCATATATGTTCCTCTGTTATAGGGGATCATACATGTTCCTCTGTTATAGGGGATCATACATGTTCCTGTGTTATAGGGGATCATACATGTTCCTCTGTTATAGGGGGATCATACATGTTCTCTGTTATAGGGGATCATATATGTTCCTCTGTTATAGGGGATCATATATGTTCCTCTGTTATAGGGGGATCATACATGTCCCTCTGTTATAGGGGGATCATACATGTTCCTCTGTTATAGGGGGATCATACATGTTCCTCTGTTATAGGGGATCATATATGTTCCTCTGTTATAGGGGGATCATACATGTTCCTCTGTTATAGGGGGATCATACATGTTCCTCTGTTATAGAGGGATCATACATGTTCCTCTGTTATAGGGGATCATACATGTTCCTCTGTTATAGGGGATCATATATGTTCCTGTTATAGGCGGATCATACATGTTCCTCTGTTATAGGGGATCATATATGTTCCTCTGTTATAGGGGGATCATACATGTTCCTCTATTATAGGGGATCATACATGTTCCTCTGTTATAGGGGATCATACATGTTCCTCTGTTATAGGGGATCATACATGTTTCTCTGTTATAGGGGATCATATATGTTCCTCTGTTATAGGGATCATACATGTGTCTCTGTTATAGGGGGATCATACATGTTGCTCTGTTATAGGGGGATCATACATGTTGCTCTGTTATAGGGGGATCATACATGTTGCTCTGTTATAGGGGATCATATATGTTGCTCTGTTATAGAGATCATACATGTTGCTCTGTTATAGGGGATCATACATGTTTCTCTGTTATAGGGGGATCATACATGTTTCTCTGTTATAGGGATCATACATGTTCCTCTGTTATAGAGATCATACATGTTCCTCTGTTATAGGGGGATCATAAATGTTCCTCTGTTATAGGGATCATACATGTTCCTCTGTTATAGGGGATCATATACGTTCCTCTGTTAGAGGGGAATCAATTTGGAAAATCAAAAATATACATTCCTACTGAAAATAGAATGACGGAAAATGCAAGGTGTAAAATGGCGTGAATTCCCCAAGTGAGTGTTCCTCAGTGCACTTTAAATATTAGGGTTACTGTCTTTTGAGTACCCGTATGCTCTTATGTGCCATTAAACCCATACAATAACAACATTAATCCGATAGAAAAAACTCAAAGTTTAATTTGATATACATTTCACACCATTTGAACTTTAAACGAGCGAGTTACTAGTAATAACATATAGTAAATGATTTAGGTGTGGGAGTCCTAATACCACAGATAACATACTCAGCAAGTGTCCAATACGAAAATAAAGACATCAAACTTAACAGAAGTTCACGAATCTTTCAGACCTGGATGGAGTCTGATTTATTTTTTATCAACGATATAAATAATAATGATGGTATAACTAAAATAAAAAGAAAATACTTATAATTAAAAGAAACAAGAGACTAGATGAGTTAGATAAGTCAGGTAAAGAAATAGAGGGATATGACCAAGGGAGATAATGCATGTGTGAATGTACAAACTAACTAAACTAACTGAATTATTAGTCGTTGATGGAGGAGTTGGTATAAAAATGATCAGGTGAATCATAAGTTTCTTTGATTAGCATTAACACTGCTGTATAAGAAAAATAAATCAGAGTCATACTACAGAGGTATGGGGTAAGATTTGTTTAAGTTAGAAAACAGTGGTTTGATTTTATATGATTTTAAAAGAGAATAGCAGAAAAATGTTCAAATGTAAGCTATTCCATAATATTCTTCCAAATGGAATCTTACTAAAAAGATTGGATGTTATTGATAATGATGTTGTATATCATATACAATTAAGGATAACTATAAGCACTGTTATATTATATGTCAATATGCCGATTCATTGTGGAATTTAATAGATAAACTTTTTTCAAAAACATAATTACAATGTTCAGTTAAGAAATATGCATCACATTGTGATAGGATATAACTCCTACAACGATATAGAGATATAAAATTATGAAAAAACAGCAATGTATTTAAACGAGTAACAAGTATAAAACGAATAAAAATGACTAAAAGAATGAATAGAAAAAGAGTGCAATGATAATAACCATGGTTCTGGGAGCTTCTTAGTGTGGTGGTGATTTTGGTGCATGATAAATTATCATTTAATCTACATCAATGTTACGACTATAAGTAATGCGATGCCTAAAAGATATTTTGATTTTTTGTCTTCAATACAAACAGGATTTTCCAAACTAAATTCGAGTTTTCTACATTTTCCTTAATTCTGGATACTTCTTGCAAAATACACGTAATTTGCTAAGGATTTACACAGGTCTAACCTGATATGTATTCCAATTAACATAAAAAGTCAATTTGTTGACATTGAATAAAAAATTTAACACTTTTGAAACCGACGACATTGAAAGCAGGTCAAGACCTGTCATTTTAATAAAACTTACAAACTCTTTATCCAACATAATGCTGACAAATTTAAAAGTGACCATTGTTTTTCGGATAATGAGTAGTGGTTTCAGGATTTTAAGATATTTGGTCACCTTGACTGACAGTAGATGAAGGTCAGGCGTATGGACAAAATTGGTAGCGCTCAATCCCAGTATACTACTACCAAATATCAAACCCAGTATATACAATGAGATTGACAAGACGTCGTTTAAAGATTTTAAACAATTTAACACCTCTAAAATAGATCATGGTCAGACATTTGGCCAAACTTGGAGAACATTTATAATCGGAAAATTAAGAAATATTCTTGAAGTTATAAAGCAAAAAATATGCTGTTAGTTGTCATCTTTGTTGTGTCTAGCCCCGATTTTAATTAACTCATACGTTGCATACACCTATATGTATATTTTGAATTGCAACGCGTGGTAACCATTGAACCATCAAAACGCCATTTCTTATATCCTTAAAGTTGGATATTAGCGCATCGATACCGTATCTCAACCTCGAGTTTCCCTTATTGTTTCAATATTGAATGATATTTCATACACGTCGCAAACTATTCATTTCTGAGTATGAATAAATCATTCAATCAATATTTACCTTTCTCAGCTCTTTACTTTCATTTTTGAGTCCATCTTCGAACTACTTATATTCTTTCGACTGCAGCACTTTGTTTTGAATTGAATCTGTAATGAAAAACATAAAACCATATAAAGAAATATTTGATAATATTTCGATCTAATTACTACCTTCTTTAGCACATGAATGCATGTTATGCACATTTTAAACTTATCTAAAATATATTTTTATTTTAGGCAAAGTGATATTGCCTTCAGTGCTTTAGAGCACATACTGACAACGGCAATCTAGCACCTTTAATCATGTCTCAGTATATACATTAATAAAGCATGATATTCCATTGCAATCTAACAATCAATAGCTTGTTACTGAAAATCGAAGGAGAACTTGTTCACTACAATATGGTGATAAAATATGGAAAGAATTTTTTTTTATGAAATATATTGAACAATTCTTTTAGAATCAAAGAGGAAGTTAGGACACACAAAAGGCAGGTGAAATTAAAAGAAAAGAAGAGAATGCAGAAGCCAGCGGGAGAAAATATGCAGTTAGATGAAAAAACCTCCAGAGCTGTATTTGGATAGAGTAAAATATGTATTATGCAAGTGGAAGTAGCCAGAATATATTGGCTATAACCAGACTTACTATCCACAAGAAACATGCAAGGAAGGCATTGATATTGATATTATTTGATAATTTTAAGAACTATATATGTTCCGGATATTGCCAAACGCAAAACCTTTTGCAAGGAAACAAGTCATGATGTAGATTTGGGAGGCCCGCTCATTGCCGTACATCCTCAGACAGGTTTAGAACTTTTATGCATCTCGATTACAAAGTGTCAAGGGTACAATCCCCATTTAAATTCGTGTTGCAAATGAGGATAGGCTATCAATGAACCATTACATATATGTGCAGTAGGGGGTAGTATGTGGTATGTGCACTGAAAAGTGTCTGGACCAAGGGCTTCTTCTGGGGGCTTTTTGTTTACTCCTGAATCCCTACCCCCCTCCCAAACAAGTAACAAAAACACTGGGGCCATATGATCGGCATGTGTAACGGAACCTGTTGAAACGTGAGCCACATGTACATGTTGCTCTGAATAACAGCACTGTTATAAGATACAAGTCTGTATACAATTTAACAAGCATAAAATATTCGATCCATGTAATGACCTTTGGTATATCTTCAAATTGTAATGTGATATACATATAAAATGTAAACGATATTGATCAACATTAATAAACAATTTGACATTTGACATTTATTGACCCATATTATAACCTTTGGTACAACTTATCACTATGATAAGATATTGATATAACACCTACACGATATTGATCGACACTGATTAACAATTTGACCTGTGACCTTTATGACACATATAATGACGTTTGGTATATCTCATCATTGTTATCAGATATGCATATGACATGTACACGATATTTGATCGACATTGGTTGATAATTTGACCTGTGACCTTTGGTGACCCATATGATGACCTTTGGTATATCTTCCAACTGTAATATGATATACATGTAAAATTAATACGATATTGATCGACATTGATTGACAATTTGACCTGTGACCTTTGGTAACCCATATAATAACCTTTGGTATATCTTCAAACTGTAATATGATATACATGTAAAATTAATACGATATTGATCGACATTGATTGACAATTTGACCTGTGACCTTTGGTGACACATATAATGACCTTTGGTATATCTTCAAACTGTAATATGATATACATGTAAAATGTATACGATATTGATCGACATTGATTGACAATTTGACCTGTGACCTTTGGAGACCCATATAATGACCTTTGGTATATCTTCAAACTGTGATATGATATTCATATAAAATGTGTACGATATTGATCAACCTTGATAAAATATTTGACCTTCGACCTTTGTTGACATATATAATGACCTTTGGTATAATTTATCATTATGATAAGATATTAATGTAACAAGTACACGATATTGATCGACATTGATTAAAATTTGACATTTGACCTTTGGTGACCCGTATAATGACCTTTGGTATAAATTGACTTATATAAGTTATGCATATATGTAACATGTACAAGATATTGATCGACAAGGATTGACGTTTTGACCTGTGACCTTTGGTTACCAATATAATAACATTTGGTGTATCTTCAAACTATAATAATATATGCATATTAAATGTATACGATTTTGATCGATATTTACCTTTGACCTTGGTTGACGCATATAATGACCCTTCGTATAAATTAAACAATAATAAGATAATCATGTATGATATTCATCGACATGGATAAACAATTTGTCCTATTAAGCGTTCGTTTTTTTTCTCATAAACCGGGATCCACTGTAACATTTGAATATGGAATCGGTGTCATTTTAAACATATAATCTGGAAATGGGCCAGTATGTTTTGGGGTCCATTTTCAACGTGGAATATGGAACCGGGGTCATTTAAAAAATATATATATACATGTATATGTCAAAGTGCGTCAGCATGTTGTGGTGGTCCATTTTCAACGTTAAATATGGAACCGGGGTCATTTTCAGCAAAGATATGGAAATGGGTCAGTATGTCGTGGGATCCATTTTCAACGTTGAATATGGAACCAGGGTCATTTGAAAAAAATGATATGGAAATGGGTCAGTATGTCGTGGGGTCCATTTTCAACGTTAAATATGGAACCGGGGTCATTTTCAGCAAAGATATGGAAATGGGTCAGTATGTTGTGGGGTCCATTTTCAACGTTAAATATGGAACCGGAGTCAGTTTTCAGCAACTGATATGGAAATGGATCAGTATGTCGTGTGGTCCATTTTCAACGTTAAATATAGAACCGGGGTCATTTTCAGCAAATGACATGGAAATTGGTCAGTATGTCGTGGGGTCCATTTTCAACGTTGAATATGGAACCGGAAAAATTTTCAGCAAATGAAATGGAAATTGGTCAGTATGTCGTGGGGTCCATTTTCAACGTTGAATATGGAAAGTTTATACCAAAGGTCATTAAAATGGATATCAGCAGCCATGGCAAAAGGTAGCAAGTCAGATTCTTCATAAATATGGACCAATGTCATGTACATGTCATATGCATGTCTTATCAAGTTAAAAGTTACACCAAAGGTCATAGGTCAATTTTTTTACCAATGTCGATTAATATCGTTTTCGTGCTAAGTGAACATCTTATAGCAGTGATAAGTTATACCAATGTTTAGTAAATGGATGCCAAAGGTCAAAGGTCAAATTATTAATCAATGTCGACCAATATTTAATACATTTCATATGCATATCATATTAGTTTGAATATATACCAAAGGTCATTATATGGGTCACTAAAAGTCACAGGTCAACTTCTTAATTAATTTGGACCAATGTCGTATAAATTTCATATGCATATCATATAACGATGATACGTTATACGAAAGGTCATTATCTAGGTCAACAAATGTCAAAGGTTAAATTGTTAATCAATGTCGATCAATATCGTGTACATGTCATATAAATATGTTATAACTGTGATGAGTTATTGCAGTATATTGGTCATCCAGGGTCAAAGGTCAAATTATTACTCAATGTCGATCAATATCGTATACATTTCATATGCATATCATATTACAGTTTGAATATATACCAAAGATCATAATTTGGGTCACAAAAGGTCACAGGTCAAATTCTTAATCAACATGGACCAATGTCATATACATGTCATATGCATATATTATAACGGTGGTAAGTTATACGATAGGTCATTATCTTGGTCACCAAAAGTCAAAGGTTAAATTGTTTATCAATGTCAATCAATATACTGTACATGTCATATAAATATCTTAATTATAAAAGTGATAAGTTATAGCAAATGTCATTATATGGGTCATCCAGGGTCAAAGGTCAAATTATTACTCAATGTCGGTCAATATCGTATACATGTCATATGAATATCTTATAACAGTGATGGGTTATAGCAAAAGTCATTATATGGGTAACCAATGATCCTAGGTCAAATTGTTAATTATTGTCAATCAATATCGCGTACTTGTATAGGGACATCTTATTTAAAGTGATGCTAATGGTCATTATCTTGGTCACTAATTGTCACGAGTGAAAGTGTTAATATATGTACATACATAAGTAATTATATTATATACATTTTATATACACTTCTCATAACAGCCCAATGTGATATCAAAGGTCACCTAATGCCACAGGCCAATTCAGTTTACCTTCAATATCGTTTATACATTGTATCATGTAAGCATATCTTATCGCAACGTCTAAGACAATGTAAACTGGTACCGATATCCAATACTTATATGTGGTTCACTATTCAACGGGGTCCATTTCTAACGGGTATGTAAAGAAAATTTAATATTTAATATCCACGGCATCCCGGTTCCATTTTCAACGTTGAAAATGGAATGGAACCGGGTTCCATTTTCCCTGGGGGTCCATTTTCAACAATACACCTGTACCTGCCACGATAGCCCTGGTCAGACAATACTACACTAATCAATTCGTTACATATTTTTTTTATTATTTTAACCCACTTTTTTATCATAGCGATCTAAATACATAATACGAATCTTTTAAAAAAAGTGTTTTTATCTATTTTTAAACTCAAATAAAATAAATTTAATAATATTTTGTTTGGTCCTTAATGACCATAGCTGTCGATGGGCCGTAAAATCTAAACAAACCTCATATAACCGGAATCATGACAACGGATAAAGGACAATTAGAGTAATTGTCTTGAGACTTCGTTTCGAGTGATCGAAAACGAAAGTGCTTTCTAACAGGCTATTGACTTCAAACTTCGCAACCGGTGAATATATCAATAGCTATGTAAAATCCACATTATCAATGGGGATCCATCATATTTCAAGAATATTCTGCTTTTTAAGATAGGGTCTAAAATCACTGAGTGTTTATGACATGGCTGGAATTCCCACTAAAAAACTTCCTGGTTGTTAAGTATTTACACTTGGAGTAAATAACTTATCGTTGTATCAAGTAATTTGAAGCGAAGTAATTATGACAAAGTCGAAAAACAAAGTATAAATTAAATACCTACATACCTTCCGTAGAGACAGGTGAGTGAGTGGTATAATGCCTGAAAGATCGCTATACTTTGAACCTCCTTTTTCGGATCCTATATATTACAATCAGCATTGCGCATGCGTGTTGTATCTAAATATACATACCATTCACAGTATATAAATAGTTCTACAGAGCTAATGTGCTTTGTTTTACATGTACGACTTTAAATAAATATTTTTGTATCTTGTAACATACGGTATCCTCCAAGACTTCTGAACGGCTTCCCGGGGCAAATGAGTAAATCAAGCTGTCAAATGATCTCAATATTTAGGGACACCGTGACCGATATCATTAGCTATGGATGAAATGCTGCACATACTCAAGTGTTTGGAGAATGGAAGTCTAAAGTCTGGATATTGCCCCAAAAGAATGAGAAAATTCCCTTCCAAGCAAGAGGTGCTTCAATAAGTAGGAAAATATGTTTAAACCATTTATGCATTATGCAGAAAACCTGTCAACATGTCAATCTTAAAGACCACCACTAATCAGTACAATCTGTTTTGACGTGCTTGCTTTGTGTGCACTTTGAATCCAGGAAGTAATTTCAATTCTCACAGGACCTGGCATTGTGTTACAGTATGTGTATTTAGACCTTCCCAATTGTGTATAGCATATTTTAAGACGTTTTTGGATACTAGATTAAAATTCAGTAAAAATGACATCCTCGGTGTTCCTTCTAAGGAGAATGGAGTAAGTACTCTGTGGCAAAAATCAACCCCTTCTACGTTTCTCGATGACAAAAAAAGCATGCTTATGATCTCTGAAAAGATGCATAATCTTTCTTTAAAAAATATCCTATATGCATGGAGAATGTATTCTCATTTCGTCGCACGCACCACCGTTTCACTTCATTTCCGCGATTTGGAAAAAATGGAGGCACGGTTGATATTCGTGATGTTTAGCTGTGTTGTCATTAGCGGGCTATTTTGAAATCCTTCGTTTTAATATTTCCGGGACAAATTGAGGTTCAAAATCGACGTCATCCTTAAACCAGAGGCACATCGAACAAAGAGGAATTTCAGGAATCTACATATAAATTCAACGTCAAATCTTCAGGAGATCAAATCTAGGCTAACTCTGTCAACACAGGACAGGATCGACAACAGTCAATTGTTGACAAATATATATAATGAGTTGACACTATTAGGGAATTCGAGCGGTTTTGATTAAAATAAGGGTATAACTACAAAAAATAATAATAAAAAAATAATAACAACAACTTATTTTCTGTGCCATATATATACATAATACATTTGTATATATATACATATATTTTGTCCTTCTAGCACCTACATATGTATACACTCTGAGTTATTCATATTTAAAGAAAAATCATATTCCATTTCACCACGATAAATTTGTGCTTTAAATATTAAATGCGTACAACGTACTGTATGTGATATACATGTTTGTGTGTGCGTTTTGTGTGTGTGTGTGTGAGCGTTTTGTGTGTGTGTGTGTGTGTGTGTGTGTGTGTGTGTGTGTGTGTGTGTGAGGGTGTGTGTGTGTGTGTGTGTGTGTGTGTAACAGACTTACACACATGTAGATTTATACAAAACAAATGATATCCTAGCACAACAGTGATGAGTAAGATTTGAAATCAAATATATTCAAAAATAACTATGTTTAGTTTATCTGTCGTGCAATGACCAGTCAACTATCCATTACGATAGTACCAAGATCTAAGTGAGACAGGTCTGTATTGTACTGTATTGTTTACACAGAGACTGTAAATAATTTCATTACGACCACAATATAACACGTCCTACCTACATATAACCAAGGACAAAAACGGCGTATGTGCATGGCCTAGCTCTTTATCTGAAATGTGTCGTATCGGTTCAGTGATTTTCGTTGTAAATAGAGACTTACACAAGTCTCGCTTCTTTGCATGAACTTGTGAAAATAAATCAAAATGGTCTAACATGAATAATTCTTGAAACACAATGGAGCCCTTGACTCAGCTTATGATTTGTTCATAGCTCTAGGGTATCAAGAGGAGCAGTGCTTCAAGACATTGCTTCAGTAAAATTGTGGGAAGAGGAGATGCTAAGCATCCCATCCTTGGTTTTGTGTGAAATCTGTCAAAGGTTTCCAATCGAATTGGATGTCAGCAGCCATGACAGCGATGTTGGTGTCAGATGTTGAATTCACAACATCAAGTTTTGTCTGATTATATTCATTTTATCCTGGAAAAATCACTAAACTTGTTGAGGACTACTTCACCATTACAAGTATGATGCTAAAATGACCCATTAAATTTTTTATCCAAACCACATTCTGCGATTTTACAAGAATAATTCCCGTTCTTACAATGAACGGAAAGTGAACTAAGTAACCGACATTGCACTCTGTACATCTTCATGTGGATGGTTCATTTAGATTTTCGCCATTGCTTCTCCGTCTTTCCTCATATCATGTCTGTTTTGCATCATGAAGTAGTTCATCAAACCACGGAATGATTGGTCTCAAAGAAATCACCTTTGTGCATTGAATGCGGTATTCAGCTGAAACTAGTGTCAACTTAATAAGTATATTACTTAAACTCAAACCATATACCAAATTCAAATAAGCATGAACACATCAAGCAGTATACGTACTTACTTGATTTCTCTTCTTTCCCGCCCGATGTGGTAATTGAGCATGGCTATACTTGCTTAGCCTATGTAAAGTAAAGTCCTACCCCCATCCCCCTGGATCCGCTAGTGCTGACAACGGAAATGTAGCACCTTTAATCATGTGTCAGTATATACATTAATAAAGCACGATGTTCTATAGCAATCTAACAATCAATAGCTTGCAATCTAATTAAAATTTAGATGGCCATAGGAACATATATCAAACTGTTATCCAACGCTGATAATGTTAACCAGGTTTGAATCAATTCCAATACAAATCCAATAAATAATAGCCAAAAATGTGATTTCCCTATATAAACTATAGTAAAGTTAACCCCCTCCTCAGGGGCAAAACGCAAGACCCAAGTGTCATTAAATTCACAATTTTGGTAAAGCACCATAAGACCATTCCATCTATGGAGAGTTTTTGATTCTACCAAATGTAAGAGTAGAGAAGAAGATTTTTTAAATTTCAGTGGATTTGACCCTTTCTAGCCCCGCCCATCAACCCCTGGGGGTCAGTCAGGGCCAACATTTCCATACCATCAAAATGTAATCCTATGGTGATAATGTTGACCAGGTTAGAATGAGTTCCAATACAAATCCAACAAATAATAGTCAAAAGTGTGATTTCCCTATATAAACTATAGTAAAGGTTAACCCCCTCCCCAGGGGCAAACGTGAGACCCCAGGGTCATGCAATTCACAATTTTGGTAAAGCACCATAAGACCCTTCCATCTATGGAGAGTGTTTGACTCCACCATATCTGAGAGTAGAGAAGAAGATTTTTGAAGTTTTAGTCAATTTTGACCCTTTTTGGCCCCACCCCTCAGGCCCATGGGGGGTGGGGA
Organism: Pecten maximus; assembly: GCF_902652985.1. Classification (NCBI taxonomy): domain Eukaryota; kingdom Metazoa; phylum Mollusca; class Bivalvia; order Pectinida; family Pectinidae; genus Pecten; species Pecten maximus. The sequence goes on along the minus strand of NC_047023.1, from coordinate 9,729,143 downwards.
CCATATAATTTACAATTTTGGTTGACCTTCAGCCATAGTAACTTTCTGCCAAATTTCATTGAAATTTGTTCGGTGGTTTTGGAGAAGAAATCGAAAATGTAAAAAGTTTACGGACGGACGACGGACGACGACGGACAAAAGGCGATTAGAATAGGTCACTTGAGATTTCGTCTCAGGTGACCTAATAAGTCAGTCATGTTTACAAAATTGGGAAAGAAATATTTTTTTGGTGAAATATATTGAACAATTCTTTTAGAAGCAAAGAGGAAGTTAGGACACACAGAGGGCAAGTAAAAATAAAAGGAAAGAAGATAATGCAGAAGCCGGCGGGAGAAAATATGCAGCTAGATGAAAAACCTCTATAGCTGTATTTGGAGAGAGTAAAATATGTATAAATGCAAGTGGAAGTAGCCAGAATATATTGGCTATAACCAGACTTACTATCCACAAGAAACATGCAAGGAAGGCATTGATATTGATATTATTTGATAATTTTAAGAACTACATATGTTTCGGATATTGCCAAACGCAAAACCTTTTGCAAGGAAACAAGTCATGATGTAGCTTGGGGAGGCCCGCTCATTGCCGTACATCCTCAGACAGGTTTAGAACTTTTATGCATCTCGATTACAAAGTGTCAAGGGTACAATCCCCATTTAAATTCGTGTTGCAAATGAGGATAGGCTATCAATGAACCATTACATATACGTGCGGTAGGGGGTAGTATGTGGTATGTGCACTGAAAAGTGTCTGGACCAAGGGCTTCTTCTGGGGGCTTTTTGTTTACTCCTGAATCCCTACCCCCCTCCCAAACAAGTAACAAAAACACTGGGGCCATATGATCGGCATGTGTAACGGAACCCGTTGAAACGTGAGCCACATGTACATGTTGCTCTGAATAACAGCACTGTTATAAGATACAAGTCTGTATACAATTTAACAAGCATAAAATATTCGATCCATGTAATGACCTTTGGTATATCTTCAAATTGTAATGTGATATACATATAAAATGTAAACGATATTGATCAACATTAATAAACAATTTGACATTTGACATTTATTGACCCATATTATAACCTTTGGTACAACTTATCACTATGATAAGATATTGATATAACACCTACACGATATTGATTGACACTGATTAACAATTTGACCTGTGACCTTTATGACACATATAATGACGTTTGGTATATCTCATCATTGTTATCAGATATGCATATGACATGTACACGATATTTGATCGACATTGGTTGATAATTTGACCTGTGACCTTTGGTGACCCATATGATGACCTTTGGTATATCTTCAAACTGTAATATGATATACATGTAAAATGTATACGATATTGATCGACATTGATTGACAATTTGACCTGTGATCTTTTGGTGACACATATAATAACCTTTGGTATATCTTCAAACCGTAATATGATATACGTGTAAAATGAATACGATGTTGATAGACATTGATTGACAATTTGACCTGTGACCTTTGGTGACCTATATAATGACCTTTGGTATATCTTCAAACTGTGATATGATATTCATATAAAATGTGTACGATATTGATCAACCTTGATAAAATATTTGACCTTCGACCTTTGTTGACATATATAATGACATTTGGTATAATTTATCATTATGATAAGATATTAATGTAACAAGTACACGATATTGATCGACATTGATTAAAATTTGACATTTGACCTTTGGTGACCCGTATAATGACCTTTGGTATAAATTGACTTATATAGGTTATGCATATATGTAACATGTACAAAATATTGATCGACAAGTATTGACGTTTTGCCCTGTCACCTTTGGTAACCAATATAATAACATTTGGTGTATCTTCAAACTATAATAATATATGCATATAAAATGTATACGATTTTGATCGATATTTACCTTTGACCTTGGTTGACGCATATAATGACCCTTCGTATAAATTAAACAATAATAAGATAATCATGTATGATATTCATCGACATGGATAAACAATTTGTGCTATTAAGCGATCGTTTTTTTCTCATAAACCGGGATCCACTGTAACATTTGAATATGGAATCGGTGTCATTTTAAACATATAATCTGGAAATGGGCCAGTATGGTTTGGGGTCCATTTTCAACGTGGAATATGGAACCGGGGTCATTTAAAAAATATATATATACATGTATATGTCAAAGTGCGTCAGCATGTTGTGGTGGTCCATTTCAACGTTAAATATGGAACCGGGGTCATTTTCAGCAAAGATATGGAAATGGGTCAGTATGTCGTGGGGTCCATTTTCAACGTTGAATATGGAAACAGGGTCATTTAAAAAAAAAAATATGGAAATGGGTCAGCTTGTTGTGGGGTCCATTTTCAACGTTAAATATGGAACCGGGGTCATTTTCAGCAAAGATATGGAAATGGGTCAGTATGTTGTGGGGTCCATTTTCAACGTTAAATATGGAACCGGAGTCAGTTTTCAGCAACTGATATGGAAATGGGTCAGTATGTCGTGTGGTCCATTTTCAACGTTGAATATAGAACCGGGGTCATTTTCAGCAAATGATATGGAAATTGGTCAGTATGTCGTGGGGTCCATTTTCAACGTTGAATATGGAAAGTTTATACCAAAGGTCATTAAAATGGATATCAGCAGCCATGGCAAAAGGTAGCAAGTCAGATTCTTCATAAATATGGACCGATGTCATGTACATGTCATATGCATGTCTTATCAAGTTAAAAGTTACACCAAAGGTCATAGGTCAATTTTTTTACCAATGTCGATTAATATCGTTTTCGTGCTAAGTGAACATCTTATAGCAGTGATAAGTTATACCAATGTTTAGTAAATGGATGCCAAAGGTCAAAGGTCAAATTATTAATCAATGTCGACCAATATTTAATACATTTCATATGCATATCATATTAGTTTGAATATATACCAAAGGTCATTATATGGGTCACTAAAAGTCACAGGTCAACTTCTTAATTAATTTGGACCAATGTCGTATAAATTTCATATGCATATCATATAACGATGATACGTTATACGAAAGGTCATTATCTAGGTCAACAAATGTCAAAGGTTAAATTGTTAATCAATGTCGATCAATATCGTGTACATGTCATATAAATATGTTATAACTGTGATGAGTTATTGCAGTATATTGGTCATCCAGGGTCAAAGGTCAAATTATTACTCAATGTCGATCAATATCGTATACATTTCATATGCATATCATATTACAGTTTGAATATATACCAAAGATCATAATTTGGGTCACAAAAGGTCACAGGTCAAATTCTTAATCAACATGGACCAATGTCATATACATGTCATATGCATATATTATAACGGTGGTAAGTTATACGATAGGTCATTATCTTGGTCACCAAAAGTCAAAGGTTAAATTGTTTATCAATGTCAATCAATATACTGTACATGTCATATAAATATCTTAATTATAACAGTGATAAGTTATAGCAAATGTCATTATATGGGTCATCCAGGGTCAAAGGTCAAATTATTACTCAATGTCGGTCAATATCGTATACATGTCATATGAATATATTATAACAGTGATGGGTTATAGCAAAGGTCATTATATGGGTAACCAATGATCCTAGGTCAAATTGTTAATTAATGTCAATCAATATCGCGTACTTGTATAGGGACATCTTATTTAAAGTGATGCTAATGGTCATTATCTTGGTCACTAATTGTCACGAGTGAAAGTGTTAATATATGTACATACATAAGTATTATATACATTTTATATACACTTCTCATAACAGCCCAATGTGATATCAAAGGTCACCTAATGTCACAGGCCAATTCAGTTTACCTTCAATATCGTTTATACATTGTATCATGTAAGCATATCTTATCGCAACGTCTAAGACAATGTAAACTGGTACCGATATCCAATACTTATATGTGGTTCACTATTCAACGGGGTCCATTTCTAACGGGTATGTAAAGAAAATTTAATATTTAATATCCACGGCATCCCGGTTCCATTTTCAACGTTGAAAATGGAATGGAACCGGGTTCCATTTTCCCTGGGGGTCCATTTTCAACGTTACACCTGTACCTGCCACGATAGCCCTGGTCAGACAATACTACACTAATCAATTCGTTACATATTTTTTTTATTATTTTAACCCACTTTTTTATCATAGCGATCTAAATACATAATACGAATCTTTTAAAAAAAGTGTTTTTATCTATTTTTAAACTCAAATAAAATAAATTTAATAATATTTTGTTTGGTCCTTAATGACCATAGCTGTCGATGGGCCGTAAAATCTAAAAAAAAACTCATATAACCGGAATCATGACAACGGATAAAGGACAATTAGAGTTATTGTCTTGAGACTTCGTTTCGAGTGATCGAAAACGAAAGTGCTTTCTAACAGGCCATTGACTTCAAACTTCGCAACCGGTGAATATATCAATAGCTATGTAAAATCCACATTATCAATGGGGATCCATCATATTTCAAGAATATTCTGCTTTTTAAGATAGGGTCTAAAATCACTGAGTGTTTATGACATGGCTGGAATTCCCACTAAAAAACTTCCTGGTTGTTAAGTATTTACACTTGGAGTAAATAACTTCTAATTGTATCAAGTAATTTGAAGCGAAGTAATTATGACAAAGTCGAAAAACAAAATATAAATTAAATACCTACATACCTTCCGTAGAGACAGGTGAGTGAGTGGTATAATGCCTGAAAGATCGCTATACTTTGAACCTCCTTTTTCGGATCCTATATATTACAATCAGCATTGCGCATGCGTGTTGTATCTAAATATACATACCATTCACAGAATATAAATAGTTCTACAGAGCTAATGTGCTTTGTTTTACATGTACGACTTTAAATAAATATTTTTGTATCTTGTAACATACGGTATCCTCCAAGACTTCTGAACGGCTTCCCGGGGCAAATGAGTAAATCAAGCTGTCAAATGATCTCAATATTTAGGGACACCGTGAGCGATATCATTAGCTATGGATGAAAGGCTGCACATACTCAAGTGTTTGGAGAATGGAAGTCTAAAGTCTGGATATTGCCCCAAAAGAATGAGAAAATTCCCTTCCAAGCAAGAGGTGCTTCAATAAGTAGGAAAATATGTTTAAACCATTTATGCATTATGCAGAAAACCTGTCAACATTTCAAAGACCACCACTTATCAGTACAATCTGTTTTGACGTGCTTGCTTTGTGTGCACTTTGAATCCAGGAAGTAATTTCAATTCTCACAGGACCTGGGATTGTGTTACAGTATGTGTATTTAGACCTTCCCAATTGTGTATAGCATATTTTAAGACGTTTTTGGATACTAGATTAAAATTCAGTAAAAATGACACCCTCGGTGTTCATTCTAAGGAAAAGGGAGTAAGTACTCTGTGGCAAAAATCAACCCCTTCTACGTTTCTCGATGACAAAAAAAGCATGCTTATGATCTCTGAAAAGATGCATAATCTTTCTTTAAAAAATATCCTATATGCATGGAGAATGTATTCTCATTTCGTCGCACGCACCACCGTTTCACTTCATTTCCGCGATTTGGAAAAAATGGAGGCACGGTTGATATTCGTGATGTTTAGCTGTGTTGTCATTAGCGGGCTATTTTGAAATCCTTCGTTTTAATATTTCCGGGACACATTGAGGTTCAAAATCGACGTCATCCTTAAACCAGAGGCACATCGAACAAAGAGTAATTTCAGGAATCTACATATAAATTCAACGTCAAATCTTCAGGAGATCAAATCTAGGCTAACTCTGTCAACACAGGACAGGATCGACAACATTCAATTGTTGACAAATATATATAATGAGTTGACACTATTAGGGAATTCGAGCGGTTTTGATTAAAATAAGGGCATAACTACAAAAAATAATAATAAAAAAATAATAACAACAACTTATTTTCTGTGCCATATATATACATAATACATTTGTATATATACATATATTTTGTCCTTCTAGCACCTACATATGTATACACTCTGAGTTATTCATATTTAAAGAAAAATCATATTCCATTTCACCACGATAAATTTGTGCTTTAAATATTAAATGCGTACAACGTACTGTATGTGATAATACATGTTTGTGTGTGCGTTTTGTGTGTGTGTGTGTGTGTCAGCGTTTTGTGTGTGTGTGTGTGTGTGTGTGTGTGTGTAACAGACTTACATACATGTAGATTTATACAAAACAAATGATATCCTAGCACAACAGTGATGAACAAGATTTGAAATCAAATATATTTAAAAATAACTATGTTTAGTTTATCCGTCGTGCAATGACCAGTCAACTATCCATTACGATAGTAACAAGATCTAAATGAGACAGGTCTGTATTTTAACTAACTCCACTCGTGTCAAGGTTTGACAGTCCAGGCCCCGATCATGGATATTACACAGGTGTATACCAACACTGTATTCTGTATATATCTGTATCAGAAGGCACCATAGCCATGTAGCAATACACATGTAGTCTGCACAGAGTCTGTAAATAATTTCATTACGACCACAATATAACACGTCCTACCTACATATATCCAAGGACAAAAACGGCGTATATGCATGGCCTAGCTCTTTATCTGAAATGTGTGGTATGTAACCCAAATAGGCAATTGTCCCACTCGGTTCAGTGATTTTCGTTGTAAATATAGACTTACACAAGTCCCGCTTCTTTGCATGAACATAAATAAATCCCAATGGTCTAACATGAGCATTCTTGAAACACAGTGGAGCCCTTGACTCAGCTTATGATTTGTTCATATCTCTAGGGTATCAAAAGGAGCAGTGCTTAAAGACATCGATTCAGTAAAATTGTGGAAGAGGATCTAGTACACAGGATTGCGACTGTGAGTTTTTAATGATGCTAAGGATCCCATCTTTGGTTTTGTGTGAAATCTGTCAAAGGTTTCCAATCGAATTGGATGTCAACAGCCATGACAAAGATATTGATGCAAGATGTTGAATTCACAAGTTTTGTCTGATGGTGTTCGTTTTATCCTGGAAAAATCAATGAACTTGTTGAGGATTTCTTCATCATTACCAGTATGACGCTAAAATGACCCATTAAGGTTTTGATCCAAACCACATTCTGTGATTTTACAAGAATAATTCCAGTTCTTACAATGAACGGAAAGTGAACTAACCGACATTGCACTCTGTACATCTGCCTACGGAATGTATCATTTAGTTTTTCGCCATTGCTTCTCCGTCTTTTCTCGTATCTGTTTTGCATCACGAAGTAGTTCATCAAACCAGCGTTTGGTCTCAAAGCAATGACCTTTGCACATCTATTTGCCCTTCTATCTAACATTTGAGTGAATGCAGCATTCAACTACAAACTAGTGTAAACTTAATACTTAGTAGGTATATTATATAAACCACGGGTACAATATATCAAATTCAAATAAGCATAAAAACACCAAGGACGCAGCACTTACTAGATTTATCTTCTATGCGGTAATTGAACATGGCTATACTTGCTTAGCCTCTGTAAAGTAAAGTCTTACTGCTTACGTGTAGACAATACAAAAAAGTCATAGTTTAGATATTTTAACACAAAACATGAAAAACTTTCTTGATGATAAGATGATAAGCCGTACGTTGATGATATAAAATACTTCAGCAATATAAATGCGACCTAGGTTAGAAGTATAAACAAAATATTGATATAAGAACAAAGAGCCAGTCTAATTCAAACTCGAAGAAGGATTGTTAATATGTAGAAAAGGACGATGTATAGAAAGGACAATGGATAATAACAACAACAAGACCAGGTGTTCCGGAATAGTCCATTCCTGTTCATCGGGGGATACTGGCCGTAACAATAGAGGTCCAGTCGACATAGTTTGTTTTGGTTTGTTTTTGTTTAACGTCCTATTAACAGCCAGGGTCATTTAAGGACGTGCCAGGTTTGGAGGTGAAGGAAAGCCGGAGTACCCGGAGAAAAACCACCGGCCTACGGTCAGTACTTGGCAACTGCCCCACGTAGGTTTCGAACTCGCAACCCAGAGGTGGAGGGCTAGTGATAAAGTGTCGGGACATAGTAAAAATTATACCTGCTGCCCCCATTGCATGATCGTAAGAGGCGACTAAATTTGGGATCTTATCTTATCTCTCCTTCTGAACAACTTTCTTCTTCCTAATTTCTCCCTTGACAATGCCTCAGTTTTGGCCATTAGTTGAGCGTTCGCCGATGTGAGGAAGGCTTTGGGCTCTGTCCCCTAGCCGAGACATACCAGAGTCTTTAAAAATGGTAGTTGCTACTCCTGCTTAGCGCTCAGCATATTGGGAGTAGGACGACTGGTTCGCCCGTTGTCAGTATAATGTGACCGGCTGGGGTGTCCCGCTGGGTGTCTTCGGCAGTATGCTTTAGTGAGGTAGCACTATAAATCGGCAAAAGTTCAGTTTTCTTTTTTGTTTTAATTTATTTATTTAAATGACAACAGGGGATAGTGAATATGATATTCCCTATCACTATTTAAACTAACCTACGTACCAGCAGTTATAACACACCCCCTCCATACCCCACCAAAAATATTAATGGGCGGCCCACAGCAAAGGTGTGTAACCGTACAATAAAAGTACCTAAACTAAATACACTAATAAAAAAAACAAGAGGTCAATGGGCCTTAACGGTCCCCAACCATTTGATATATTTTGGCAAGTTTAATTCCTGTGACATCGATTTTGAGGTCAGTGTCGTTCATGCCTGCATGCTAAAGGCCCAATACCAGATCTCTGGGCATCTTGCTAAATGAGAAGAAGTCATTTCAAGATTTAAGCATACATATGTATGTGACCCCTGTGACCTTGAATGAAGGTCAAGGTCATGCATTCAATTTAAACACCCTTGATAGGCCTTTACCCTCGGATGCTACAGGCCCAATACCAGGTCTCCTGTAAATGAGAAATTAAGTCATTTAAAAAAATTAGCATATTCGATCCCTTTGACCTTGAACGCAAGGTCATTCCTGGACAGTCATAAAAGATCGTTACCCCAGCATGCTGTAGGTCAACTAACAGATTTTCATGTCTCTTGGTTAACGAGAAGTTACCAATGTTAATTGTTTACAGCCGGACTAGTGGCGATTAAGATGTGGCTTGACTGCGTAAGGTTTATGATCAAAGGGGCCCGGCCCTCGGACACCACAAACTAATGGGAGAAGGTGTAAGATATCAACAGTCCTCTCTAAAAGACTAATGAAATCCCCCCCTCCCCCCCAACAATGCTTTCTGACACCTCATGCGATTATAAACGAGACCGCACCTCCAGCTCAAGTGCAGAACGAGCCCCAACGAAGGGAGATAACTCCTCGATTTTCATCGCGGTCTGCCGACTGTACTGTACAGTAGGTCTGGTGAATTTAATCTATTACAAAGGGTGGAAACGCAGTATCTGGTTCTAAGAATAGCATAATGCATTAATATTGTATGACATTATATTGTATAACATTAATTACATTGTATTATATTATATTGTAATATCACTGTTAAGAGTATTGATCACATTGATACTGTACTTGGCCCTTTTATATGTTTCATATTATATTGTATAACATTAACATTAGAAAATTGGGTATCACCACTGGCGGATATAGAATTTTGGGAAAGGGGGGGGGGGGGGGGGGGAGGGGTATTAGGGTGTGCGGTTTGCTCCCCGAAAAATAAAATATGAAATATACAAAGCTGTGTGTTGCATTCTAGTGCATCATGAATACCCCAAAAATATAGAGATTTACACATTAAAACCTTTTGAAGGTTTCTTCCTTAAAACCTTTTTATTTTTTGCATGATAATTAACAAATCTGGACTAAATAGTGTCTGACAAAATGTATACCGGGTAGTAACTTTGTTAGTTGAACAATAATGAGCTAATTTGATTGATAAAGTACAGGTTTATTCATTACCACAAAACAATATATCAAGTGACGTGTTTCTAACAAGTGATAAGATAATAGACTAGTATAACAATGTAAACACTTGCAAGTTGCAGCGTTGTAGAATAATTATTATTGTCCGATACTGAATTATTTGACAAAGTATTAGAAATAGTCTGAGTTTGAAAATCTGTATTGATTTGCAAAATATCAAAGAGAACGGATGCTGGATCCAAAGATTTGTAAAAACTCTATGAATGTCAAGTCAACGCCAATTACAATGCAATTTGGTTGAGGAAAAGATATACAGTAGGTCAGTTATTTAACAATATCGTATGTGCATGTACAATAAACGTATTACTTAAATCATACAAACATTACTGTCGAACATTAATTGAATAACAAGCTGTTATCAATTAATTTCATAAGAGATAACATTAGTCTCGGAGACAGACTGGGTTCCTCATCCTAGCTGGTCACAAAAATGTTTCATCGTATGACCTGCTGCCAATCCTTCGCCTATTGTCAGGCTAAACAATTCCAATACATACAAGGATTAATACTCATTATGAACAGTTACAGATATAATACTACTTGCGTACAATATCGGCCAACAACAATTGATAAATTGATAATTGAAATATTTCATCACAGTATACAGTAAAGCAAGAAAACCAGTATTACCATAAAGAAAGTGTTGGGGTTGGGGTTGGGGTTGGCGTTTTTTTTAATGCTATAAAAGAATCCCCCCCCCCCCCCCCCCCCCCCCCCCCCCCCCTGGATCCGCGTGTGTAACCTCTGCCTCTTTCCTCCCTGAGCAATGACTTGAGAGCAGATACAGATATATATATAAATACTGTGCACACATCCAGACCTGAACTTACCTATATGTTTTATCTATATATTTTCTGCTTTTTTGTTTGTTTATTCGTGTTTTTTTTTGTTTTTGTTTTTTGTTTTTGTTCAACAAGTATTATCATAATATCACACTATCACACTTGTCAAATTATGATAAGCTAAATAAGATTCCGTATAGGGTAGGAACATCTTCGGATTGAAGTCCATCGAGATCTGTCTCACTTTTTCGAGGGTGTTCAAAACCACAAGGACACGTTAAATTATTGGTTACATAACGTTATTATCTACAGTCTGTATTATTTGTTTGAGTTTATCCAATTGCACCGCATATTTTCTGACGCATGTATATCAACACCCCCCCCCCCCCCCCCCCCACCCCCCCAAAAAAATTAATAAATAAATAAAATAAAATAACATAGACTGGACTATTACCTGTAAAAAAAGAATAACGATCAGTTGGACAAGTCCTTCCCAGACTTAATTCATGTTAAAGAAGAAGGCATATTATTAAAAAAAAAAATAAAAAAAAATAGAGACCTGATGAGGGTCGAATCGATACATCTCTCAAGATATCGATGTTACGGTCGCTTGGTTCGTTGGAACTCTTCTGTGTTGAGAGGTAATAAAATACCAAATGGATCCAAATGTATTTTTGAAGTCTAAGCACATTAAATTCTTTGAAAGATGTCTTCAGATATTACCTGAGAGATATTCTTCGTTAGACAGTAACAGGTAATGTATTTGTTTGAAAATGTGAGTATTTAGATTAAAGAAATTACTTGAAACGGCAGATTTCTAGGTATAATACTGGATCAGCTGACTGGCCCGGCCTTGACAAGCCGGTTCCGTTAAACGTTTATTACAAGGCAAATGGTAATATTTTGAAATATATGTATCTTGAATGACATGGACATGGTATTACATACATTAGAAATCTTGGTAAATCTCGACAGAATGTAAAAGATCAGTATGTCCACCTTTATTTAACTGTAAGATGCTTTAGTACACTTGACTTGTGCCGAGTAATTTAAAAGATTTGAAAAATAACCAAATGGTTGAACCCCTCCACTAATGTTTTGATGTGGTAAACTTGTTAAGGGGTAGTTACAGAAACATTAAAACAGATATTTCAATATAAAATTATTTCAATTAGATAAAATGGTCTAGTTTATAATTGGTAAATATATTCAGAAACTACAAAATTTAGAGAGCTTATCTATCTTTTTTTTTGTGAAACACTAAAGCTTACGATAATAACATTGTATTATACAATTATGGCCCTCTGTGTCGGGATATATCCAGAATTATGTCCCTGGGAAGGGTTATTTTTCCGAGGGCGTAGTTCTGGATATATCCCTACACAGAGGGTCTTAATAGTTTTATTATACCGGAAAAAAACCCCACAATAAATTGAATTTAATAAATTGTATTTTATTGATTTATAACAGCAAAATATATAGTAACAGTGTATAATTAACAAGACATAATAAAAACACCAACTAAAACAGTCGACAACAAACGCAAAAGAGTTCCACTGCCCGACTTCCGATGCAAGCGCGTTCGATGACGAATGATTATTCATCGGGCGGAGGGGTTATACACCGTGGTATAATACTCTGCTGCCATCGTTACATGGTTATTCGACGGGTTATACTCCGGGGACGGCATTTGTCGGGGGATATTCGATTTATGAAATGTCAGGTGATATGTTTTCGTCCAATGAAAAGAATTCTAACAAAAGTGAGGTATAATAATAGTGTTTATGTTGTGCCAGGCTTTTTTTTTCAAATGATCAAAATAGCATTTATTTAGGTTTTACATTGCTAGTTTGTCTGTAAGTTGATCATAACAAATCAGGCAAATCTTCTTTCTGTGCAGTGTATTTCCCATAGTCCCCATATTGGCATATAATCAAGCATAGGTATTGAAATTGTTGAATAGTAGGTGGCTTTTGTTCAACTTATTTGTTTATGTTTCTTCTTGATATGCAATGTAATGAATATATGATGCTTTCTGGGGTAAATCTCATTTTGCCTGTCTTTTAACGATGCCCTATCTGGTGACCTTTGCACTCTTCTGTACAGAATTCACCCATATACATTACAACTATCTGCAAATAACCTGATGGTGGATGACTTTACATAGTACAGGAGATGGTTTTTGAATAATAGACACAAGATGGGTCAAAACATGTTGCCGCGGGGCACTCAAACTCGATCCGGATTGTATTTAGGTAGAGTCTAATGCTTGACAATCTACAAATACTCACTCAGGTGTCTACAGCTCAAGGAGTTGCTGATCCATCTGAGCGTTGTCCCTACAGTCCTATGTAGAGAAGTATCTGATGTTGTACCTTATTAAAATCAAGAAGGATATAAGTGTCTTTGTTCTGAGAGATCAATAATCTTGACTAAGTCTTAAACATAAAGGACCATTTGTGTTACTTCCAGTTTGGACAGTTATTACAACAAAACAAAATGAAACAATAAACAAAAACAGCACTTACCAAGTTGGCCCAAGTTTCCTCTGGCCCTGACACCAGACCTGGACACTCCGATCATCAGCTTGTGTCAGTATATACATTCATCTCATCATGTGTCAACTTCCTCAGACCTCAGGCATCCAGTTGACCCTTGAGTTTTAACAATGTCAGAAGTCAAATCACTATTTCTGAGAAATGTGAAAGTCAAAACATAAGTCAAATAGATATATCACTTCAATCGGAAGAGTCACTCAGATCTCAATTTGGGGAGTCAAAAACATACTCTCAAGGGTCTACTTGATGCCCCGAGGCTTCATTTTTGCCGTGCAATGAAATAATTATTTTCACTAATACTATGTTTTTTGTTTTTGTATTTTAGAATGACGATTGCCTTTTTTGCCTTGTCCGGACTTGACATGTTGAATTCATTACATGTTATAGAGAAAGATAAAAAGGAGATTATCGATTGGATCTATTCATTACAGCTTCTTCCTACAGAGGATGGTAAATATTTCTGTAACACGGATGTATTTAAAATCGGGATAGTTCATATCATTACTGATTAACAGTACCAGTTTTGATGCCTGTCTAGATTAACTAGCAAACGCAATTGTACAATGTAGGTGTTGATCTTAGTATAAATATTGCTATGTGAAAGTCTTCTCATTATCTTATTTCAATAACCAGAAACTCGTCTGTTATGTTCAATATGACTTATTACGTATTATATATATGTAACCCTGGTAAATACTAGCCCCAATATACCGCTCAGCTAAAGGGATCTTCTCTTTAGCTTGATTGGTTGAGCATAGATTAGTAAGCCAGAGGTACCAGGTTCGATCCCCATCGGAGGCAGGGATTTAAATTTAACTAATCATGCTCTCTGTTACATTGGTGCCCATGTACGGACTCCGGAATGATACTCACAGCTGCTTGCCAAAGCATCGCTGTTACCCCTGGAAACTTGAGGACGAGTTCTTTCCTGGAGTATGTAACCCTGGTAAATATTAGCCGCAATATACCGCTCGGCTAGTGAGATCTTCTCTTTAGCTCGATCGGTTGAGTGTAAGACTAGTAAGCCAAAGGTCCCGGGTTCGATCCCTAGCAGAGGCACATGCAATGTATAATGATCGAAACAGTTATTTTCTATCATATTATATAGTCTTTTCAAAATCTGTCCAAAGTAACTCTCACCTCTAAATTCTTTAATTTCAATTGTCAATTGGTATCATCAAACTCTAAGTAGATATTCCAATGGATGCTATGCCTGAGTATAGTATTTATTTGATATTTATGATATTGATTACCCCTGTCGAGTGTTGTGATTATTAACCAGAAATCTAGCTCACTGGTCTGACCATGCCATGCAAATGCATGGACAAAGAAGGTGGTCAACTTTAATTATAAAACATAACATTATCATAATGATATTTTTAGATAGCAGATACATTTTAACTTTTAAGTTAGATGTGTAATTAAGGGCTTTGTTATATTGCTGTAGCACTGTTGTTCCTGTCTTTGCAGTTGACTCCAAATTAATTCCTTGTTTCTTATTATGTATGTTGTTACTTTTAGGCCCCTGCTGTTTGAAAAACAGGGGGACTATAGGTTTACCCTCCGTCCGTCTGTCTGTCTGTCTGTCCGCCTGTCTGTCTGTCACGCAATAGTTGTCCGGACAACTCCTCCTAAAGTACTACTCTGATCTTAACGAAACTTGGTTTACATACTATCCATCCTTGTTCTTAATGATAGAAAAATCCCAAAATTTAAACACCTGTTATTTTTATAGACCACAAAGTCAAGCAATCAATGTTCTTAATTTTCAACCTTAGTCTTATACTTTTGCTGCACAAAAAGTTCTCGATTTCTGTCAAGTGACAATATTCCAGCTATAAGGCTCACAGAAACCATTGGGTAACATGGCTGATATGCACCCATTTCATTCTTAACTATTACCACAAAATGTGTTGAAAATTAAAAGAAACCAACCTTTCCTTCTATGCAGATTCAAACTTAAGCCAGTGTGGATTCAGGGGTTCCACAACGAATAGAAATGCTTTCGATACAGAAAAGGTATTTATATGTATTTACTGTCCTGTTTGTAATCAAATCCCAGGTAACCAAATGTCTTTCTGTGTTTGCTTTGTTTGCTTTGTTTTGCTCTTTAAACTTTAAATTGATATTTTACTAGTTTCGAGAAACCAGACAAATTTTTTTATGAAATATTGTTTCCTGCTGTCTCCCTCTCTTCTCCCTCTCTCTCCCTCCCCGTCTCTCTCTTCTTGCTCTTGCTCTCCCTCTTCACCCTCTCTCTCTTCTCTCTCTCCCTCGCTTTCCCTGCTTTCTCTTCTCCCTCTCTCCCTCCCCCTCTTTCTTTCCTGTCTCTCTCTCTTCTCCTTCTCTCCCTCTCCCTCCCTCCCCCTCTCTCTGTCTTCTCTCTCTTCTCTCTCTGTCTCTTCTTCTCCCTTTCTTCCTCTCTCCCTCTCCTTCTCCCACTCTCTTTCTCTCTCTCTCTTCTCCCACCCCCTCCCTTTCTGGCATACAAACACACATGGTAGCTACATCACTGTATGAATTGACTTAAATACTTGACCCAGCTTTCATCAATATTCCTCAACTGAAAATTTTCCATTAGAAATTAAAAGCATTATGGATTTAAAAGGGAAATATATAAAAACCTTCCATAAAATCTGTAATACTTTCCAATGGGATTTTCTAAGTTGAGGATTTTCCTAGGGTTACAGAATATATTATTGATGGAACTTAAGGCCAGGTATATATAGGATATCTATCATAACTATACTGCTTTTCTATATGAATATTAATACAATATTTACGGCATCTATTTTTCAGGCAAGACTTCACCCAATACAACTGGACAGTGGCCACATTGCTATGACTTACACTGCCCTGGCATCCCTCCTCATCCTTGGAGATGACCTTTCTAAGGTCAACAAGAGAGCTATAGCAGCAGGCTTGCAGGCATTACAGCAGGAAGATGGCAGGTTGATGTCAGAAGCTAGTCACTTCATTAATTTTCTTTTTCTACCTTTTTAAAAATAAGTTTTGTAGATATATATGATTGCTATCGTCTTCTTAATTCAGGAGTAAATAACTACTATCAGATTCAAAAGTGTAATGAATCATGTAGACAATTATGTTGAAGAAAACCTAACATTTGAAGATTTTCACAAAAAAAATCAATTTTTGTAGGTTGTCTCCCTTTTACTTCATGTTTTATGTTTACCTTGTTCAGGACAAATTTCAGCAGCACTGGTCTTTTGGGCAAGTTTGGGTTCAAAAGGACAAAAATGTATTTGTCCAAAGGTCCATTGAGGTCTAATCATACTGAATCTTTAATGCGAGTTCGAAAACTATGTGGGGCAGTTGCCAAGTATTGACCGTAGGCTTGTGGTTTTTCTCCGCGTACTCCAGCTTTCATCCACCTCCAAAACCTGGCATGCCCTTAAATGACCCTGACTGTTGAATAGGACGTTAAACAAAAACAAACAAACAAACAAATCTTAAATTACTCTAAAGAAAAGGTAAAAAGTACATGAAATATGACCTTTGGTAGATGACTGTCAATAAGTGAGTAACATGTAGTTTATACAATATTTAATTGATATGTTCATACAATTTAATAATTGTTGTATTGCGAGTATGATGTGTGCATTTGTAATCAAGTTATACAAGTGAGTTATCTCCCTTGGACTTTTCTATTTTCTATTTTTGAATATCTACATTACACAATATATTACTTGAGCCACTGTTGGAAAGAATTTATGTAAGCATTACGTGCTTTTTAATCCCATTGACTGAAAGCAACTTTGTAAATCAATTTTTGTTGCAAGGAAAATGTAAATATTACAAGAAATATTGTACTTGCCAACTGGGCAAGTAGTCATCAATATTTATTTGTCCTCGGACCAAATCTACTGGCCCATGCAGAATACATAGAGAATTTAATTCATAATATCATAATTTTGTAAAAACATCATTTTACATTTAAAAAAAAAGTTTATATTTCCTTTGTGTAACGATTCATCACTGCATCAATATAACAGATCGCAGACTGGTGCATCGATTCATCGTCTATCCTTGATTTTTAATGCAATTTTGTGTAGTTTTCTCCCTTGACCAATGTTAGCATACATGTTGTAGTAAACAACATGGCTGCAAGGCCATTCCAACGGCTTATAAAGCTGCCTGTTGGAGTTCTTTCACATTCAAATATCTAAATTCCGCGTTGTCGGAAACAGACAAAATGTATGATTTTAGGAGAAATTGCGACAAATAATATTCGAGAAATACCTCAAACAAAACATGACTACTGTACAATGGAATACCAGACATCTGATGAGCTCATCAGCTTCTCATATAGCGTGATACGTATCGTATCGTGACCCTTGTATCGGTATATCGCTACCCACCTTGCGATACACATCTCTATTTGTAATCTAACAAAAGAATTTAATTCATGGTATCATACTATGGTTAAAACACCATTTAACATTTTAAAATGGCAATTTCTTTGTAATCTAACAACAGAATTTAATTCATTGTACAGTATATCATAGTTTGGTTAAAACATCATTCTTAATTAATAAAGAGTTCATTCCTAAGTTTGTAATTTAACAAAAGAATTTAATTCATATTATCATAGTTTAAGGCACTCATTTGTCTGTTTCTCTGATGTTTAAATTTCATTTGTCTGTTTCTCTGTTGTTTAAATTTCATTTGTCTGTTTCTCTGTTGTTTAAATTTTCATTTGTCCAGTTTCATCTTGATTATAACTGCTTTTCTTTTAAAACTCAGAAAATAGTCACTTTTCAGTGTTTGAGGACACAGAAAAGATGGCTGGTAGTCGCGCCTGACAGGTGGTCGCTTAATTCAGGTTGCTAGTAAAGTAAATAAGGTTGAAAGGGAAAAAACACTAGAGAGGGAATCGCTTAATTCTGAATTAATGTGGTCGCTAAGGCATGTTTGACTGTATCTGCTTGGCTAATGATGCAAATATTTACAACTTTATAATGTGAAAATGTTTTCTTCATCAGTTTCTGCTGTGTACCAGAGGGCAGTGAGAACGACATGAGATTTGTCTACTGTGCTGCCTGTACTTGTTATATGATTAATGATTGGAGTGGTATAGACAAGAAAAAGGCTGTAAACTTCATCAGAAATAGCCAGGTGAGTTGTCTCCCTTCTTATAATCCTAAATACCTCTGCAGTAGAACTGTCTTTTTATATAATTATGAAAAAAAATCAGTTGTCAGTCAGGCACGTAACTGCATGGAGGGTTTGAACGTGAAAGCACTGTGAGTGGCACAGGCGCGAACATACATTAGGTGATCAATCATTATACAAATAATCAGCGTCATAAAGAACCATTCTTAAGTTTAATATGTTTCACTGCTTTGGTGAAATGTGAAATATCCACAACTTTAATTAATGTACTGCTGCAGTACGTAATAAGTAATTATAAGTATGGTTTATAAACTTTCTATGAAGACATGTATTGGAATATGTGAAGGTATTGAACTCAAAGACACTATTGAGAAAGGTCCTAGACGGCAACTGTTTCTCTATAATATGATTATAGCAGAGATTTATAAAAAAAAATAATAAAAGGATCCACAAATATCCAGAAAAATTAATAACTTAAATAATTTGAATTATTAAACCCCGGGTTTGATGAAATTCTCATGACTGACAAGGGCGTAGCTGCCATGTAAACACATAAGGCCAGGCTAGCACATCATTTTCCTAAGTACATTCTGTATGTGTATTAGAATCGAGTAATTTTAACATTCAAAAGTATTTCTTAATACATGTACTTTAACTTTTTTGGTCATCATCTTATTGAACTGTATTCATGCTTTTTTTGTTATCAGCTTATTAAACTGTATACATGTATGTGGGTAATATACATACATCCAAAAAAGTTTGAAACCAAAACAACATCAAAACTGCAGTATATAGACATATATTAATGTTGTGACCTCTTAGCTTTTACCTGACCTAATTTGCTCACAAGTTTACCTGTGGAAACTGTGTCAAAAACAAAATATCATATTATTGAAATCATTAAATTATGTCAATTTGGAAAAATTGTAACCAAATAATTAGAATTATTTAAGTTACAAGCTTACCGGTTATAAGTACTGTATTTATATATTAAAGTATTTAAAATGCGGAAGTATCCATCCACGTAAATATGGTATAATATACTTGATAGAATTATCCCGTGAAGTAATTTGACTATGGTTGAGAAGATGAATTATTTATATGACCATATCCGTAAACTGTAAAATGAGAGTAGGTCTAGCCCAACTACATATAGCTTACGATACGATAGCTATGAATTAAAACAATGTTACTTTCCATTGTAATTTAGCACAATGGAGTCTCAAAAATTGCGAAAATAATCCGGTAACGTTCAATAGTCTTCTGTTTTTATTATCGTCGTGTTTTCTGGGTCACGTTCTAATAACTGACGCCACGAAATGTCATACAGCTAATGGACCGAAGTGTTATCCACTCCAAACCTCCACTTATCGACTATAGATGCCTGATTCTATAGCTGGTTGGCTTCCTACATCATCAAATTCATTTCCTGCGAAATTACTGGGAAATCTAAAACAATTCTTAAACTGAAATGAGAAAAAAAAATAGAAAACGTCTAAATAAAAGCATCCTGATCAGTATTGAGTACAACGTTAAAGTTCATTGTAAATAATTGCTACTATTTGCTAACCTAAAGCATAAGTTTTTTAAATCAAATTATTTTAAAATCAATATTTCGTTTCTATTATAATCTTGAAATTTATATCACAAGATCATTTAGAAGCTTTGCAGTACTGACTCTTTCAAACGCACAGCTGTTTTGATTTGAGCAAAATTGGCGACATGAAGCTGTGAGGCGGTTTGGATTGGAATTAAAATGCGTATATTTCGGCAAGTAAACATTGTACAATGTCCCAGTGTGGTCTGATCATCTAATTTTGTCATTATGTAATCAGAACAGTTGTGGTTTAGTTGCTACGGTCATTAACATAAAAATTCGGATTATTGTATAAATACTTATTTAATTATATAAATACTTATTTAATGAATTTTGCTGGATATTTGTGGATCCGGGTTTGATGAATTAATCTGATGCTTAAACCATAAACTTGTATTGAGGCACAGTGTTCTAGTGGTAGGACGCAGGACAACATGGCCGAAAGGTCGCTTGTTCCAGTCCTGGCACTTTACTCCGTTGTGTTCCAGTTGACTCATGGTCAGCTGTAATTGAGTATGTGGTGGGGCAGTGCAAGAAATGTCATTTGTAAACTGTTAGTGCCAAAATGGCAGCTCCGGCTGTGTGCTCTCCATGGAGTTTAGAAAGACACTGACTGGTTGCTAAAGGCCCAATAATCATGGATGACAATTTGTAAAGCAGTTTGGGAGGGCTCTGTTGCTGTGATATAGCGGCATATAAAAACTCCAATTTATTATTATTATTCTTTGTGATTCCTTGATCATATTTTGTGTAATTAAGTAAAAAAACTGAGTTGATCTGTCTTTAACTTTACAGACTTACGAAGGAGGAATAGCTCAGGGACCAGGACTGGAAGCACATGGTATTAACCTCCGTTTGTATCCCACAATTATTTATCAAATTTGGACTTTTCATATAAACTTTGAATCCATGGTCAGTCCATCCTTCCGTCCATCTCGCCCATAGATAATTATATATACTGTACTCTGTGTGAGCCTCCACTCATTTTGCTTTTTAGGTCACAGGAGACTCTCAAGTGACCTATTCTAATTGCCTTTTGTCCGTCGTCGTACGTCCGTAAACAATTTACATTTTCAACTTCTTTTCCAAAACCCCTTAACCAAATTCAATGAAATTTGGCTGGAAGCTTCTATGGCTAAAGGTCAACCAAAATTGTGAATTATACGTTCCCAACCCCACAGGGGCCTGAGGGGCAGAGCTAAAAAGGGTCAAATTGACTGAATTTTCAAAAATCTTCTTCTCTACTCTCAGATATAGTGGAATCAAACACTCTTCATAGATGAAAGGGTCTTAAGGTGCTTTACCAAAATTGTGAATTTCATGACCCAGGAGTATCACGTTTGCCCCTGGGGGGTAAACTTTACTATAGTTTATATAGGGAAATCACATTATAAGTTTTTGTTTGATTTCAATTGGAATTCATTCTAACTTGGTTCACATTATCAGCATAGGATGGCAGTTTAATGGCATATGCATGTTGGCCCTGACTGACCCCAAGGGGCTAATGGGCGGGGCTAAAAAGGG
Organism: Pecten maximus; assembly: GCF_902652985.1. Classification (NCBI taxonomy): domain Eukaryota; kingdom Metazoa; phylum Mollusca; class Bivalvia; order Pectinida; family Pectinidae; genus Pecten; species Pecten maximus. Next base: position 9,707,587 of record NC_047023.1, on the reverse strand, counting down.
TCAAATTGACTGAAATTTCAAAAATCTTCTTCTCTACTCTCAGATATGATGGAATCAAATACTCTTTATAGATGGAAGGGTCTTAAGGTGCTCTACCAAAATTGTGAATTTCATGACTCTGGGGTCTCATGTTTGCCCTTGGGGAGGGGGTAAACTTTACTATAGTTTATATAGGGAAATCACAGTTTTGACTATTATTTGTTTGATTTCTTTTGGAGTTTTTTTTATTAAATTGTTGAATTTCATTGTAAAGATATAATGTTGTTTAAAATTGAAAAAAAAAAATATGGATAATGATTAATTGATTTTAGGTATGGTTCATGCTGGAATTGGCCCATCACAGGTGAATAATTTTCTGGTGGAGTGCAACATACCCCCCATTGCTACATCCACTCTTAAAAGAAAAGAGTCACTGATTGGAAAGACTTTGGTGGAAGCTGCATCAACATCATGCAGAGATGCTGAAACTGAAGAAAAAGAATTTAGTTCAGAAAAGGTAATTTTTAGCTCACCTGGTCCGAAGGACCAAGGTGAGCTGGTGTGTTCCCCGAACGCCTACATATTTAGAACAATAGACAGAGACATCAAAGGAAGGGTAATTATAGTCTGTTTCATACATGTTCTGTATTTACCCGAGATATTTTACCTGTATTTTACCTGTAGAAATCACTTGACAACTAAAGAAAACCAAGACACTAGCATATACATTTCAACATTTTATTTAAATGGAATTGTGAAATTTATAGTATAATATTAATCACATTGATATATAAGTTATACATTTTGTAAGAGCATAATAATTCTGCAAGTTAATAATATCTTTATATCTTATTTTGAAAGCAACACTATGAGAATCTTAATAATATATTGAGCACTTGAAATGTACATGTACATATATGCTAATGCATTTTGGAATATCACTATCATAATCTTAGAATGCTACATTTTTTATACTATAACATATTTTGATAGGAATAACACTATTAGAAACATAATGTAACGTTACAGGACGGACAAAATTAAAATCAACAAATAGACACAGAAAACTGTAACAGACATGTAAATATACATGTACGCAGTTGGAACAAATTAACAAATATATTTTCACAGTGTAATAAAATACATTAAGATATAGATGCAAAACACATTGTACCAATGGCATAATTTACTTGCAGAGAGGCGACGTGCATGAAAATCGCATATTGTTGACAGTGTCTTTGATACATACACGATAGAGCAATGTCCATATGTTACATCACTACATACATTTTACTTAAATGGAGTTCGGAGGCTGCATCGGCGTAAGATATGATATCAATAGTTTGGTTATCTAGTCTCTGTTTAAGGACAAGGCGAGTGTCGATGTTTCTGTACCTTCAGCACAACGTTGGATTCTAGTTATCTCATTAGAAGCCTGTATGTCCTTTAATGTCCGTATAATGGTGAAGATGTTGGGATGTGCATGCATGGTGTACAATCTTTTTGAATTTCCTGTGCCAGACTTCTTTGGTCGTCCTTGGTCATTGTCGTAGTGGTTTCAACGGTTCTGTCTCCCTCTATCCTTTTGTGCTCGGAACCTTACGTCTTTTCATTGGTGTAGTATATAGATACATACATGTAGCTCCGGTAATCATCTTCAAGTGTTATGCCATCCCATAGCCAGGGCTACATCACAGCTCATCGTTTTTACTTATCTCGACCAGTAAAGTGAGCGATTTTTACTTATCAACATCATTATATTATTAATGAATATTTTACAATATTAATTTCAATGAATTATTAATTAATATTTAATGCAATAATAATTAATTAATATTAATTTGATAATTATTGATATTTATTAATTTGATAATTTCTTATTTGTTTAAATAAGTATTGACAAATATCATGTGCATATAGGTAATTCTAAAATATTATAATGATATTTTGTTTACTAAATAGTTGTTTGTACACAACATTTAAAAACCCCGTCACAGTCTTCATGTTAGTAAATATCTATTTCTAACCTCGCGCCTTTGATCACGTGATGTTCTTGACCAATGGAAATACGTCAGGGGATAGCGCCACCTGCATTCATTTTCAAGCAGCGTGATTATTTGTAGCAGCAGTGTTTTATTCATCATTATTTTCTCCTATTGTTTACTTTCGTCGCAACAACTCCTATTGACTTTTGAACTTACGAGTGTTTTGCCTGGAGTTGTCGTCTCCTACGACAGTGAAGTACACACCAATAACGGTATTTACACGTGTGTTGTGTTTGTTTACATTTTATCGACGTGTGTCGAGGACATTTCCTTTAGTTTACATTGACGAATGTCATTCGTCATCGAGCTGTGTATTTCCTATATGGATCCTAACAGTCTTTATGCAACCACAATGTGTTTTCTTTGCTATCGGGATCTAACTTTGTGTGTGACTTATTCGTGCTAGTGGAAATCGTAAGACATCAGTTTGTAAACCTTCTCGGGTCATCTAACATGGCGGCCAAGCAGGTCAGGAACGCGTCACTACCAGCAGCTTGGTGCGCGATCCCAGGATTCCGTGCGGGATTCAAGATGGCAGCGCCCATGTCTTGTCGAACACTGTAGGGCATTGCATCGTCTTCTTTGGCGTTTACGGTTAATTTTGTAGGGGTAATTATCTGATTTAAGGAAAAATAATTAAGGAACTACACGTACAACATTATTAGTCTAGATTTCCATCTCGCGATATTACGACATGCAGTGTACTCGGAACTAACCGAACAACTTAACTAGTCGGAATTTCAATCTCCCGACGATTACGACATGCAGACTCCTCGGATAATCAACGAACAACTTTGATAACTACATACAGACGACTCGGAAACTCACCGAACTACATTATGCGTTTCCATCTCCCGATGATAGCGACATGCAGATAAAGTGGAAATCGTAGCATCAGCTTACTATGCTTCCAACTCAGTTGTCTTGGACTTTTCAGCGGTGAGATTACTCATCAATCTGTCTATTTTGACTTGTTGTACCTGACCAGACTTTGGTTACAGCGTGGATATCAGTTCCTCTGATATCAGAGGAGCATTCTCGATACTTGTTACTCTAGTAAACATTTATATCTTCGCGTTCACACCTTCTATCTGTATCTAGCGTTACTGTTTTCTATGTACTTGTCACAGATATTTCTAAATAATTGGTTTACGGCATAGCTGTCACACCTTTTATCTGTATCTAGCATTATTGTTTTCCTTGTACTTGTCACAGATTCTTGTTTATACATTGTGCGGAATATATTATGCAACTGTTAAGGAGAGCTTTGTCATAGATATATATAGAGATGATGTTTCTTCCTCACTTTATTTAGTCTGTTACTAGATTGTTATTATCATGTACTAGGTTTAATTAGTTATCAGTCAGATCAAGCCTCTTCTATTACGAGTCAAGTCACTCATCTCATGAGTAATCACAACTTAAAGTCTAGGATCTTCTCAGCAGCCATAAGAAGTGAAGTTTTTCCTTACAATAGCCACCAACCTATGCCATGTTTTATTTGTTTATTTTGTGGGTAATCAGGTCATGTCTTCAACCACAATCAAGTCACTCTTCTCTTGAGTTGTCATAACTCGAAGTCAAGGGTCTTCTCAGCTGTGTCTGCGAGTCAAGTTTCTTCTCACAAGTCACTGAGACTCAGAGCCAAGGGTCTTCTCAGTAGCACTTAGGAGTCAAGTTTGTCATGCCACCAGCTACTACTTCGCTGTGTTTTGATTCGTTAGTTTATGCAGTCATGTCATCGCTTCTCCAATCATGAGTCAAAACTCTTCTCATGAGTAATCTCATGAGTAATCACAACTCAAGAGTCAAGGGTCTTCTCAGCTGTGTCTGCGAGTCAAGTCTCTTCTCATGAGTCACTGCGACTCAAAGTATGTAGTCTTCTCAGTAGCACTTAGTCAAGAGTGTCCCGCACTAGCTACCTACTACTTCGCTGTGTTTTGATTCGTTAGCTTACGTAGTCAGGTCTTAGCTTCTCCAATCATGAGTCAAAACTCTTCTCATGAGTAATCACACTCAGAGTCAAAACTCTTCTCAGCTGTGTCTGCGAGTCAAGTCTCTTCTCACGAGTCACTGAGACTCAGAGCCAAGGGTCTTCTCAGTAGCACTTAGGAGTCAAGTTTGTCATGCCACCAGCTACTACTTCGCTGTGTTTTGATTCGTTAGTTTATGCAGTCATGTCATCGCTTCTCCAATCATGAGTCAAAACTCTTCTCATGAGTAATCACAACTCAAGAGTCAAGGGTCTTCTCAGCTGTGTCTGCGAGTCAAGTCTCTTCTCATGAGTCACTGCGACTCTGAGCCAAGGGTATTCTCAGTAGCACATAGGAGTCAAGTTTGTCACTACAGGGGTACTAGAGTCAAGTCGCTTCTCTATGGCTCAGTAGGGTCAAGCTTCTTCTCTAGTAGGACCTTTCAGTATGAATGATTTAGAGTCAAGTTGCTTCTCTGCTGTCAAGTAGAGTCAAGCTTCTTCTCTAAGTCAGGCATTTTAGAGTCAAGTTGCTTCTCTGCTGTCAAGTAGAGTCAAGCTTCTTCTCTAAGTCAAGCATTTTAGAGTCAAGTTGCTTCTCTGCTGTCAAGTAGAGTCAAGCTTCTTCTCTAAGTCAGGCATTTTAGAGTCAAGTTGCTTCTCTGCGGTTCAGTAGAGTCAAGCTCCTTCTATAAGTTTTGAGTACTCCATTTTCTTTCTTCACCGTGAAATACCTGGAGTCAAGTTGCTTCTCTGGAGTTCATCAGAGCCAAGTTTCTTCTCTGGGTGTTTCTCCAAATACTCAAGTCTTGTTAATTTAAGTTAGCTGTTTAAGCCCTGTACACCATTCAGTATCCTTATTGTATTTCTGCTGTTCAGTAGAGTCAAGCCCCTTCTTTAGTTTTGAGTACTCAATTTCTTTCTTCACTGTGAAATACCTGGAGTCAAGCTGCTTCTCTGGAGTCCGACAGAGTCAAGTCTCTTCTCTGGGTGTTTCTCGGAATACTCACATCTTGTTTATTTAAGTTAGCTGTATAAGCCCTGTACTACATTCAGTATCCTTATTGCATTAAGTACTTATAACTTTAATCGTATCTCCTTTTATGCATCGTAATCAGTTTGAGTGTTGGCAGGTTCATTATAACTACCTGTTCTGTGTATGTAAGTTCCTTAGTCTTGGCAACCAGTTTGTTGACTTTCTTAGGACATCTGCAACCCTTTCTTTGTCTATTATTAGTAGATATAGTTGACATACGGAGCTTGTTATCCTCTTACATCTTCAGGGTGCGTTCCCAGTACCTAATTATCATCCTTAACACTTTATCATTGGCACTGTTTCCTTAATTAGACCTCCATCAGAAGGATGTAGTTCTTGCATCTGTCTCATTCACAGACGCAGAATCTAGTGCTCCTTTAAATACTATCTCACTTTATAGTATTAGGTATGTTTTTCCTCTTTTTTTTCAGCTTTATTCCATACGTGATATAACCTTTCAATCATTTGAACTCTTGTCATTACTTGGTTTATCTGCAAGCTTTATACCAGTTACTGTGCCACTGACCACATTTAACTTCTTAATGTCTCATTTTAGAGCATATGATAATTATGTGTGTATATATGTAATATACGGTGCATTAATTTCTATAGGCAAATTTGTGCTTAGTTGTACTGATTATAATCAATAATTTTCTAGTTCATCATCGATTCACTTTATCTACACTCTTAAAAATATTACATTGTCATATCCTTCTTACACATAATTTCTTTCTTGGGGGCTCTCATTCGGTTACTTTATTGTAACCTCTTCGATTTGGCCTTTTAAATTCGGGGAATTTCTTGCCCCCAATTCATTATATCATATTTTGTGTATTTATTTCTTATGTAGATGATATGCTTGGGATCGCCCAAGCTCGGGGGTCGCCCCATCTGAAACAGTCTTAGCAGAACTGCCTGCTTTTTAGCTACCAACTGCTTACTCTGTGGCTTGAGGTCGCTCAAGCTAGGTTTCTCTCCTCTCTATTAGTCATAGCTAGCTAAGCTATGATCGCTCTAGCTTGGGGGTTGCATGCCCCTATAGTATAATTAGTATCTTAATTGTTTAGGTGTATCTTTTTAGTAGCGAGTAAAAATTTATTATGTAATATTGTTAGTTGTGTTGATGTTATTTAGTTGTAAGAATGAGCAGCCCCTAAGAATGCCAAAACCTTTAGGTAATATTTAATATGAGCCTGAACAAGTTATTGGTTCCATTCAATAAATTTTTGACTTTCATACTGTTTTGGTGTGTTGTGTATAAAATGATATTTTGTTTACTAAATAGTTGTTTGTACACAACATTTAAAAACCCCGTCACAGTCTTCATGTTAGTAAATATCTATTTCTAACCTCGCGCCTTTGATCACGTGATGTTCTTGACCAATGGAAATACGTCAGGGGATAGCGCCACCTGCATTCATTTTCAAGCAGCGTGATTATTTGTAGCAGCAGTGTTTTATTCATCATCCACCATCCGCCCCACCTCCACCTTTGATAATTTGCAGTTTTCTTTACTGTGGTTTGTGTATAATTGTTTATATTATATTATAATTACCTTTTAATATTTATATACTGTTGTTTTGTTTTGATTGCCTGTACTTTTCATGTGTATATGTTGTTTTTATTATATGTGTTTACTTATAATATTTATATTTATTACATGTCTTTTTTACTTGTTTCGGGCTCATTTGTTTAGGGGTAAGTAAGGCCTCATGGTGAGACAACACCTGGCAAGCTGGTCTGAGCATTGGATAAACCTACCTCCCTGATTCAGGTTGGGGCAGCCGGCTCGCAGCACCTTTTTTGTACATCTGTGTTGGTTAATTATAAGCTTTATTTTGTTACAATGCAAGCTGTCACATTTTTATTTTTATTTTGGGCTGCTCTTCTTAGTAAGGAATAGTTAGAGGATATCACTCACAGTAATGAATTTATCACGCCGTGATATTAGCACTTTTAAATTCGGGGAATTTCTTGCCCCCAATTCATTATATCATATTTTGTGTATTTATTTCTTATGTAGATGATATGCTTGGGATCGCCCAAGCTCGGGGGTCGCCCCATCTGAAACAGTCTTAGCAGAACTGCCTGCTTTTTAGCTACCAACTGCTTACTCTGTGGCTTGAGGTCGCTCAAGCTAGGTTTCTCTCCTCTCTATTAGTCATAGCTAGCTAAGCTATGATCGCTCTAGCTTGGGGGTTGCATGCCCCTATAGTATAATTAGTATCTTAATTGTTTAGGTGTATCTTTTTAGTAGCGAGTAAAAATTTATTATGTAATATTGTTAGTTGATGTTATTTAGTTGTAAGAATGAGCAGCCCCTGAGAATGCCAAAACCTTTAGGTAATATTTAATATGAGCCTGAACAAGTTATTGGTTCCATTCAATAAATTTTTGACTTTCATACTGTTTTGGTGTGTTGTGTATAAATTTTTGTGCAGTATTTATTCATTGAATATTAACCTTTGATTTTGATGAGAAATACTATACAATCTACAGGTACATTTAACACACACAGGTAAAATACAGGTGACTTGAGTAACTTCACCAGAACAGACTATAATTACTGTACAAACATACTCAGTAGGGTGTTATTTCAAAATGTAGGCGTTCAGGGAATCAGCCGGTGAGCTTATGCCATACCATTGCGTCCGTCGTCCGTCCGTCCGTCAACAATTGACTTCTTCATAACCAGTGATCAGAATTTGATGAAATTTTGTCAGAAGCATCCCTATGGGGTGTGGGGTCAAAAGGGGTGAATTGGTTTAAACAACTTCTTTTCTGAAACTAAGCAATGGATATCGCTCACATTTGTGTGGAAGCATCTGGGATTGCGCCAAAAGTCAATTTAATTTCATGGATTATTGCATTTTTTGGCATTAAAACCTCATGTACCCATATAAAATGACAATATGATATATTGACAGCAATACCAGGGACAAATATACTTAATCATCATTCTTGTTTCATATCTCATGAAATCGAGGTGAGCGATACAGGCCATCTGGGCCTCTTGTATTGGACATGTTTTCTTTATCCTTTTGCATTACATATTTTGTCATATATGTCACAAATGGTAAGTTCAAAAATGTACATTTGTAACCACATTTTCAGCAATTAACATAAACAGTGATTTAAAAAATTATGTTATTAAAATTCTATTTCTTTATATATAGCATTGAACTATACTTTCAGTTGTTATACAGTAAAACTCACTTGTGTCAAACACGGTTGAATCAAATACATCGGATGAGTCAAACGTTTCGTTCGGTCCCGATTTTTCCCCTTCTTTATCTTAGTAAATTAAGCACGGATGACTCGAACACTGTTGAATCGAATACTGCGGTTGTGTCGAATACATTTTGTGGTCATGCTGTCTCAGGTAAAATTTGCTAACCTCGCCTGATTGACCGAGTGTGACCGATCAGCCGTAACGGTGTTATCAGAGCCTATTTTTAGTTTCCGGCTGTCGGTTACACAACATCCCATTGTTTATACAGGTGCTCAGGTGAAGTAAAATGTTCAGGTATACATAACTAAGAATAAAATGTGCACGTTTTAGTCTACAAACCAATATAAGTTCTGTTTACTGTTTTGATGCCCACGGCCGCCGAAAAAAATAAGGAAAAAGTAAACGATAAATTACATATCTTCCATCGAAAAGTGCAAAGAAAAAATACCTGTCTGTCATTGATTTATTTATATATGCCTAAATTCTGAATACGACGATGCAATAGTAACAATGATATGCGGGATGTTTTTACTCTGTTCAAAAGATTGTGGCAATGCATGATTATGCAGCCGATAAACAGTTACCGCGGCCTTCACCTTTGATATAAAATCAGCACGCGTACGGTCGATCAATTTTCCCGGACTGTTTATTGTTTAATATTGTTAAATTGGAGAACAATATAAACGGATTTTAAGATAAATAATATGAGTACAATATATACATTTATATTCTTATAATGTATGTAACGTTTTCATAGAATATTATGCTGCCATTTACGACTCCCATGTGTAAATCGTGTGTCTATGTCGAAAGATGATTTTACGCATGAACTTTTTTGTTTTTATCTGTAACTGTGCACAATATTGTTTATTAGATAAAGGAATAATTGTTATCATGTACAATTAATTAATTTCTTTGTTATCATTTATTGCTTATTTTCGACTATGTAATCATGCAAGCACTTGTTCTGCATACAACCGATGATAGTTGGGTATTTTGTCTCCGTATACAAACACGGATAAGTCGAACCATTGGATAAGTCGAATATTTTGCTTGGTCCCGTCGACTTCGACTTATCCGAGTTTTACTGTAGTTCAATACATAATATTAACCATTTTGAATGTTTCAGTCTTGTAGAGTTTTTTTTTAACCAAAATTCAGCATTTACTTCAAATAAGTGCATGTATGATATCGTGTGTACCTGTTCACTGATTAGAACAGCCATTTTTAAGAGACGGTCTGTGGTATTCAACATAAGTCATATGATGATAATGTCAACAATTGCCATTCCTTGGCCGAACTTTGTGAGGTTTTAATCAGCAACTAGTTTTGGTAAGGTTATATAGTGAAAATACCATATACTGGTGAATATATGCAAGGTAATAATAATGAATTATTTTACTATATAATCAACAGTATTAACATGTATGCAATATTATTTTTTTTTATAGTTACAAGCCAGTTTTGAAGGTGGGTGGCAGAAAAGAGGAACTGGTTTCAACTATAACAGTAACACGGGTAATGTATAATATAATCATTTTAGACAAGTATGCATATAAAAAGGCAAGCAATTTTATCTGGCGTCGATCTGCCCTGGAAATTTTTTTTTTCTTTTAAATAACTAAGAGCCGTATGCTTAGGGTCACATGGCATTAATATCATGCTGAAATTGATTCATTCTCACTTAGCCAACATTTTGAAATTTACCTGTATTACCTGGCCATCATGTCAAATTTTACACCTGAGTGAGTTTCAGCTAAAGTCTGTTCTTACTTTTCATAAGATTTGTTAAAAGTATGTTAAATCAGAGACTTGTATATCACAGTCTCTGGTTAAATGAATGTGGGGTGATCTCGAGTTACTTGTGGGATATACAATATTCTTCTGAATGTAATCCAGTATGGCTAAAACATTTTATTAAGTTAAGACTTTATGACCAGTACTTTTAAGGATAATTATAATTTTGAAATTATTTAAGAAATAATTGACAATGATTCGTGTATTGTTGCAGGATATACAACGAGGATTCGGATATTTTGCAATTAAAATTGCAAAATATCCTAGTCCGAGTTGTATATCTTGCAACAATACACGAGTCAAAGTTGATTATTTATATTCTACCATGTACTGTTTAGTTCTGAGATTGACCTCTTTCTAATAGAAAAACAGCAAAGAAACCCCGGGAAAACCTTGTAATTTACTTCTTGAGTATTGCATTATTTGTTGATGAAATATACATTTCTTTACATGCACTACAGTACAACGATCAAGAGCATCTATAATATGGCATTGATTTTGAAAATTTGAAAAAAAAGGAAGAAAAAAAAGAAAACAGGGGAGCCTCTGTTGGATTCGAACTCGCGTCGTGATAAGATTTTAAAGAAAGACTAACACATTAGCCCACTCGGCTAGAGTTACCTTATATGAAATGTGTGAATATTAGATATATATAAAATTGTAACAGCCGTGACTCACGAGCGTGTATTATTGGAAAATAATACATGGTTTTAAACCAATCAAAACTGGCGTTGCATAGCAAACATGGTAGAATTAGATATTTTACCTGATAAAGATAGAGTAACTTTTTGTAAATTTCGCACTACTAATCATAAATTTATTGTTGAAACTGGCAGATGGCACTAGATTGAGTATAAGGAAAGGAAATGTCCACATTGTAATGGTCAACAAATTGGTGATGAATTTCATTATTTACTTGCATGTACAGCGTTATCTGCTCACAGAATTTTGTATATAGACAAATACTATTGGTCAAGACCAAATATTATTAAATTTAACAAATTAATGAATATGACTAATGTTAAAAAACTAATGAAAATGTATTTTTATCAGATTAATCAACAACATGATTTGTCCTTGATAATTAAGAATGAAAAAAATTTTGTCGTGAAACTGCCATGTATCAACTATGGACACTACTTTATAATTGTATATATTATATTGTAAATATGTTTTTCTTTATACATCATTTCAATACGTGAAAAGAGAATAAAATGAATTTGAATTTGAAAAAGAAAATATGAAAATGACAAGTTGAATATGACTTATAAAGATTTGAATGAATTTATGTAAGCTACTTATAATAAAGCTTAGATGTTGGTGGTAAATATTCTTAAAAAATACCCAATTTTATTTTATGAAACCTAGGTTCATCACTAGTTTCAAGTTTAAATTTGTGCTTTTGCTAATAAATGTATTAAGTACAATTGTCTTTAATCACATGCACTATAACTTAAATGTCAGATTTTGAAAAAAAAAAAAAAAAAAAAAAAAAAAAATCTATACCCTGCATACCAGTAATTATAGTATAGATGTTCGCTCTAACGTTAAATCAGAACAGAAGTTGTGAATACTCCAGGTTATATAAAGATAAAGGTCTGATATTTAATATTCAAAGAGAACACATATTTCTTAAAGTGTCTCATAAGCCAAATACGGCTGGACATCATGTACATTTTTATCAAGTTTTTTACCCATTGTACATTTGTAATATGATGTGTTACACTCAAATAAAATATTATTGTGATGTTGTATTGTATAAAATTATATCAAACTAGCAGTGGATGTGTTTCTTAATGAAGTTAAAAATTCTACATAATATGTCAGTCCTGAAACTACATGATTTAAATCATTCGATCACCCTCTGTTGTATGTTTTTCCAAAACTTCCTTTTTTGCCATGGCGAATCTCCTAAGAAGGAAACAAATGTTATAAAGACTTACTCCAAATCTTAACTTTTCATTACATGTTTAATAAGTGGTTGGTAAAGCCATGCCAATGTTTGGATGTTTAAAAACGTACTTGTATGCCATTTACAAACGTGTCTGTTATCCACTCTCTGTATATAAGTATGGTACGTACGCAGTCAGTAAGAATATCAATCAACACTCATACACCAGGTAGTACAAAGAAAGATTTTAAAGTTACTGCATTAAATCAAAATTAAACTATAATAGTCTATCTTACTTGCAAATGTGTATCAACTTTCCTAGTCTGGAATGTAGATGAAAATTCATATATTTTATATGTTTATTCAAAAACATGTATGTACATACAGTGTAGCCTGTTTAATTGAACATTGAAGTTATTTCATAGGAGAAATTTGAGGTTGAGTAGCTCAACTCTGTTTTATCCCTGTAAATGTCGGATTAATGTAAGAAAATGAAGTGTCCAAACTAATTCTAACTACCTTGGGCATGTTTCCGATAGGTTTTTAACGTCTTACTTGAACGATTTAAGTTGGATTTGAAGATTTGTTTTTAGAGTTATTTTTTTGCTGTTCATAACATGATCGTCTAGATGATATTTATTAAGGACATCAATTCTATTTTACATGTGCATGCTCTTTATAGACCGTATTTGTTCTTATGCATTTTATTGACTGATATATTTTTAATATCAATTTTCTGTCAATTCTGTAATGGGACCTTTTGGTCTGATGAAATTGAAATAAAAAGAAATAACTCAATTGAAATAGATCATGATGACTTCCTCATTAAAGTTTGAAGTTTTATGAAGCAGTCTATAGCCTTACCTGTAATTATCTCCTATTGTTCTACCTTTCTCACCTAGTCTCGCTTGGCCAACAAAATACCTTACCTGTATATCTCAAAATTCAGAATGTTGGCTAAGTGAGAAGACACCATAAAATTATTAAACCTAGTAAGTCTGTTCAAATGAATGACCTTGACCCACTTTCAAGGTCACTTGGGTAAAATTTGTTAAAAAATCTTATCAATGACCAAGAGGATGACCTATTGTCATTGCTTCGTCCATCGTCATGGGCCACACTTAAACTCTTCATATGTTAAACTTCTCAAGTTCCACCAGTGGGATTGAGCTGAAACTTCAAAGCCTCAAATGATCCTGAGATGGTCCTGACCAAGTGCTGTTATTTTTTGAGTCAGTCTGAAATCCAAGATGGCCACCACAGTCGCCATTTTGAAAAACACATTTTAAACTTGTTCTCCATAAAGTGTTGTTATTCTTCAGGCCGAAAAAAAACCCTTCACATTACAACATTATTGGGTGTTTTATAGTATGATGTACTTCATGTAATATGTATTCAGATGACAGTTAAGGCCCTTGGGCTTTTTCAAGGCTCGATTAATCTTGTTTAAATTTACAGTCGTGCTGTGGACCGACCCGAGTCAAATATGTTAAAACAAATTAAGGACAAGGTTAACATGGGGTATATATAACTTCATGATTCTGCTTTAGATTTAACAAACCTGATCTTAAATTTAATAGCCAAATATCTGGCTTTTTCATAACTGTTTTAGACTTCAGAGTTCTGATATATTTGGTTTTGATTTTAGGACATGCAGCTATGATCGGGAAGACCACAAGTAAAGTTATTGCCTACGACGTCAGAAGCAAATCCTGCAGAATTTGTGACATTCACAAAGACAAAAAAGAAACGGTTCCGAGTCATGTGTGCCCACGCAACTGGGAGGGGAGCAGCAAAGCCATGGAGCCAGATATGGCTGTGAGCATGGCTCACAGGTGAATATTTTGAATACCGTATTTATCTACAATGTAAAGCCCACCCCATACTTTGAGAAAGTTTTAGTGTTAATTTAGCCCCCAAGGCTAATTGCATGGAGCGGGAATGGGAGGTGTGTGTGCGTTTGTAAATCCGGTCAACTGAATGCACACACACGCTTACGCACCAACAACTGAATGCACTTGAGCAAGTGAATGCCGATTTTCCGGCATTCACTTGACTTTCATTTTTTTCCGGTCTAAAATGATGTTTTTTATCATATATGTGAAAATTATGACATGTTTCAGTTGGCAGGATTTTCATGTAATGTGTGTTGCAGTTGTGTAAAAATGTTTGCATCGCGCGGTTTTTCAACACACACACGTCAACCAATGCGCATGTTCGTTTTCAACCGGAAGCACGTACAGGAGGATGATGACTTTTCGGGTACAGAGTAAGTAACGATTTTATAAATACCAGTCGTTGTATATTGTATAAAATATTTGAGCTGTGTTACCAATTGAATATTCAAGATAACTAAGTTTGATTTTGATCGCGTACATCATTAGAATCTCATAATATTATCTAAATTAGGTAGATCCGCCATGTTTGTCTCAATCTCCTCTTGGCTTGGCTACAGTGTAGCTGTACTCAGGGCCTACTTTTATATCTATACAAAATATTTTAATGTGGGTCCTGTTGCCTAAATTAATTGACCTATCATATTGAAGATTGTGTCAGTATAATGAAATGTTGTGCGAGACAGGAATAGAAATTATTGAAGGAATAGATTCGGCGGATAGGCCTACCTGACTTTAAGAATATAATCTTATGACATTAATGATTACCATGTCATTTTTAAGGTGCGGGTCAAACACAGAACAAGCAAATGAAGAATATATATGCTTGTTCTCGCTAATAAGCGTTTCCAAATAATTATACGTTGAAAATGTTTGCCTTGCTATAATGTTCTTTTGTACTTGCGCGCTGAGCAAACTCACAACCAGTATAACCTAATGGTAAATAAAGCGAATAATATAGTTTGACTCATCATGAAGATCATCTGTTTTCTTAGACGAGTCAAAGTGTTGTTTAAATTGTTAGTTCGACCACAGGGGCATGTCTAGTCTTATAATAGAGAATAGCCAGCAATATCTATATATAAAGACTTGATATGTAAGTATTTCTGGCTATTTTTAATGTAAGACTAGACATGCCCCTTTGTCCAACCTAAAGATGACAGAACAAAATTTAGTACTGTTGACCCGCCATTTTGTAAGTGACAGTACGACTAATTAACCACCCGAATCGGAACGCAATGGACCGAAAAGACCACATATGATTTATTGTGTTTTTCTTCTTGCATAGTTTAAATTAAGAAAATTAAGGTTATTATTTCCCAAAACCTGTTATATTGATTAAAAAATTAATTATTTATAAATTATAAGGGGCAAAATATATAAAAATAAGTGTTGTATATTTTCCTTTTCGTTCCATCGCTCAGTGATTTAGATTAGGGTAATTAGGACGCCCGCGACCTACATAGTTAGCAATATGGCGTCGAGTCTAGTATGAACTTTTGACTAGCGTAAAGCCAGGGTCTATACGGACGGAATAAAACACCTAGATGGGACTAAATTGGTGTTCTGGGGTAAATAAATATCTCATTTATCCTTATATGTAAGGTAGGTGTTATGTCACACCCGATTTTATTGTATTTGCACCAAATTCTTAGCGACACCAAACGGTGACAGATAATTCCACGTTTTCATGATATAGTAGTGCGCTCTGGCCCTACACCAGACATGGTGACAGGGCCAGAGAAAATTCGGGCTATATATATGTCTCGTCGGACAGTGTGACCGACAGCATGACTACAGTTTTCTATCGGCGGTAAAATATTAGCATTTGATGTTACGAAGGGAATGTTTGCTCGGCCTAATTAACATCTTATAGTATAGTTAAAAACCCACTTAAACTGTGTACATCTTGGATTTTATCTCTGGTTGTACATGTAACTGTAAGTAGACCGATTTATCCTTCAGTTGTTTTTTTTTAAAGTTTACAAGCAGCTTTACTGATTACAAAGTATCAATAATCTTCCACAAACATTAAAGAAATAGGGAAAGAACTATGCTCAGCTATTGGACAGTTGACAGCAGATAAATACATGTTTTCTTGATTATATACCAGTATATAGAATAGGAATAACCAGATTAAGACATTTCATCTACAAATGTAGCTCTCTGACTATAAAGTCCAATACCCGGTATTAAATTTCTTGTTATATGACCTCAGAGCTTGACATTGGCCCTTTCGATTTATTTTGAGGTATTAAAAGTTTATGTCCACAAACTTAGCAAAAAGTCTTGAGAGATTATGTAATAGTTAATCTTTCTAAAATTGAATTGTAGCATGAAGAGATCGTGGACACGTTGCCAGTTGCCAGAGAATGGCTTCAAAGAAAAATGGATACTCCATGATTTCAGAAAGAAATTTATGCAGACAAAGGTAAAATAATTAGTTCTAATTAAAGGCACCTTTTATTATATACATTCAGTATGTACAAATACAATATCACCTGGTCTGGTCCGAAGGAACTAATTAACTTCAGAAGGAATAGATAATTAGATATCACCCATATTTGACTGTAGCATCCCTAGGTCATGGAGATTCAAAATGCTACAAATGTTTGGGTGGGGGCCAAAAGTGAGCAAATTTGGTTTATTAGCTCACCTGCCCGAAGGGCAAGTGAGCTTATGCCGTGGTGCAGCGTCCGTCGTCCGTCCGTCCGTCCGATATTGGGCCTGTAGCATGCTAGGGTGAAGGGCTACAAAGTTTGTTCAAATAAATGACCTTGACCTTCATTCAATGTCACATGGGTCAAATAGGCTATAATCTTCAAACAACTTCTTCTCAATAACCAAGAGGCCCGGGGACTTGATATTGGGCCTGTAGCATGCTGGTGTGAAGGGCTACAAAGTTTGTTCAAATAAATGACCTTGACCTTCATTCAAGGTCACATTGGTCAAATAGGCTATAATCTTCAAACGACTTCTTCTCAATAACAAAGAGGCCCAGGGACTTGATATTGGGCCTGTAGCATGCTGGGGTGAAAGGCTAAAAAGTTTGTTCAAATAAATGACTTTGACCTTCATTCAAGGTCACATGGGTCAAATAGGCTATAATCTTCAAACGACTTCTTCTCAATAACCAAGAGGCCCAGGGACTTGATATTAGGCCTGTAGCATGCTGGGGTGAAGGGCTACAAAGTTTGTTCAAATAAATGACCTTGACCTTCATTCAAGGTCACATGGGTCAAATAGGCTATAATCTTCAAACGACTTCTGTTCAATAACCAAGAGGCCCAGGGACTTGATATTGGGCCTGAAGCATGCTGGGGTGAAGGGCTACAAAGTTTGTTCAAATAAATGACCTTGACCTTCATTCAAGGTCACAAGGGTCAAATAGGCTATAATCTTCAAACGACTTCTTCTCAATAACCAAGAGGCCCAGGGACTTGATATTAAGCTTTTAGCATGCTGGGGTGAAGGGCTACCAAGTATGTTCAAATGAATGATCTTGACCTACATTCAAGGCCACAGGGGTGAAATCAGCTTAAATCTGTAAACAATAATTTTGCGATAGCCAAGAGCCTCCGAGACCTGATGTTGGGCCAATAGAATGCTGGAATGAAGGACTAGAAAATTTATTAATATGAATAAACCTAGCTTACTATGATATTTGAATAAAGAGGTAATCAGCATAGTATCTGTAGAAATGACGTCAATCAACTTAAAAGTTGCTATAGAGCCAGGTGAGCGATACAGGCCCATTGGGCCTCTTGTTGCTAAACAACTAATTCTCCGTAAATAAGCCCTTTATCATCTTTGAAAGTTGATAGGCTTATAACCAGGAAATGAAGTTGTGTGTCTAAAAAGAATTTTGATATAACTTTTTTTTAGCAGAAGTTGTTCTTTTTTTATTCATTTTGAGTGTTCAAATCTTGTCTTAAGATCTCCTACACTTTCACTTTGTAGTAAAAGTGAGATTTATAGTATGCCAGCTAGCTATATATATACAGTCACTTTTAATGTAATGCAAATCTTCTATATTAATTCAATAGAACACTATATGACATTTTATAGGTATATATTGTTCCGCCCTGTAGTATTCTTGTATCTTACTTGTCATCATAAACATTGTAGACTTTGTGGATTGAATACTGAAATCTGAAAATGGATTCTTACTTATAGGACCTTCTGTGTTCGATTGACAAGGGCATATTGGTTGTAGTGTAATTATAGCTCTATATTTTGTGTTCTGTCTGTGTGATGTGTTGTGATCATTCGTATGTATTAGAATCACTTCATTAATCATTTATTTCTTTAGCAATACATGTATATATATAACCAACTCAAATGGATATGTTTATCCAAATCAAGTTTCTTTTTATACCTAACAATATGTACAAAACCCTATATATATATACAAAGTAAGAAAATTTATTATTCTTTATAGGGCGAGGTGTAAAAACAATCAATAAAAGGCGACATGGCGACCTCTTTCTCCCTTACCATGGATCTATGATTTCAAAAGAAAAAGGGGACAGAAGGGAATAGCAAAGAAGCTCTGGATTTAGTCGGGTTTTTTTTTGACTGCTGGAAACAGTTCTGGTGAGTATTTCATCACACTGTATCCAATAGCTTGTTAAATGCCCATCTGTTAAATGCATATCCCTGTAATTTGAAAATTGTTTCAAAAAGCAAAATATTTACTTTGTAATTAATCCCTGTTATTTACACAATTTGGTGCATCTCAAGGGAAATACCTGTTAAAATTAAATCCACCTTTTTTTCTTTAAATGGCATTGTAACTTGAATGTTTAATCAGAAATGAAAAGGACCTGACTTACAGTCTTAGATTAATTACAGATTTGTGTTTCAATTTTCATTGACCAAGCACATATACATCTCTGATTGTGTATGTACATTTGTATTTATTTTACTTTTTTCTGAAGTGTGGATGCAACCGAAGAAAATGAATAATTGGGAGACTGGTAAACCTTGTCCTGGTGATGTATGGCAAACATTCCAAGCAAAACATGAAATGTGTTGATGGCCACCTATGTCACTTTTCAACAAGGTGAGTGTAAATTATCGTAATATATGATATCAGTATTATTACAGTAAAATCTTGTTAATTGTCTCAAACTCTGATAACTCGAAGACTTACACAAGTAATTTCAATTCTGACTGTAAACTAATACAGAATATACACGGTAACAGGACTGTACATCAATATAAAACATACTTGGTTACCTTGAATACTCTCACTCTCAAAGACTGGTTATATCTCAAATTTAAGTTTTTCATAACTTCGAGAAAAAGAGGTTCGGCTGAACTTAAAATCTGAATATTGTGCCATCACTGAAAGTTACTGTCTGCAGAACATGTCAGATATATATGCATAGTTGATCGTAATTTTACAAGAAGTCAACTGATTCTAGGGGAAGGTTACTGGGTTAAGGGTCAAGGTCACTAGATTGTCACAAGACATGCCCTTGCTAGCTTGTCAGTGTTCTAGTTTGATTTGTCCAGTTGACTTCTTCAAAATTAGTGTAAGTCATTTAGACAAGTTTACTTACATATACCTATATATTACCTATATTCATATAGGGAAAAGACATTGTTGAGTAAATATCTAATTACATAAAATCTGTATCTGGAAGCCAGTATGGGTAACTTAGAAGCCATCAGGGATGTTTCAATCTGTCTATTACTGACCAATAAAGTAGCCTTTTGTCTGTCATCATGTGTCATCCCTTTGTATGTAGCCTAATGTCAATCGGGTCTCAGAGGAGTTCAAAAATGGGAATTATTAGACAGAACTCGTAGTTAATTCCCTTTGTAATTATATTATTATTAGACATAAGCTTTGTGAACATGATAACTTATAAAAATCAACCAAGTTTGATGAAACTTTGTATGAGGCTTTATATCATGGTTCATGTACAGACCATGAAAAGTGCTTAAATTTCAGATCAGTGCTTGAAAAGCCCAGGTATTTTCATTAACTCTCAAAAGTCCTTGAAATGTTCTTGGATTTTCATATTTTGTCTTAGAGTTTACTTAGAGTGCTTAATTTTTCTGTGTAGTTACAGAATTAAGAAAAATCAAGGAAACATTTTCATATTGATTTCTAAATGTAGTTCAAAGATTTTATAGTAACCAGACATCCAATACAAGCGAAGTCTTTTAAGTGCTTTACAGAATAAGAATGGTTAAGTTCTTCTTATTAGCCCACCATCATCAGGTGGTCTGTCAGTCCGTCCGTACGTCCGTCTGTCTGTAGACGCATTTTGTCCGGACAACTCCTCCTAAACCGATGGGCCGATTTCAATGAAACAAATATAGAGGACCATATGTAAATTTACATGCCACTTTCTTTTCTTTCAAAATTATGGTTGTTATGGCAACTGGTCACTATAAACAGGTTTTCCGATAAGAACCATAACTTTAAGTTTGTCCGGACAACTCCTCCTAAACTAAATGGCCAATTTCAATGAAACTTCACACAAATATAGAGGACCATGTTAAGATGTGCATGCCACTTTATTTTTCTCAAAATTATTGTTGCTATGGCAACTGGTCACTATAAACAGGTTTTCCAATATAAGAACCATAACTTTAAGTTTGTCCAGACAGCTCCTCCTAAACCGACGGGCCAATTTCAATGAAACTTCACACAAATATAGAGGACCATGTGTAGATGTGCATGCCACTTTCTTTTCTTTCAAAATTATGGTTGCTATGGCAACTGGTCACTATAAACAGGTTTTCTGATAAGAACCATAACTTTAAGTTTGTCCGGACAACTCCTAAACCGAAGGGCTGATTTCAATGAAACTTCACACAAATATTGAGGAGCATGTTTATATGTGCATGCCACTTTTTTTTTGTTTAATTATGGTTGCTATGGCAACTGGTCACTATATTACTGGGTTATCTTAATAAGCCTCTAATTAACAGTTCCAATTCACCATTGACTTGTGCAGATTGCGAAGGTACATGTATTAGTCAGCCATCCTGGCGACAGTTCTATTTTTTATTTTTTTCCTATATCTTTTCATATAAAACTAGTTATTCAGTAATATTTATAACCCCATCGTTAGCTGTGCGGTTTGTATCGCACATTTGTGCGCACGATGTCTGCATGGTGTGCTCACAATGTTTTTGGAACGTTGTGCGATCACACAACTGTATATTATCTATAGCATGCAACATTTGTACTGAACATGTGTCATTGCATAATGATGACAAAACATTTAACACAATAAAAGTGTAAGAAAGTGACTGACCTACATATTTTCCATCGCGGAGTCAGCTCCACACAAATGTAAACAATACAGAAATCCAAAGAAATCGCAATAATAATAAACATGCACAGAAGCCTGCCACACAGGTCATTGTAAACACTGTTTAAAAATCATTTGTCTACAAACGGTAGGAGAAATTATCTTGTTTGTAAAAACATCGGTGGACAAAACAGCTCACTAGCTGGCTATCGCAGTGTAAACAACCTGTCAATCCAATGTGTCAAATTTTACCTTGGTCCACGAATTTCAATGAGCTGGACGTTACACGGTTTTATTATTAATTATTCTATAATTTTAATGTCTTAACAATACGTTGCCAAAATCTTCGTCATTCACGAGAGGGATACTAAAGTACTTTTCACATTTTGAGGACATGATTAAGTGGTCGTTAATCGGGTTAGCGGGTTGGTCATTGAGAAGGGGTACTTTGTTGTTGGAAAACGTCAGCAAACGCGAAACTTGGTCGCATACAGGGAGGGATCGTTCTTTAGAGTGGTCGTAAAAGGGGGGGACCACTGAATAGTATGGGAGGCATTATACAATATCTACTCATGGAGACATTGTCACAGGTCGCTGTGCTGAAAGTGGTATACTGTTATCTCAAATGAACAGTTTACAAGTATAAGTGACAGTTATGTGCACATGTTGATATGTAAGCAAGAGTGACCTGATCAGAATATTGAAATAACAATGTCACTCTTATCTTACAGATTATGCATCGACCAAAGTTTAGAATTCGAGATGACGGAATGCTGGTTTTAAACTACACAGCAGAAGCCATGCAGATGTTTGGTGCGAGGAGACCCCGAGTCTGGAGTAAACACCCTGATGTCCTAGAAGCCGAGGCAAAAGAATCTATCAAAGAGAAGGGGGAAAATGTTGAGGATGCTGAACAGGTCTTGGCGGAGACAACACTCCAGTTTAGCCATTTTCAGGGTCAGACTTTCCGTTAGGTTTGTGAAAATGCCCTGAGCTATATATGTATGCCGGCTGGGTCGTGGACGATTCCAGGAATGAGCAAGAGACTCCAAATTGCAGTAACCTTACAGCCAATAAGGTAAAAAAAAAAACTATGTAAAATCTGTTGTCGATTATTGGTTATTGTTGATATTTACCCCATTTTGCAGTTGTACACCTGAAAAATACATACATATACATTTTGTACATACAATCAACACGATAAAAAAATATCTCATATTTGTCATTCACAGGTTTGTTTGCAAAGATATCTTCAGCTATTTCCAGAGAGAAGAAAAAATCATGGACCATAAGATGAAGGAGAGGCAGAGGCACCGGCATCTACCATAAGGTCACCTTCCCCATGGTCACCAGTGCTAGCCCCAAGGTTACCTTCACCAGGGAGGAGCTCCCACACAGCTGCTCTGGCAGCGCTTGTTAACACAACTAATTTGTCACCCAGGGCATTGCGATCTAAGATTAGACGCATCACATCTCCAGACAAGTCAACCTGCTCACAAGGCATCCCCAAGCAACAGGTTCCAAACCAGGCGATGCCGTCAGCCTCGGTCCACCATGTGGAACCAACACATTCTGATAAGTCAAATGATTCAATTGATGCTGGCAGTTTACTCTCGGCCATTGAACAGCTGGAGACTGACCAGACAAATGGTAATAAATGTTTTTTAGCATTAAATTCTGCAATGTCACCAGGCAGGCTATGTCCAGTAACAAGCCCATGTCCAGTAATAAGCCCACCCCTGTAACAGCAGGAATACACTGTTAATGCTTTTATCTGGGAACAAGCCCACTCTCTATATTGTTCAGAGTTTACATTACTTACACAGATATTTTCATTTGATTTCAGTGGAACCATTACACTGGGAAAAGACAGTCCACAGCAAATCAACCCATATTCCCTCCGAAGACAAGTCCAAATTATCATCATGCACGATACCCAATATTTTGTAGGAAATCAAACCAGATCCCCAGGAAACTAATGCAGCCACAATCACGTCGGAGTCAAAGATCCAGCCAGTTGAGGTAAACATTAACACACTGACCCAGTGATTAGACTAAGAACCTGAAGGTAGACATTTTTTTAAAATCATGACAACAAAATAGAGTTTGAAAACAAAAAACAAAAAAAGGAAAAATAAGAAAAAAAAATAAAAATTTAATGTCTATTCATTTCATTGTTACAGGTTCAACTGACTGGCAAAAATCAAGAAGCCAAAACAAAAGCATCCTGGAACAAGAACAACAGATCCACACCAACAGTGCTGGCCAGTCTCAAACCAGAAGACAAGTAACACCCTCTAGTTCCACCAAGAAACACCACATAGGCAGTCAAGATGTCCTCCTCCCAAGTTTAAACACAACTTCCGGTTCTGGTCTCTATACCAGTGACGTCACCAGTTCTGATTTGACTTCTGGTTTCTGCTACACTTCCGGTATCTCATTGACCAAGTGGTAAGTATAAAAATTTAAGGGAGTCATTTTTAAAGTTATGACAACAAAATGAAGTTCATAAACATACAAAAATGTAAGAAAAGATGAAAAACGAGAACAAAATAGATAAATAGAAAAAATAATTGTCATTTCCACATTATACCCATCTAAAAATATTCAATTTATTGTTACAGGTTCAACCAACGAGCAAAAAAACAAGACAAAGGCATCCTTGAACAAGGACTTCGGATCAACACAGCAGACGAAAGGGCCCCAGCTGCGATTCCTCCTCGATGATGAGACAAAATTCACCAGGGTCCCAGTCTCCCAGCAGCATCGTTTTACCCTACAGTACATCCCCCCCCCCCCCACCCCCCCCCCCCCCCCCCCCCAAACATTACTGCTGGCCAGTTAACTACCAGAAAACAGAGGCAGCACACTAAAGTTTCACCAAAGAAAACCAAAAAAGTCAAAAAGTTCTCTCAGGTTGAATCACCACATCCAGTTCCGGTACCAGTTCGGATCCCACCGCCCCTTCCGGTTCCAGTCTCCATATCAGTGACACTTCCGGTTTCTGCACCACTTCCCTTTTCCATACCACTTCCAGCTCCTACACCACATTTGATTCATGCACCACTTCTTGTTTCTGCAGCACTTCCTGTTGGGTCCATCCATGGTTTGCCAACAGCACAGCTACCTATTTCAGTCACCTGCCAGCCACCCAGGTATTTCGCCATCCTGCCCGGAGTGTCACAGCAGCCAGTTCTGCAGTCCGCCATGGCCCCCAGCCTGAAGTCATATTACAAGCACCAGAAGGAAGAAATGGAAAGGGGCAGGGTGGTTTGACGGTATGTAAGACAGAGGCAGATACAGTGCAGGAAATGTGGACAGGGGAGTGACAGCGTGACACCGGAAAGTTTTACGGGAACTGGTTTTACACCCAGACAGCCCAGGTGCCTTTTGATGAATGGAGGTAGATGATGAAGGCAAGAGGTTATCCCAAGAAGAAGAACTAGTAAAGCAACACTCTTTTTGTTTGTTTTGGTGATGGGAAAGTTATAGAAATATTTGTAATGCTGCCTAGCATAATGCTAGAAGGTCCCAAGCCCTTGTAAAAGCAGAGGGGAAATATTTCGAAATGTATTAAGAAATTCAACAAAATCAGTCTGTAATCAAGTAGTGCTATACACATTCCTATAGTGAACAGGTTTCACACTTGCTACTGTGTTGCAAGAGACCCAGGTTCGACTCCTGGTGGGAATCAAAGCATGAAAGGTTTTATAGTGTTTTCTATGTTAAAGGCTATTTGAATTAATTGTCAGTTAAATTTATTCACTTTTATGGTTTAATTTTGTCATTGAGTTTCATTAATGAATTTAAATACAAACTTTATTCGTTTCTTACTAATCTTATATTCGAGAAATGTAAAATAAGCAAAGCAATGAAATAGGCAATACAAATTTATTTTAAAAAAAACATCTGTCGACGGGAGTCGAACCCCTACTTCAGGTGGAGACACCCTATTTCACTGTGACTTCAAACAAACATGGAAATCTCTATCCCGAACTGTAGCGTGGGGCCTTTGGCAGCACCCACTGTTTATATCTTCAGTATGAACATTGCTGCTAGGGGTCCCAAATGGGGAACTGGCAGCTTACTAGTTGGCTGCTAGCAGCATTATACAGGGTGTTGCCTCAATGCTGTGATATAGTACTGAATTCTGTAGAAAATTTCTTTGTTTAAGATAACTAGGCTTTTGGATTGTCTACTATCTGATACCAGTTAGTTTTCCTGTGAAAACCTGTTAGCTTAATCTCTGCATGAAACCATAGTATTGCTGGTTTAGGGTCACACAGGAAAACAATAAAATTAATTAGATAAAGGGCAGCAGAGGTCTGGGAATGAAGCCCTATCTCCAGAACTGCCAAGTTACCCAGTGTCTTTAAATCGCTGATAACTAACCGTTGACAAATGTGTTTCTGGTATTAAGTGTACCTTGTGTAAATATTGTAAATATTAGAAATCTTCTGATAATCTCAATCAAATATGGAGAGAGTCTGTAGGTTTCAAATTCAATAGTCATGTATACATATATATTATGTAGTGATACTGTGCAAGTGAAAAGCCTGTCACATTGATACTATTTATGTCTTTACATTGCTCTATGTTGTGACTTGTGCAAATGAAACGTAGGAATGATGTTAGGACAACATCAACTGATATCTAGGATGATAATTGCATGCTGATAGCAAATATTGCAAAATTAGGTCAATGTGAGCTACTTTTTCTATGATTATTTTAGGGCTACAAGAATAGACATCAAGGATGAGAAAGGAATGCTGATAGCAAATATTGCAAAATTAGGTCACTGACCTACTTTTTCAATAATTATATTAGGCTAACAGAAATGAACACCTAAATATTGTCCTATTTTAGTAATTCTTGATTTGTATGTACATCAAGGGAAACCAGTCACTTGCGTAACCTAATTTTCACATTTTAAGAAAATGGCCACCATAAACTGAGCTCTGCTTGGTTTAAATTTAGATATTGTCCAGGTTTTATGAAATGTGATATGTAGGAACATAGTGGGACATCGGTCCCTTTCGTAGCCTCAATTTCCTGCCCTCTGATTGGTCGAAAATTAGATATTGAGTGATTTTGACAAAAACCATTTTCCCACAGAGTCATCGCCCCTCACTACATTTCATTCCATCTGTGATATCCTTCAGGTGTAACCCTCTATGCTATTGCCACTGTGAGATAGTTTAATAATTATTAATTATTGTGGGGCCGCGGTGGCCAAGTGGCTAAGGTGTCCCGATACTTTATCACTAGCCCTCCACCTCTGGGTTGCAAGTTCGAAATCTATGGTGAGCAGTTGCCTGGTACTGAACATAGACCGATGGATTTTCTCTGGGTACTCAACTTTCCTCTACCTCCAAAACCTAAATGACCCATCTGTAAATGGGACTTTAAACCTAATACAATTGTACACTGAACAGTTTGAACAGTTATCCTGCAGAAGAAAAGAGAAGCTGACAATCCGGCCAGTATGTGCTGTCATGGTTGTGACTTTGGGCAAGATCACTTTACCCTTATTGCCCTGGATGGCATGCAATGGGCCTCTTGCATGTTGTTCAGTCAGGTAGTCACCAACTACTACAAGGAGACCCAGCCACAGACAAAGAGATGCTACTGGTTTTTCAGAAACCAGGCAAACTGGCCTACACTGCTACCTTATGAGAAGTTTTAAACATTTATTTGAAAAGAAAACGTGATTTTTTGCTTGGTAAACTTCATTTTTGATTAATTATAATGTACCATTCATATTAATTAAATGCTTTTCCAGATATTCCCCTTAAGTTCTATTCATGATTGATCAATTATCGATATGATGATGATCGATCATGAACTCAAAAGTGATTCCCAACACTACTGAAGAAGTTGCAAAATTTTTAAATAAAAAAAAATGTTATAAACAATTTCCGAATCTGCTCAACATGGACCACTGACATTGTCTGACAAAGACACTGATACTGACTTTGAATATAGGGAAAGTCTCGAAATATCATTTTAATGAAATTGATATTTCAAACAAAGAAACAATTTTCCTTCTCTCATTTGTATCATTATGTTGCACTGGGGAATAATAAAAACATGGGATTTTCCTCATGCAAGTGTGATTTATCAACAATTTTCTCCAATTAATATTGGGGCGAGCAAATTCCCCTCAAATCCTGGATATTCCTGTCTGAATGAGTTAATGCCAATTTTTCGAGGATATTTGTCCAAATTCAGAAATTGTCTGATTGCAATGAATTTTGGTATGTAGGTACATCATGGGTCACCGGTTACTCTTATAACCGTACTTTAAATTTTGTAACAAAATGGTTGTCATTTCCTTGTCTTTAATTGGTCCAAATTAAGATATATTGTCCGTCTGATTTTAATGACATTTGATATGTATATAAAGATACATCATGGGGCACCAGTCTTTCTCTTAAACTCATTTTCACATTTCAACAAAATAAATGGTTGCCATTTCCTGGACTCTGATTGGTCCAAATTTAGTTATTGTCTGACTTTGATGAAATTTGCTGTGTAAGTACATCTATGGACACCGGTCACACTTGTAACCTCATATTCACATTTAAAGAAAATGGCCGCCATTTACTGCCCTCTGATTGGTCCAAATTAAGATATTGTGGAATTTTGATGAAATTTGATAATGATACATAATGGGACACTGTTTACTGTCATCACCTCACTTAAACGTTTTAACAAAATGGCCGCCATTTATACTGACCACTGATTGGTCAACATTTAGATATTGTCGGATTTCAATGAGATTTGGTATGTAGGTACATATTGGACACCGGTCACTCTTGTAACCCCACTTTTGCATTTAACAAAATGGCCGCCTTTTCTAGGCCTCTGATTGGTCCAATTTAAGATATTGTCCGATTTTGATGGCATTTGATATGCAGGTACGTACATCATGGGACAGCGATTACTCTAGATCTTGTAACCTCACTTTCACATTTAAACAATATGGCCACCAATTTCTGGCGTCTAATTGGTCAAAATTAAGATATTGTTCGATTTCGATTAATTTCGGTATGTAGGTGTATTAGGGGACTGTATGGGTTTCGTTGCCATATGTGAACAACACGATATTTTGTTGGTCGGAATGTATATATTAAGCGGTTTTGATGAAAACCTTGCTGAAAAGGAGTTATCGTCCCTCACTGCACTTCATTCTTTCTGTGACACTCCTTTAGGTGTCACCCCACTAGTATAAGGTATGGCTGTCAGTTGACAATGTCTATCGGATATAGCTGTCAGTTTACAATGTGTATCATATATTGTGTAAGTAAAGTGTGTATAAGATGTGGGTGTCAGTACAGTGTGTATAAGATATGAGTGTCAGTTGATGGTGTGTATTATACAATATGTATATGGCTGAAAGTAAAGCGTCTAAAAGGTATGGCTGTCAGTTGGAATTGTGTATCTGATATAGCTATTAGTTGACAATGTATCATATGCTGAATCAGGAAAGTGTCTATCAGATATGACTGTCAGTTGGCAGTGTGTATAAGATATGGCTGTCAGTAAAGTCTGTACCAGATATGGCTGTCAGTTGACTATCACATGTGGCTTTCAGTTGACAGTGTATCAAATATTGCTTTCAGTTGAGAGTGTGTATTAGATATGGCTGTCAGTTGACAATATCAGATGTGGCTGTCAGTTGACAGTGTGTATGAAATATGGCAGTCAGTTGATAGTGTGTAGCAGATATGGCTGTCAGTTGACGGTGTGTATCGGATATGGATGTCAGTTGACAATGTTAATCAGATACTGTGTCAGTAAAGTGTGTAAAAAATGTGGGTGTCAGTTGAGAATGTGTATAAGATATGAGTGTCAGTTGACTATATCAGATGTGGGTGTCAGTTGAGAATGTGTATAAGATATGAGTGTCAGTTGACTATATCAGATGTGGCTGTCAGTTGACAGTGTGTATCAGATATGGCTATCAGTAAAGTGTATATCAGGTATGGATGTCACTAAAGCATGTATAAGGTATGGCTGTCAGTTGACAATATGTATCGGATATGGCTGTAAGTTTACAGTGTGTATTAGATATGGCTGCCAGTACAGTGTGGATAAGATATGGCTGTCGGTTGACAATGTGTATAGGATTAAGATATGGATAAAAGTTGACAGTTTGTATCAGATATGGCTGTCAGTTGACAATGTGTATCAGATATGGCCATCAGTAAAGAGTGTATAAGATATTGCTGTCAGTTGAAAGTGTGTATAAGATATGGCTGTCAGCTGACTATATAATGTATCAATGTCATTTGACTATTTCAGATATGGCTGTCAGTTGACAATGTTTAACAGATACTGTGTCAGTAAAGTGTGTATACGATGTGGGTATCAGTTGACAATGTGTATCGAATATGGGGGTGTATAAGATATGGCTGTCAGTTGTCATTGTGTATACGATATGGCTGTCACTTGACTATATAATGTATCGATGTCAGTTTACTATTTCAGATATGGCTGTCAGTTGACAGTGTGTATCAGATATGACTCAGTTGAAAGTGGGTATCAGATAAGGCTGTCAGTTGTCTATATCGGACATTGCTGTTAGTGGCACTATCAAATATGACTATGAATGACGTATATATTAGAACTCTGTATTTTTCGTATCAATCAGTGTTAAGAAAAATGGAAAATAAATATGTTGTGTATATTTTTAGTTGTTTTACTTCTTTATGAACATTTTTTGGGGGGGGGGGGGGGGGGGGGGGGGGGGGATAAAGCCGAAGGGGAATATACTGGACAGTAACAGACACTTCTTTCATCAAGGGAAGTTTGTTAAAATTATAAGACACTGTTTGGTCAAGCGGAAGTTTAACTTTGAGCAATTTCTGCAAAATTTGTCAATTTAAAGAACATGATGAGTATGGCTAATGGTTGACTGTATCGCATATGACTTGTTTTGTAGAACCATATATAAAACCTGCACCAGTATTAACTTAGTGACACTACTAGTAATAGCTGTCAACCCCATATGACATTAATAGGTCCTAAATTACTCATCATTCCATCCCCTACATGACGTATAATCCTATACACGTCCGTTATATTGCGTATAATCATGTATACATCCCCTACATGACGTATAATCCTATATGCATCCTCTACATGGCGTATGGGTTTCGGTATTCACTTGCCCGTGTGTATGGGTTTCGGCCATCACTTACCCGTGTGTATTGGTTTTGGCATTCACTTGACCGTGTGTATGGGTTTCGGCATTCACTTGCCCGTGCGTATGGGTTTCGGTATTCACTTGCCCGTGTGTATGGGTTTCGGTATTCACTTGCCCGTGTGTATGGGTTTTGGCATTCACTTGCCCGTGTGTATGGGTTTTGGCATTCACTTGCCCGTACGTATGGGTTTCGGTATTCACTTGCCCGTGTGTATGGGATTCGGCATTCACTTGCCCGTGTGTGTGGGTTTCGGCATTCACTTGACCGTGTGTATGGGGTTCGGCATTCACTTGCCCAGGTGTATGGGTTTCGGCATTCATTTGACCGTGTGTATGGGTTTCGGCATTCACTTGACCTTGTGTATCGGTTTCGGCATTCACTTGCCCGTGTGTATCGGTTTCGGCATTCACTTGACCGTGTGTATGGGTTTCGGCATTCTCTTGCCCGTTTGTATGGGTTTCGGCTATCATTTGCCCGTGTGTATGTGTTTCTGCATTCACTTGACCGTGTGTATGTGTTTCGGCATTCACTTGACCGTGTGTATGGGTTTCGGCATTCTCTTGCCCGTTTTTATGGGTTTCGGCTATCATTTGCCCGTGTGTATGTGTTTCTGCATTCACTTGACCGTGTGTATGTGTTTCGGCATTCACTTGACCGTGTGTATGGGTTTCGGCATTCACTTGCCCGTGTGTATAAGATTTTTACACCGGAAGTCATGAGTTGGCAGTGTCCAGTCATGTTTTCATTTTTTTTGTATAATCAATAAACGAAGTAGCTAGCAGCATTCGCGATGTCAATCTGGGTATGTTTGTAAAATTTTATCTCCCTATGCCATCTGCAAAATTTCTATCCTACATATATTATATATGTAATAGTAATATCATAGTCATATAGTATATATATTTTACCTATGTAAAACATGAACAATGTTCTTAATAATACTGAACAGTTATTAATGCCAATAATGTATCTTATATGTAGCGGGACAGGGCCGGTGACCAGGTAGCTCAACTGGGTATAGAGCATCCGTCTACTACGGAGTTTGGAGTTTCCGAGTTCAATTTCTGTCCTGGTCCCATTGCTTTACAATTCCTTCTCCTGTTACATCATATATGGAGCATATATAAATTACGTTGCTGAATACAATTATCCAATTGTATGACTATTGTTGCTTTATACACAGACTCTCCGATCAAGGATTCCAGCTTGATGTGTTTCATGCAGATAACGACTCCACAACAACTGCAAGAATGCTTTTTGACTTCCCAAAATTAGAGAAAAAGATGACCAAAATCACGTCAAAAAAGGGATATCAAAGTCCCTATATAAGCTATCCAAGAAGTAAGTTTTAACAATGATAATTATAGTATGCCACTCAATAAAATGGGAGGAGGGGTAGCAACGGGGTCAAACCAGATACTAGTTTGGGAAAGGGTACATTCATGTCTTAGACATATTCTTGTTGAATAATTAATAAATATTTATGCATTCATGGAAAAATTACATCATGTGCTGCCATATCCACTAAGCATTTTGTTTTAGTTATGTAACATAGAGGCTATTAGGGAACAACCAACCAATTGAAAAAATATATTTTTGAAACAGCCCCTGTGTATAGAACGTTGAGCCAAGGATAAAATGTGTGCCGGCAGCCACTGATTGGCCAGTATGTTAGGAAGTGAGAAAATAGATATGTAGCCTGATAGGTAACTATCAATAAGAAATGTTGATATAAATTTCGTAAGTCCGATTGGTTTTTTTCCCAAAAGTTCACGTAATAATAGTAAACAGGTAAACATTTAAGATTTTTGCGAATTTTTACTGCGAAATTCACCTCTTTTCAAAATGGCTACCCTGGAGAAAATTTGAGCTGAAGGACCCAACTCTTTTTTTTGATTAGGTGTTATATCAGACCCTAAACTTTTGTTATAAACCATAATCGTCATATTCAATTCAAGAATTTGAATGAAATAATCCAAAACGTTAACACTAAAGTCTATGGGAAAGCAATTGGTTGGTTGGTCTCTATATATATATATATAGCGAGCTACCGCATATGACATTTTGTGCCATCTAGCGTCCCTGGTAACCAGATGATGGGACCGACTAGCACATTTTCGGACGTGATTCTCATCATGGAGGCATTGTAGCAGAATTTAGAGAGAAATTGAGATTCAGGGGGGATTGATGATGAAAATATGACACATGTAGTGTTACAAGGAGAACCATAGACCGGACAGATACGGACATACATTCTATATTTCAATGGTAGCGGTATATATCGTGGCTCGGGGTACGGTGGTATGCTGGTTGTACTGCTGGCACTACCCCGGTTCAATGTGAGGGTGTGTGTCTGGTTGTTCTGTTGTCACTACCCCGATTCGGTATTCGGTGATGTGTTTGGTTGTTCTGTTGTCACTACCCCAGTTCAGTGTTTGGTGATATATTTGGTTATTTTTTGTTGTCACTTGCCCGGTTCCGTGTTCTGTGTGTTTCGACTCATTTATCTAAATAATGGCTCTACTCCTAATGTTTTTTCTCGTTTGGCCTTTTTTTTTCTTCATTTTTTTTACAAAAAGACCATGACATGGGCATATATTACATGGGAAAACGGGTAAGTTAAGTGATAACTCTAGATTAGGATGTAATTGACCCTCAGACATTGCGAGTCTCCATCAGTTATATTGTATCATTGAATGTAAATGATTCTGAAAACAACAAAGGCTTGTTTCATATGAATTTAACAAACTTGTCCATTAAATATTACTTGAACACAATGCATATACTTATAAATTATGCAAAAGAAAAATTCATTGATTTATGTAAATAACATAACTTGAATATGTAGGTACAAAAGTCTTCCCAATGGCACTGCCTTACAAAATCCCACACTGAGGACACGCCTGGAAGGAACTAGTTGCCAAATATTCATGCCGGTCTGGAAACCTCCTGAATTTGGGCTCCACACAAGCAAATGAAAGTTTTAACAGCCTTGCTTTCACAAAAAACACCGAAAGCCAAGTAAGAGTTGCAGTAGTTGTAAGAAACTAATTTCTTTAATATCATTAACCTGGTCCGAATGACCAGTGAGCTTATGCCGTAACGCGGCATCCATCGTCCATCAGCTAGTCCGTCCACTTTTCCCCTTCAAACGACTTCTTCTAGAAACTGTAATAACCAGGGTCCTGCTATTTGGCCACTAGAAAACTGAAATAGCCAGTAACCTGATATTTGGCCAGTACTTAGGTACCTGCGAAGGAGTGCTACAAAGTTTCCTCATATAAATTACCTTGACCTTTCTAATATATTGTGTTTAGTTCAAAGGTCAGCTTTATGCGATGGACAGGGTCAAAGGTTAACGAGTTATCATGGGTAAAAGTTTTAAGAATCGTGTTTCATTAGGCCCAGGGTGCCTGAGAAGGAGTGCTATAAATCTCAATATCTTA